>NW_026596039.1:15023505-15126485 GCF_907164565.1 Psammomys obesus
AGATAGATAGATAGATAGATAGATAGATAGATAGATAGATAGATAGATAGATAGACAGATAGACAGACAAATAAATAAATAAATTATAAGAGAAGCAAAAAGAGGGATAAGGGGAGTGGTTTTGATAAAAACGTTGAGATTATGCTGACAGCAAAGCTGTAATTCCTGTGTTCTGGCTCAGGGGGCTTGTTTGGTTTTAAATTTTTTATAACGGCCTTATCTTCAAGAACATTTGTGGGAAATGTCCCTGTAAGTATACGTCAGTTACATTGTGTATCAGTGGCATTAGCGATGCAGGCAGTAAGTTCATAGTTGGGAAACACAGGCTTCAGAATCAGAGACACGAGCTCATACCCCAGTTCAAGCACTCCAGCCTGCCTTGTCTGCCTCGCTGCATGGCCTCTAAGTGAGGCTCTGCCGTGTGACCATGGGACTAGGAGCAATGATGGCAAAACCCAGAGAGAGGAGGGTCTCAACACATATCTGCTACTGTTATCATCATCATCATCATTTTCATCATTATTAATTATTCTACCAGCAGACAAGGAGAGTAAATAGATTATGACTTCAGATCTTTGTCAGCTCTGTAAGATACCCTATTTAAATATAATACAGCAATGCTGAGTCTTTTTGAACCATGGACTTTAAACCAGATTATGGTTATCTCCAAAAATACCCCATCTGTATCTATTTCTAGATTTTATTATTTATTCTTTATTTTAAATATTTATTTTTATGTTTATTCATGTGCATATGTGTGTACGTGTGTGTGTGTGCACAACACGTGGGCCAGGGTGCCTACAGATCCAGAAGAGAGTGGTAGGTTCCTCGGATCAACATGGGTGCTGGGAACTGAACTCAGGTTCTCTGGAAGAGCAGCAAGTGCCTTACTGCTCTTTTCAGATCTTGTATCCATTTATAAAAATTAAAAAAAAGAGGGAGAGAGCCTCAAAATTTAAACCATTTTGACGTACTAGCTTATGGTACTAGCTTATGGGGGCATCATTTGGGCTGGTTTAGCTGGGTAATCCACTCTGGCTTCTTCTTTTTGGCTCTAGTGGCCCAGCGGGATCTAGATGATCTATGATGGCTTTACTCATGAGTATGGCAGTGGGTGAGGGTTCTCATCTGGGTCTCTCCCTATGTGATCTCCCTCTCAAAGAAAGACACCAGTTAAGATTCTTTTTATACTGAGGTTCCCAGGCTGCAAGAGGGAGAAGACAGAAGTCGCAAGATCTTTTGAGGCCTGGCCTTAGAAGGTTCCAGTTTCACATCTACACATACTCTGTTGTTCTAAATAATCAGTAGGCTTGCCCAGATTCCTGAGGGCTGTGGAAGAGGCCCTGATAGGAAGAGTGGAGCAGTCACAGTGAATTGTATATATTTTCACTTTTCAGGCAGAAGAGGGATTATGGAGGCAGTCCTACAAAAAAAGAAAGAAAGAAAGAAAGAAAGAAAGAAAGAAAGAAAGAAGAAAGAAAGAAAGAAAGAAAGAAAGAAAGAAAGAAAGAAAGAAAGGTGATTAGAAAAGGTCATCAAGGGAAGATAAGGAAGAGATGAGGGACATGATAGTCATAGCTCAAGGATGCAAACTACAGAAATACTTAAATAACTCAGGAAAAAACACCTTAAAAGATGTGGCATGGTGAAGGGGTGCCAGGATAGAGTCATAAGCAGCATGGGGCAGAGTGAAGGAAAGGTACTGGGCTTGAACTAAGGGCTGGACCAGCAAGAAAAGACCTGATCTTATGTAGTCTAATTGATCACCCTGAGGGTAAAACAAATTAGAAGTGTAGACAGCAGTCCCTGTGATATGTTGAGTCAGGCAGAGCTAATTAAGCAGACAAGCTTTGTACTAGTAATTTGCCTCGATGTATGTCATTCCTAACCCTAGGGTTCTTCTCGTTGGCTTAAGTGGACCATACACCTTGATTGGCTCCCTGAGTATATAGCAAAGCAAATTAGAAGGATGAGTCTCCTGTGGGCTGCTTAGGAACTCCATTGAGTTCTATTCACAAAGTATCCCTGAAAGCAAGGCCAGCTGAGATATAAATTTCTGTCCTGTTTTGAGTGTCGCTGTGCCCTTGCTTTTATGTTCAGGGTTTTTCTTACTTCTTCATGGTGAGTTACTTGCTATCTTATGTTTGAGGTAGATGCATAAATAACTCCAGACCATGTTGACTGTATGAATGACTGTTGTTCTTCTCAGTAAGCTGCCATAAGTGTGCAAATTATACTTTACTGTCTACAAACTCTTCCCTAGTCAAGACTGGGAAGGCTAGTTCTTGAGAGTTTAGACTTTCGTGCTAGGCTTAATTTCTTCACCTGCATTCCCCTTGTTCCAAATGCCAGAACTAATTTCCTTTTTGCAACAGTGAACACAGTGTCATCTTCCACAACCTGAACTTTGACCTTCCTGGCTCCTGACTATGCCTCCTCAGCCAACAGTGTAAAAGTAACTTTTATTTGCCTGTTACAATTGTTGTCTCAGAAGCTTACTGCCTCTCTCTGCTAACCTAGCCCTACTCCTAGAAGCTTCTAGCTTCCATACAGTCTAACCTAGGCCTAGTATGTCTTCAGCCTCTGAGACTTACTGCTTAGTAGGCTCATCCCTTCTTGTCTTACTGAGCTCTCAGCTGGCTAGTTCAGCTCAGCTGTTCTGACTCAAACTCTTCTCCCAGCTAATTTGTTCAATCTATCTTTTCTCTTGGCCTCAGAATTGTTCTGCTTGGCCTCAAACTAACTCCTGCAATCTTTTAGCTCCTTCTCGTCCTTTGGTTCATTCTGTATTCACCGGTGTCTAGCCTGTTCTTTTATTCAACTCTTCTGTATAACTCTTCAGTTAAAACTGCCTCCCCTTCCTCTCTGCCTTGCCCCTTAAGTAGCTTTCCTATTCTCTCTCTTCTCTTGAGAGTTGAGCGAATCCTATTTCATCAAATCTTCTCTGATTCGTCAGCTTTTTCCACCACTCAATTAGACATCACTTTCAAACGTGGGTGCTTCCTTCTACAAACTAACTTTACCTTCATTGTTTGGGATTAAAGGGGTATACCACAACACCTGGACCTAAGCTTTTCTTTACCTGAAACTTGCTCTATGTAAGGCTGAGCTTAAACTCAGAGCTGCTTACCTCTGTCTCCTGGAGTAAAGGCATGTTTGTATTCCAGCTGGATCACACAGGCCTAGAAGGTCTTTGGATGGGATCTCTTGCTAGAGCACCCACGTTCTGAATTAAGATTGCTCTACAGCTTTCCCCTTTCTGTTTAAACTAAAAATTGTACACAGTTTAACTTTTACAATAGAACAATTATCAATCCCACAAACTTAACAGTCCAAATGTCCTTATGAAGATCCACTCAGCCATTGATGCGATGATCCTCCATAATTGCAGCCCTGAGCATCTGTCAGCAACAGTCCATTTCACCATCAAGGTTTTCCAGTCTGCCAGTCTGATGAACTGTGTTCCTCTTCAGCTGGTTTGTTAAGCTGTCTCCATACAGGGGAATCTGCTTTCTGCATTGTCTACATTGCCGTGTGTGTGTGTGTGTGTGTGTGTGTTCGTGTGTTCCTTGAGTCATACCTTTCATTTGGAAGCTTCTCTTATTTGGATTAGGTCTTTATCAATTTTGATGCAGCCCATAGTCTTTTATTACCTATGGAAATATAGGCAAAACCTCTTCCCCAAGGTAACGTATTCCCTGAGTTCTATTCTGATGCTAAAACATCTTTAAAGTATACAAGTTGATCTAATTTAGTTTTTTCACCAACCCGTGTCTTTAAGCTAATCTTATTTTCTGTATGATGTGGTGAGGTGTCGTGGAGACACCATAACATATAGCAATATTCTGTGTCGTCACCAGCTCTTCATTCAAACACCCGAACTGAGGATGGACAGCCATTTCTTCGCATTAGTATTTTCTGTGACAGAATGCAAATGGGACTCCATTTATCAGCTCCTACAAGGCAGGCAGAGCAAGAGGCTGTGTTCAGACAGGTGAAGACAGAAGGAGCCTGAGAATGAGAAGGAGCCAGAAGATTAGAAAAGATTGCTAGAGTTAGTGAGGCCAAGCAGCGCAATACAGAAGCTGAGAGAAAAGCCAGTTTGAATCATTCAGTTGGGAGAGAAGTTTAAGCCAGAACAGCTGAGTTGTTCTGAGCCAGCTGGGAGCTCAGAAAGAGCAAGAAAGGGTTGAGTCTATTAAGCAGTAAGTTAAGGGGCTGAAAACATTCTACTAGGCTAGATGGTACAGAGGCTAGAAGCTTCCAGGACTAGTCCTACGTTGGCTGACGACGGAGGCAGTAAGCCTCAGAGATGACAAACACCTCAGGGAAATAAAAGTTCCTTTTACTTTATTTAAATGTTCTAAAATTGTTCTGAATAATGCCATTATTGCAAATGTAGGTATCGCTGTTTCCTGGATTTCATCTTTTACTGCCTTCAGGAAACAAATATAATTTTATCATAAATTTAACTATAGATTATACCTAGTTCAGCCCTAGCTAGAATCATGGTTTTTATGGTACAACATTTAGAGTTTAATCAAAATAAAAATCAAAACCCTGTTTTCAATACTTAAAAAAGATAAGAAAAATCAGGACTTTTTAAAATGTCTGATTCCAAAGAAAAAGTCTTGATTCATAAACTTACTAAAGCATGCAATTGCCAAAACACAAAGTGTAATCACAAAATATTCAAACCTTGTTAATTATAAATGTAACATTAAATTGAACTCAGAAATGTAGCATACTTAATTGAACAGAAAACAAAACTTCTCAAAGCAAAAATTAATTACTGACAATTATAAATGAAATATCTTTAAAATATTACATAAGAAAAATAAAAATAATCGAAATAATTATACCTAGCTTTCTAAAGCTGTCTTGTGGTAGGCTTGCACCCCGTGGCCTGATTATAACCTTTGAAATGCATTTTGGTTTTATATATAAAGAATCACAAAAATGTTTTGACTCTTTAGTCTAATCGTTCTATTTCTGTCTGAGGCATCAGAAACTATGTGGTATGTTAATTACCTCAGTATTTACAAGAGTCTCAATGACATATTTCAGGGGATTGGAAGATTACCTTGAATACTTAGTGATTTCTCAGCAAACGAGAGAAGTTATAAGTGTTTTTTGGTGTGTGTAAGTATGTGTGTGTGTCCAAGCACTGAGACACATGTGTAGAAGTCAGAGAAGAACTTGTGAGAATGGTTTTCACCATCTACTGTGTGGGTTTCAGGACCTGAACTCAGGTCATTAGATTGGTGGCAAGTGCCTTTACCCGCTGAGCCATCCCACCAGCCCCAAAGGTGTTTTTGATAAAATGCTGTTTTAATGTTGCATCTTCTATGCATTTTATCAATAAGAAATCTCGTGGGCCTCCTTGGCATGTACCTTTAACTCCCAAATCATTCCATCTCTCTAAAAACTCTATTTTTCTTTGGCTTCACCATCATTGAGCAGGTTGAAATAAATGGCTTTTTCTACTGGACTCTATAGGTACTCTGACTGATCTGGTCTTCAGAGCACTGACTGGAATCTATTCTCTGCCTGTAGCTACATGCCAATGTCTCTCACACTCACACATACACACACAGCATTGCTTCAAATGCCCAACACCTTACCTGACCACAAACGCTACACAAAACGGTGGCTGCCTCTCTAGACTCATCTCCCCATTGCTACCCTCTGGGCAGTTATCCACAGTTGATACTTTTCTGCCTAGGAGTCTGTCTACTGCCTAGCACACTGCCAACAGTTGACACTCCCCTGCGTAGATGCTCTCTGCAAGAACTTTAACTCATCCTCCTTCCACCCCACCATCTCAGGAAATCTTCATTATTACCCTCAAGCAGGTCCCCTTGTCATACTCTCTTGTGACCTCTACTATTTTTTATTTATGACTCACACCTACATTCATATTCCTACCCTAGTAGAATTTAAAGACCAGGGACTTGACTTGTTCACTGTTCTTTACCCAGAGTTCAAATATGCATTCAATGCCTAAGTCACGTTCACCACTGTTGCTTGGCTAATCTGTGTCATTGTGGGATTCTTGGGGCTTTCTCTTGTTTTACTTCAGTCTCCTGAGAGAGGGGCCATTCCTGCTCTGCCTACTGTGATACCCCACTATCTGCACAATAAGCGGTCTTCTCCAGGTTTCTCCTGGATAAATTTACCATAACCATGTAAAAACACAAAGAAAAGCTGCAACCAAAAAATGGTTAGGATTATAAAAATATAACTTTTCTCAAAATGATAACGTAATAAAAAGTCACAATTAAACAGAAAGAAATAGCTCTTTTAATACATTGTAATCATAAAATGCATGTAACAAAAAGGCTAACCATAGAACATATAATTATTCTACTGTAAAAGATTAGATGTTTCTATTTTTCTCTGGTGTATCCAAATGGCTGTGTCATTTTTGCATAGCTGTAATCATAGATTAAATTCTATGTTTTGTTTTTTGTTTCATGCTTCGTCCATTTTCCCAGGATTCTAAATTGCCTATGTAATTATAGTTAGCAACTACATGGTATTCATTTCCATCTGTGTACCTGAGAGTGGTTCTTACTCTAAGATGTATTTCCTTGAAATAGAAAATCAGAGTGTGTAAGTATTCATAGGGAAATATAAGTTAGTATGGAAAAGACATAGAATAGTGCTTGACTCAGGATTAGCTGTGATTATTTTTACAAGAGGATTCAAGTTTCATCAAGCCTATAAGGAAAAAAAAATCCCTCTCTATAGGCTTATACAGGGCACCCTAAGTCATGTAACTTCCGAAATAAGATGGACATGCTAGGAGTGAAAGAGGGTACTGGGTTTGGGAGAAGCCACAAGTAGAGAGGGCTCTGAGAAAATGGAATTCATAGACTTATGAGGGACATTTTTAAGTGAAACACCAATATTGATTAGAAGAAGATACTGGGGGTCTTTGTTAGCACAGGAGATAGCAACAGAGACAGAAGTGGCTGACCAGGTGACAGGCAAGCAAAAGGCAGACACCAGCACAAATCTGTAGGCTGAACATAATGACGCTGCTGCCTAATGCTTTTCAAAATGCAAGTCTGGGCAGGATGACCCCTGGCTTCTCTAATACTTTTTGTTTTTTATAAAACGGCAGTATCGTAGCCTCAAGCAGGATTGAGTTACAGCCCTCTTGGTTCATTGGCTTTAACTCCAAAGTGGCCACTTTGGCCTTCATCTTGTCTGCCACCTTTCTAGCAATACAAAAACCCAACACTAAAACTAGGCACAGTGGCTCAAGCCTATGAACCTAGCACTTGAGGAACTGAAGGAATAGGATAGCCATGAGTTCAAAGCCAGTCTGGGCTACATAATAAGACCTCATCCCAAACCAACACATTCACACTCACACGCTCCCTAACACACTTTTCAGAAGACCTCGCATAAAAGATTACAGTTATCAGAACCTTGAAATAATTCCCCAAACACTAGAAATTCCCCGAATTTGGAAGCCCAATACACCTGAAGTTTTTGTCAGTGCTGAACCATCTGCTTTTAAGGTCGGCCTGATGCTCTTCACCCAGGACCATCTCCCTTTGAATTAAGCACCCATCAGTTCCAAACGCTCTTTAGAGTCCTCCTGAGAAATGACTTATCCTGGAAAGTAATTCGTTAAGGACTTAAAACAACCTTTCTTTGAAAAAGACAGCTAAGGAAGGAAAAGCAGGGGGGAAAGAGGCCATGTTAGGAATTCAGGTCTGAAATCCCAAACATATATCCAGGTGTACACACTTGTTCTCTGAATGGTGTTTTCATCTGTCTCAAAAGTCGACTGTCTCCTCTACAGCCTGAGCACTGACACTGTTCTCATTCCCGGTCTTTTGTGCCTTCGTGTTCAACAAGCTTCGTCATCTAAAGCCATTACACTAACAATCCACATGTTAGCTTCAGTCGCTGGCAACAAGGTGGATGGGGAGGGCACCATCTGTTACGTTCCCCGCAGCCGACAAGGGATCTCAATAAACACTTAGTTGATAAATGTTGCTCAATAAACATCTAATGTATTAATGAATAAGCGAATGAGTAACCAGAACCGGAACATTCCGGTTTCTACATGTCGGTAGGACATCTATCATTTCGGTGCTTCATCGCTCAGCCAGGTTTCTTGTCACTCTGTGACTATTTTAACAACCAGCAGAAACCTTTAGGTTGTCATTGTACACAGAAGACCACAGCATATTCAGAAGACTGTGTGTAAATATGTACAGCATGATCAAAGGGGACTCTGGCTAGAACTTTTCCCTGAGCTGTCAGCCTAGGCTGCCTCTCTAGTATGCAAAGTTCAGCTCATTACATGAGTCTGCTCTAGTTAGGAATGGATTTGAATAGTGCACTGATATTTTTGTTTTATTTCAGCAAACTTCAAAAGACAAAGAGGGATATCAGGTGGCTTCAAGGAGCAACTGGTGAATGGTTTGAAGAAATTCAAAGAAAGAAGTTTTGCAATGAAACAGATGTTAACCAGATGTTAAAACCACCACTTACATTCAGGCTACAGAAGGGGATGGCAAAAAATGGTAAGAAAGAAACATTTTTTGCTTTAAATTATCTTGTCCTTGCCTTGTGCTATAGTATCATAGATGATGAATCCATGCATCTGCGATTTAACTAGTTTGCACCTAAGGACTGTTCTAAAGGACTAAAGTTTTGCACTAGAGCACATACCAGACAGATAAAATGACTAGTACAGTTCTCTGCAAATATGATCAGATTATTTGTTGTTGATAAACTTCAGTACGGTTTTCATCTTTAAATGGGAATAGTATCTACCTCAGAGGATTAAATAAAATTCCGAATGTTAAGAATTAGGCTAAGGGCCAAGGAGATAGCCCAGCAGGTAAAACATTTACTGCACAAGTGTGAAGGTCTAAATTCAAATCCCCAGTACCTACCTAAATCGGGGCACAGTAAGCCATGCCTATAACCCCAGCATTCCTGTGGGAGGAGAGAGAACAGCCAGGAGAAACAGCTGCACTCGCTACCCTGCCAGACAGCATGGCAGCAAAATGCCAGGAGACGATGGAAGGGTGAAGACTGATAAAGTAAGGTTTCCCCTGACCTCCACATTCATGACATGGTAAGAGCATGCTATGCACAGATGCACACGCCTACACTCACGCATATCAATACACTAAAGACTTAAAAGTAAACAGAACAGGCCTGAGCTGACTGTGGTGGCTTCTGCCTTTATCCCAACACTCAAGAGGCTGAGGCAGGAGGGTCGTCACAAGTTTCAGGCCAGCCTGAGCTACAGGATGAGACCTCATCCCCAAAAAACATGAAAAGGAAAGAAAGGCGGAGAACTAACCAGCAGCATAGGAAGCAGTTACCTAAATGGTTGAAGAGGAAAAGGCAGGAGAAGAGAAGGTTAGGGTTTCATAGCGGAAAGAAGAAGGCGTGTAGAAGAGTTGACACTCCTCTGGAGCCTCAGCAGACTCCACAGTGAGTTGTAGCAAGTGCCTGCTGTGACTGCCAGCCTGTCACTTCGCTTCACCCAGTCTGAATGAGGATGGCGAAACCTGTCTCCACAGGACAGCTGTGAGGGCGGTCAACTGTCAGAAACAGTAAACCATGAACCGACCCTGTTACTGAACCAGTCTCGCCGACTACTTTTACATAACGCTGTCAACACTGGTAACCTCCTCAAAGAGGCAGGTTCTGAAAGTATAGATAGATAGATAAAATCTCCAACTCGCACAAAAAGCCAATCGGTCTGAAAGGACAATTCAGGTGTGTGTGTGTGTGTGTGTGTGGTGCTTGTGATGCGGAGGATCAAGCCCAGGGCTTCATGCTAAGCAAGTGCTCTGTCACGTATCCCCATTTTCAGATGGGGCCCACATGTATGCCACGGTGGCTCTGCCTTGTCTTGAACTCTGGTGTTTATAAAGTCAGCACAAAGGAACTATGGTATTACGGTCTTTGTGTTGATGGCTTTCAGCTTGAAATTGAAGGCTCACATATAAAGCTACATGTTATAAAAAGAACTTCTACTCGCTTGCTTCTGTTGTTGTCTCCAAGGCTTACTGCCTCCTTCTGCAACCCTAGGCCTAGTCCTGGAAGCTTCTAGCCTCTGTACAGTCTCACCGAGGCCTAGAATGTTTTCAGCCGCTGTGACTTACTTACTTACACACGTATTACATGAATACACATATAACTCAAATATGTCCATACTCACATATATTTGTATATATGTAAAATACACATCACATACCACACCAGAATAGATTTTGAAAAAGAATAAGGAACACAGGCTGGAGAGATGGCTCAGTGGTTAAGAGCTCCGTCTGTTCTTCTAGAGGTCTTGAGTTCAATTCCCAGCAACCACATGGTGGCTCACAGCCATCTGTACCTTCTACTGCCATCTTCTGGCATGCAGGTTTACATATAGAGCTTTCAAAATAAATAAAATCTTTTTTAAAAAAGTTGACAAAAGTAATTAACGCACACACACACACACACAAAGAATAAGGAACACTCTAAATGGTTTCATTCCCTTTTATTTACTTTCTTTGGGGAAAAAACAAAGTTACATGAAAACTCTCCATGATTTCAAAGAAGTGAAATTTTCTAAAACATATTTGGATCAGCAAGATATGAAATGAATGTGCCCCCTAAATGTTGGACATCCATGTAGAGGATGTAATGAGAAAGACCCACAGAGCTGGCATCAAGCAAGGAAGCCCGTGTGGACGGTGGCCTGTGACACATACTGAAACACATGATGTTTGTGTGTAAAGCTCTTCTCCTCCCAGCAGAACCACGGCAGCACGGGGCCCTGAGAAGCGGCTCTGGCTTCCCTTCACTCCTGAGCTTTTATGGGGATGCTAACTGCTCCCTGACTTCAGAAAGAGAGGGAAACAAAAGCCACACCTTCCTTCTTTCACCTAGATTTACCGGAAAGCCAGGCATAGTAGCAGATGCCTGTAACTCCAGTCCTGAGGCAGGAGGATTGCATGTTTGAGATCAGCCTGGCCTCCCCAGCCAGACTGAGCTTTGTCATAACTTATCTTAAATTTTAAATGACCAGAAAGTACATTAATCCGAATTTTTTTTTAATGGTCTCATGTAGCTTATTCTGCCTAAAATGTAACGTGTGCCTTGAACTTTTCACACGCCTGCCTCCACCTCCCAAGTGCCAGGATTATAGGCAGGTCCACTCTAGCAGTGATGGCGATAGAAGCCAGGGCTGTATGTATGCAAGCACGCCACAACCCTCCAGCAGTTCATCAATGCTTTGTTTGTTTGTTTGTTTGTTTTTAAGATCCGATGGAATTACAGACGTCAAGGTCTAAGAACCTAAAGAACCAAAAACCATCTGTTTCTCCCAGAATGAGTTTTCGGTCATCCTTTGCGTCACTGTTCTCATTCAGAAGATCTGGGAAGGAGACGCTTAAGCCTCAATCCCAGAGATCAAAAGGGTGAGTTTAACCCAGATCATGCGCCGGCTGCCTTGGTTATCTGGTACTCCGTGTAGAGCCTGTTAGGTGTTCAGAACGTTGGCTGTTTGTTCTTAGAATTGAAGTCCCAGCGCAAACAGTGTCTCGCTCACTTCAGAACCCTTCTTCGGGACTGTGAAACTTGGTTCAACTGAAAGCCAACTTTCAATCAACTGCTAGCGTCCCTTGTGGGGAACCTGGAGAGCCATGAGTTAAACGTTGCAAAAGAGTTCTTCACAGTGGTTCTGCTGGAGCGGAGAGCGCGCCTTGGCTGGGACGATAAATTTAAATCACTACTTTTCTGTCCATCAGTAGCCCTGACACAGTTAGATCAGAAGACTATTAAGCGTCAGGTGGGTGAAGGGGGGGAGAAAAGTCAGCTCCCAAGCAGGAGGGAAAATGAATTTGGTTCACAGAAGCGCTAAGGCGGCCGTTGCTGAGCCCAGCTCTTCAGTCTAAGGAGAGGGCGGGGCCTGCGCGGGCTCGGCGCGCGCCTTCCCGGCTGCCGGCCGCACGAATCGGTCCCTCCACTCCAGTGTCCCGTGTGGACCCGCGACAAACCAGCGGCCCGAGCCGAGCGTCTTCCGCACGTCTTCCTGGTGGCAAAGCTCCCCACCCTCTTAAGGTGTTGGCTCGGCACGTGACGTGTTCCCAGCGCTCGCGAACCTTCAGGTCGCGTCGCGGCGCTCCGAGGTGTCGGAGGTCACTGTCCCTGAAAAACAAGCCGCAGCAGGAGCCGCCGGCGGGCGTGTGCGGAGGCTCCGGGCCTCGCCGAGCCGCCCGGACGCCTCACCTGACGGAGAGCGAAGAGCCGAGCAGACGCGCAGCTGTGGGACCACCGGGGTCACTTCCCGGGAATGCGCTTCCCCGGTGAGTGCCTGTTTAAAAGAAGAAAAGAAACAAGCAAAACGCGTGCCGCAATCGCTGTCCTCTTGTTGGGGAGAGTTAAAACCGAAAAATATTTATTTCGTGGTTGGTAGGAACCATTTTTTTTCCCCCCGAAGGGAAAAGTTGATCGCCAGCCTGTCTCGGGAGATGAAGGTTTTCACTGTGACTTCTGTCTTAGGAGATTGTTTTTTAAGGGGGAGTTTTATAAAGCAGAATGAGATGGCTTAGGAAACCGGAGAAGAGACGTGTTTTCTCCATAGGCGGTTTGTTGTTGTTGCTGTTTGGTTGTTTTTTGTTTTTTTTTTTTTTTTTTTTTGGTTTGTTTTTCCAAGCTCCTGTTACATATTTCTGCAAGAGTAAATCAAGGACTATAAAAAGGTTTAAAGGATCTTCATTCTTGGTATGTGTTTTGGCCAGAGGGCAAAAGAAAGCAGAAAACCTGCAAATTCTGTTCAGTAGATGTATTCTCAGATATCAAACAGACTCATGACCAGACGGACTGAGAATGCAGCCTGGAGACAGGCAACACATGCCATTACTTCAGAACTGCACGGGCATTGCCATCTTGAAATACATCTTTTAAAAATATTCATTTTTTATTACCATGTATATAAGAAAAAGAGAAGGGCAGACAGACAGAGAGGATGAACACATGTACCGTGAAATGTGGTGGTGGAGGCCAGTGGCACCTTCCAGGAACTGGTTCTGTCCAGCCGTGTGGGATGGAGACCAAATTCTGTCACCATCCTTGGCAATAGCACTTTTACCCACCAAGCCATTTTACCAATCCCAAATACATCTTACTCTCAAACTGGAAATGTATAATGTTTATCTTAACATGATCATTAATGTCTTTTATTTATTTACTTGCTTTTTTTTTTTTTTTTTTGTTTATCTTAACATGATCATTAATGTTTTTTATTTTTTTTTTTTTTTTTTTTTTTTTTTTGACAAGGGTATATACTATAGCCTAGGCTGTCCTGGAATTCATGTAGCCCAGGCTAGCTTCAAGCTCACACTGATCCTCCTTTTTCAGACAAATATTTGGTCTGCCAGGACAGACTATAATGAAGGATGAACACTAGTGTTTATTGCTACAAGATCTCACAGGATCATGCAAAAAGTATGCCTTGTTTAATTTTAAATTTGAACTTGATTTCAGTGTTCGGATAGAAAGCCGAAATGTGGGGAAACGTATGTTTTTTGAGGGGGTAGGAGGTGTCACATCAAGGCAGCTAATATGAACTCACGGTCTCTCTAATCCCAAGGAGCAGTTAACTTTAACAGTTTCATCTCTAGAATACAAAAGCAACCTTCCTGTGCATTCTGACTCAGAAGCTATCCTTGCCTGAACTCTGGGGAGGGACCGGTGGGATCTGGGAAGCCTAGTTACCCAGTACAGGCAACGGTCAGGTTTCTACTTTCTGAAGCCATCAAGGGCTTGACTGTCATGCTTGGTGCCCTTGGGAGCAAGGCAGCAAAGCAGTTTAGGAAAAAAAGTATTTTCACTTTAGTGAGCCAATTTTAATTCCTTTTAAGGTGTAAAATTTATACCACAATGTTAATGCTTAAATCAACTTACTTTTTAGTTTGTTTATTTTCATCCTTCTCCTTTATCGAATCATGTTTGTGGTTCTCATAACAAATACACAATTGAATATCAGGCACAAAAGCCAACATCAGAGTTATTGATATAGAAGGGTAAGGTGAGCATGAGTGGTGTAGGAGCATTCATGCCTCTAGCAGCTAATCCAGAGCTGGAGGCCCTTAACTTGACTTTCCAGAGCAGCACTCAGAGGAAAAGTAACCAAGTCAAAAAAGCAAAGACAAAACACCAAGCTTTATATACAAAAGATGAAACCCTTGATAAATTCTCCTCCTGCTCCTTTTCCTCCTCCTTCTTCTTGGTTTGAGACATGGTCTCTCTGTGTAGTCCTGGCCGCCCTGGAATTTGCTATGTAGACCAGGCTAGTCTCGAACTCTCAGAGATCCATCTGCCTCTCAAATGCAGAGATCAAAGGTATGCGCCACCACACCAGGATTTCTTTTTTCCTGTAAGCTTTGGGTGTTTGGTTTGTTTTGTTCTATTTTTGAGACAAGAGCCCAGGCTAGTCTCAAAACCCATCTTGAACTTACAGCCCTTCGATGCCAGCCTCCTGGATTCTGTACCTAAGAACGTGTCCCACCACGCTCAACTCTATGGGTTGGTTTTCACTGAGAGACAACACCAGAAATAGATAACCTTTCTCAGAAAATAGAATGGGGAGGGGATTTTGTAACTTGACAAGATATCCTGCTTACTACAAGGCCTATCCAATAAGAACAGGATAGCTCCCCCTCCCTATTCAGTTAATTCTCAACCCTGACCCAAAACTACAGTAGAGTCTGACGAGAAGCCTCGAAAGACAGAAAAAGCTAGATTTATATAACTTTTATTGCAGCACATTGTGATTATCCCAGTTTGTTATTCACTGGTGATATCTATTTCTTCCTATGCCCAATATATGAATTAAGCATAGGTAATAGGAAAAATAAGGTAAGTACAGGGTTTTCTACCATCTGTGATTTCTAGTTGTCACTAGAGATCTTAGAATGCATCCCTCACACAAGGATAAGAGAAAGTACAGTGAATGGGGGGTGAGGTGCCTTTTCTTGTTTTGCTTTGTTGAGACAGAGTTGCACACTGTAGCCTAGGCTGGCCTGGACTCCATGGCCATCATCCTACCTGAGCCTCCTGAATGTTAAGATTCCAGACATGAGAAACCAGGCCCAGCAATATGTGTCATCTTGAAGTTTTGCTTTATTGCTTCCGATGGAAAAAAGAAAGCCACAGGAACATAGTAATTCCATAAATTATAAAAAATCAAAATGACTTTCCGTTTCTGCTTCAGGGCTGTCCTCTTCCTCCAAAACTCACACTGTGCCCCAGCTTTCCCATTACGACTTTAATGTTACTTGAAAACGATTGAACTGACCCAAACCCCAGGAAGAAAGACAAACATTTGTGCTTATCTTTTATTTATCACTATCCAGTATATTCAAGACAGTCTCGTGTGGTACAACAGCTCTCCCCAACACTTTCCTGTAGGTGGCGTTCCCCAGGTCATGCTGTCAGGCAGCTGGTGTGTATGCATGTGGTGTTCAGCCCCCACCACAGAATTTCAGTAGCTCTGTGTCCCACAGGCTCCCTCCCGAGAGTTCAGTAGGTATCTGTGGTACACAGCCTTCTGAACAGCATCCTCAGCCATTCCTTTTTTGGTCCAGATTCCCAATTACAGAAATTGCTCTCTCCTTGCCATGGTGAGGCAATGTGTCCCAGCATGCTCTACCAGGAAGTCACTCCCCCAGGGAGCCACCAACCCTCTGTCCACCCACCGTCTGAAAGCCACAGCCATATGCTCCTCTCGGTTATGGCAATTTTAGGAATGTAGATTTTTTTTTTTTTTTACATTGCTCTTTTCCTTGTGGTAGCCCCAGAATGAAAGCGCAGGGAACTAGTTTGCAAAGTTCGTGAACAATGTGTAAAGTTGAAGCCTCCTTTCCTTTGAGGAGCGCCACTGTGTATGACACACTGGTGACTCGTCCCATTGGTTCCAGATGGACCAGTAACTGTGACTTTGGGATGAAGATGCAAGCCCACCCTTCTGCTCCTTAGGGATGAATTGATTCATCCTTCGGTTGCAAGTAGCTTTAGTGGATCCACCTAGCCACTTCTCAGACATGCCCAAATCTGCCTGCTCCACAGGGCGTACACAGCTTGAGCCGCTCAGCTGCAAACTCCCTTATATAAGCAGAAAGGTCAAAAGCTCTTTTGGAAAGTTAAAAGGCACGTCGTATTTTTCCTGAATTTATATTCTCTGTGCCTCTTGCTCCCACTTTCCCCTTTCCGTGCCCCTTTTTCGAACTGAGCTGGAATAGAAGACTCTAAGAGCCTTAGCCACAGAAGTCAGAGTAAAAGAGATCCTTCCTAGTTGCCTCTGTGGTCCCAGGTGCGCTGCAGACAGCTGAGCAGCAGGAGAAGCGAGACTCGGGGCAAGTCTGAGTTTCTTTCATCCTGGGTAGCTAGTGGCTTCCCGTCGATCTGGTTTTCTCTATTAAGTCTGGGTCACGTGAGCAGTTTCTCATGAAGAGTTGATCAGGTCCTGGCTTTGGAATCTGCTTGAGGAGGCACAGCCCTGGGACCAGGGAACTTTCTTTTTCCAGGATACCTGGGAAGCTCTGCAGCTTATTCAGACTAAGGGAAAGGCTGCACCATTCCTGGCATGGGTGATAGCAGCCAAGGCTATAGCTTTACTTTCATGTACAATCAAGCTCTTATCAAAGCCCTACCCAGGATCAGCGGTGCCTTTAGTGTTAGGGGTGAGGTGTGGCCATAAAGCCAAGTCCCTTCTGGAAGGACTCTATACTCTGATTATCCCCTGCAGTGGGGGGCTGGTCCACCTCAGAATCCTTCTGTTTTGTTTTGTTCTTCCTTTTTTGTTGTTTGTTAGTTTTGCTTTTTTGCTTCCTTGTTTGTTTTGTTTTTCAAGACAAGGTTTCCCTGTGCAGCCCTGGCTGTCCTGGAATTCAAACTCAGATCCAACTGCCTCTGTGCTAGGATTTAAGGCGTATGTCACTGAATCTGTTCTTTATTTTGGCAGTTCCAGGAAATGGGTCTTGAGGAAGTTGTATCCTTTTGAATTCACACAGGGATCCCAAGTGGCCTACCTGTCACCTGGGTAGCAGCAGGTATACTGATGTCTGACCTATCACCTGGTAAGAATCTGATGACTGAGGATCTTTCTGCCAGGGGACCAAAGAGAGGAAGTTCTTAACATAGACTAGAGGATCCAGGAGGCTTCCTGGAGGAAGGGGACCGAGCTGGGTGACTAAAAGACTAGAGGCTGTACTAAGCAAAAACATAGTCGCCAGAGAAAGCAGAAATTCATCCAGGTGCAGAGACTCAGTGAGTCAGCTCAAGATGCCATCATCTGTCTTGCATTTTAGAAAGATCGATTCGGCTCAGTGGTTCTTCAGCCAAGGGAAGTTTGATGCCTTGATGGACATCCGGCTTTAACACCTTTCCGCTTTTTACAGCTGAAGTGAGAAGTCAGAGACGTTGAGAAACATTTGCAGTAAGCAAGACAGGCCGCCACAGGAGAACACAAGGTCTTTGCTCCAACCTATAGCACAAAGAATGGATTTAAGGGAGAAAAATTAGAGCCAGAGTAGCAGGAATGCTGGCTTGGTGGTACCTATCTGTAATCCCCTTCCAGTCCATCCTCAGCTACGTTGTGAGTGTGAGGCCAGCCTGGGCTAAATAAGACCTTGCCTCAAAAAAGCAAAACCAATTGAAAATGAGAATAAAAGTAAGAGCTAGGGATGGGGGGGATTTATAATACTTAATTCTAGGTTACCAACTGGTCTGGGTTTTGAACCATCTAGGAGACATACTCTGGGCTGTATCTCTAACCAAAAGCCATATAAACCCTTCACCTTTTAGGTTGATTCTTTCAAAATATCAGTCACAACAAGAAGAAAAGAAACAGCTACATAACTGGGATAGCAAATGTAAAGATGAACATGTCTGTCAAGATTTTGAGTGGAATCGTGACAGTCACAATAGGGGGTGAGGAAGTAGGTGAGGAAGGAACTAGAGGAACTGCCTTGAGGAACTAGGTAGATGGTGATGGATGAAAGAGGAAGAGCAAATGGGAAGGGGGGAAATGGCTGCCACCTTCGCTCATTTATTTAACCAGACTGTACAAGAATTCCACAGGACCAACATAGTCAATACCCACCTTCACACATGTGGTTCTTTTGAGGTGAAGACAAACTCAGAGTCTGAGAGGAACAGCCAAGTGAAGAAGACCCATCTGGTATGGGAACACATCTGAGGGACAGGGCTTTAGAGAAAGTCCAGCTCAGCCTTCTTGAGGAAGTGACATCTACATCTTGCTCCTTCAAGTGTTCGATAATTGTCCCAGCCCGGAGCTGACGGGACAGTGTTTCAGGCAAAGAACTGTGCGTGCAAAAGTGCAGGTGTCAGTCAAACTCCCTCTGGCGGAGGGGACAAAGGGGGACATAGGGCATCAGGGTATGGGGCCAGAAAGCATGTAGAGACTAGGTCACATAGGGCTTCATGAGTGCAGAAAATAACCTCACCTTTCACTGGGAAGCAAAACGTTTGTGGTAAAAGGCCCCGTTCGATTTGACCTGAGCACTCTGACTCTCGTACGGAGAATGGATTGGGACAAGCTTGGAGACATCAGGACAGTTAAGGGCTACTGCACTAAAAGGATATAGTGAATGCTGTGACCAGGGTAATGGCAGGTAGATGCAGAGACAAGGATGGATTTGAGAAAGAACCCTGAGTTTGAGTCAGTAGGGTTTGTTGACCAGATAGGAAAGAATGTGGATGGAAAGATGAAGTCCGTGTTTAACCCATGGGGTCTGAACTGTCCGTGACACTATAGGTGGATCTTCTCAGGATAGTCTTGAGCCCTGCCCTGTCCTATTGCATGAGGATCTCAGATGGCATCTGCAAAGGCGTGGAAAGGAAAGAGCCACTGAGGGGGAATTAAGTGGACAGGTCCAGAAATGCCTAGGAGGAGTGCTGAGAGATAAGGCTCAGTGGGCGAGGGCTTGCTCGAGTTGTTTACCAAATAAAAGAAAAGCCCTGGGCTAGTGAGATGCTTCAATAGGGGAAGACACTTGCCACCAAACCTGCTGACCCAAGTGTGATCCGCAGGACCCGCATAATGGAAACTGCCAGTTGCCCTTTGATCTCCTCATGCTGCATGTACACTTAAACCTATGCTAAATAAACAAATGTAATAACAAAAAAAATTTTAAAGGAAAACTTTGTGTCATGTTAAGATTTTGATCAATTCCTTTCAGGAGTTTTAGGCAGGGATTACAAGATCTCTGTGTTGTTGGCATGAAGGATGGAGGGGATTCCAGAAGGGAAACAAGAACGTGAATATAAAGCAGGATGATTGATGTGGGAGGAGGGGTTATTTGTAAGAGATTTCTGAGATATGACATCATTAGGGACCTGGCGATAAATGCAGAGGATGAGTTATTTTTGCCAAGCCCAGAGGGCTTTTTCCAACATATTCTTCATGACACCAGTGATGCCTGTGGAAGGCCTGGCAGGCCTGCTGCAGATGCTGAGATGTGGGCCTCCCAGGCAGCTGGAAGTTCTCCCCATCCAAAGTGGATGGTAGCACACATGGCCAGACACCCTTCAGGTCGATGTGCCTCCTTCTAGCCCAAACACCTGCGCTCGATGGCGCTCTGTCCTGCCTGTGTCCCTTTAGTCCCGTTTCCCACTTGTTTGCTGTCCTCAGCGCCCTGCCTCGGTTGTGCTGACTCTCAGTCAGGTAGGGGAGCAGGCTGGCTGCAGTGAGGGCTGCAGTCACTGCAGTTATGAGAAGAACTGACCCAATCTTGCTCGTACTCTTGGCTCAAGGCTAACTGAATTCTTGCCAGTTCCCGACCAAACTGATAACATTCCTATCTCCAAGACTTTGTTTTTGGGTAGGGTATGTCTTTATCGGTTTGTTTACATTTTTATTTATTTTATGCATTTCTGGGTGTTCTGTCTGCATGTATGTCTGTGCACCAGGTACATACCTGGTGCCTGTGGAGGCCAGAAGATGTCAGATCCTCTGACTAAATGTTGTGAATTACCATGTGGGTGCTGGGAACAGAACCTGGGCTCCTAACCACTAGCCATCTGTCCAGCCTTTTATCATTTGCTTGCTTGATCGATTGATTGATCGATTGATTTTGAGACATGGTTTTATTACGCAAGCCTGGCTGGCCTGGACCTTGCTGTGTAGATCAGGCTGATCTCAAGTGTGGGTGATCCTCCTCTGCCCCATGAAGGCTGGGAGGGCAGGCATGCACCAGGCTCCCACCTTTTGCTCATCCTGCCCTTGACCTCCATGGCAGTTCTCTGCCACCTTCTCCCTACTAGCTCCCCAGTGCATCTCCTCCTGGAAGTAGCTTCCGCTCTACACTGTCTGCACGCTCACTCGCCTCTCTATTTTCGTTATCAAGGCTAAAATGGTATTATAGCTCTTCAGTTACAAGCACTCTGAAAACCAGGATCCTGTCTCAGCCATATTTGTTTTCTTCAGAGATTTCAAAACAATACCATTTTGAGTGCAGTTGGTAGTAGGAATGCAGCTACATTCAGTCTACACTCAGCAAGTGCAGACAGAGGAAGACTAAAAGTGGGAAGAGGCATGTTGTCCTGTAAACTTGAGACGCAGAATTGTGGCAGATTCAAGGCCTGCCTGATTTACACAGTGAGTTCAGGCTAGCCAGGGCTGTGTGGCAAGACTTCGTCTGACAAGGCCAAGGAAATACATATATAGTGTGTGCACCCCTAATCCAAAAGCCTCATATTTGAAATTTTTTAATGTATTTAATTTTATTTATATACGTTGGCGTGAGTTGTCAGATTCCTTTGAACTGGAATAACAGATAGTTTTGAGCTGCCATATGTGTGCTGGAACTTGAATCCAGGTCCTCTGGAAGAACAGACAGTGCTCTTAACTGCTGAGCCATCTCTCTAGTCCTTCAAATTTGAAATTTTAAAGATTGTTTACATTTGTTTGTTTGTTATTTATTTAGTGTGTATGCGGCCCTGTGTTCTAGAGCCTGTGTGCTTTTTCTTTATATTTGTAAAGAAAAGAAGGGAGGAAGGGAGAGAAGGGAAGGAAAGAAGAACTGAAATATTTCTGGTCCCAAGCACATTGGGTAAGGAATCCTGACTTGTGCTTAGCATGCAGATATTATTAGTAGAATTAATATTTCAGAATAGTATGAAAAAAATCCACAACTTAATTAAATGTCTGTTCAAGTTGAAGATCAACTACAAAACAGCTATGGATATCTTTAAAATATAAAACCGTTTGGCGTGCCAGCTTTTATGATCTACTTGCTTGAACTCTGAAGCAGGGAAGTGGATGAAGGTCAGCTGTTGCCCAGCCACTCCTGACTGCTCCAATCCACAGTCCCAACTTGTGTAACTCTTGGTTCCCTGGCTGCTGCCTTGGTGGAGGAGGTGGCCTACTTTCACGAGGAGCTGTGAATCACTGAAGTCTAACCCTGAATCAGGACCGGCAAGGGCACACATTGGCATGGTACTATAGACTGGCGAGCTGGCTTCGATCCCTTTTTATTTTCATATTTATTGTATGTATGTGTGGCAGCATTGTGCACCACAGCATATGTTTGTGGGAGCTGGCTCTCTCTTTCCACATGTGGGTCCTACAGATCTGACTCTGGTCGGCAGGCTTGGTGGCAAGAACCTTCGCCTCCTGAGACATGTCACCTCAAGCCAGCGTCTTCATGAACAAAATCCCCCAGAAGCAATTTTTGTAAGGCTTGTTTTTTAAACGGTTCTTATAAATTAATTCTGGCCCTGGTGTAATTGCTCTTTAAAATAGAAATGCCCAGAAATGTTTCTATTTGCAACAGAAGCCAGTGTACTCTGCTGGTTAAGGACAACTATAAATTTAGACCGCCTCACCCAGCTCCTACCCTGGATGCTCACTGCCTCGTAAGCTGTGCTTCCCAGCCTCCCTGTGCTTTATTTTATCATCTGTGAAACAGAAACAGCCGTGAACTCTGCCTTGATGGGGGATCTGAGCGAGTCTGGTGCCAGCCACGTTTCTATATTTAGCAGATATAGGCAGTTCGTTACGTGTGTTTATGCTGTGCTCAGATGCAAACTACGTGGGTGGCAGAAATAGAAATACAGATTCTAAGCATTCGAAGGGGAAAGTTTTCTGAAATTTTGCTCAGGTGACGCACTAACCAAAAGGTGTCCTTCTAAGGAGCGTTAAAAATACACCGTATTCTCTCTTGATAGTGTCAGGTAATGGTAATTGTGCTATTTCATTGGCTTTTCTTCCTGGTGAAAGTCAGCCTCTTCAAAGAAATGATCTCAAATTCTTTCCGCAGGTGTGCTGATGGTGCAGGACCTTCTCCGAGGGAGACAGCTGCGGTAAGTGGCGGGGGAACCAGAGGTGGCCCTGAAAACACAGCATCTGTGTCACCCCGAGCGGCTGCCTCGGTGAGCAGGATTCTCCTCGGCTTGGCTTCACGTTGGTTTCAGATTTCTCCCAGAGAGTCCAAAGTTTCTGGATGGCTCTGGTCCACACTCACCTCCTAGAGTCTGCAGGAAGCCGTAGCTGGTGTGTTTCCGCCACACTACAGCTGGCGCCTCCACTGTCAACCCCATGTCCCTCCTGTCCAGCACTGAACTGGCGACTGTGGTGGGAGGCATGGGGCAGTCACAGCCACATTTTCATCAAGTGAGTGTCAGCTGGATCCTTTCTGAGTGTGGACGTGTTTTCATTCAAAGTGGAAACCCCTGAAGGTATGTGTGGATGGGGAAGGCTCACAGAAGGGGCTTGACCACACACAACTCTTGAGTACCAAAGGCAGACATGTATTTGTTTACTTACATACTTAGGACATATTAAGCACATAGGTGTTTTGGCTGCGTGTGCAAGCTGCTGTCTGTGCAAGCGCTTGCAAACAGTGCCCACAGAAGCCAGAAGTGGTGTCAGGTTCCCGGAACTAAAGACCGTGAGGGGCGCTGGTGATACAACCTGGCTGTTCTAGAAGAACAGACTGTGTTCTTAACCACTGAGCCACCTCTCCGGCTGCAAAGGCAGAAAGTCCAGCTTTCCACTGTGTTTACATATTCTTCAAGGTTGAGAATCAGAAGTATTCTATTTCTGGTTTTATTTTGAGATCATAGCTCCTGCTTTGCGTTTTCTGTATGGCTAATGATCTGTAAATAAAAGGTGGGCTTTTGAGGGGGCTGCTGAGAGCGTAGGAAGAGGGAGGGGCAGTTTTCAAATGACTGCACCCTGAGCACTGGCGCGCCCACTCGCTACAGCAAGTACGAGTACAATCGTGGTGAGGGCTGTACTCGAGCACAAGTTCATTGCGTGAAAACAAAAGTAGACTCTTCTCCCTGGTAATGATATTTTTTTCCTGATAATTATAAGGAGATAGCTCTGGCAGTAATGTCCTTGCCTTGCAAGCCTAAAATAAATAAATGAACTGGCAGCCTTGGTGTAACGGGTAAAGTGTAGAGCACGTAGAAATACGGAGGACTGTGATCGCAGCACCGCCCTCCCTGGGAGGTGGGGGGCAGAGGTGAAACAGCTCTCAGCTGCTCACTCAGAAGCTCCTGGCTCAGCTAGCCTGAAATACGCAACAAGAGAGACCCTGCCCCAAACAGAGTTGCGGGTGAGGACTGCGAGCCCACGTGTGCACTGTGGCATGGCGCACCCACATTCACACGAAGCCAGCTGTGGTGGGTGCACCTGTTCCCAGCGCTGGGCCTTGTCTACTCGGCAAGCTCCAGAGCAGAAAGAGAACCGATCTAAAAAAAGAAAAAGGAGAGAGAACCTATCTGAAAAAGGAGAGGGTCTATCTGAAATAATAAAAAGGTGGATAGCAACTAAGGCATTATGTCTGAGGCCTCCACGTGCACACAAAGAGAAAGCCCCATCTTGAAAAAAAAAATCGCTCCTGCTTGTCTTTTTAATCAGCTATTTCATAGTATCAGCATGTAAGGGACTGTTGTCTTAATGAATGATAATCCCAAATCATTTAATTTTATCAACATAGACTCAGGAGCCAGATGCTGGGGTGACAACTTGCGAGCTCAGAGAGGCAGAGAGAGCACCCAGCTGACCTTCCTTCTCGGCTCACATCCCAGAGGGAAAAGCCTGCCATCTCACCCGACAGCCCAGGAAGAAAAAGCCAAAAGCTAAAAGCCAAAGAGCCCTTTATTCTTCTCCACGCTGTCTGAAATACCCTTCAGCTCAAAGTCCCTCCTTTTACTTAATCCCTTTCAGCTGGCTTCCTGCTCTGCCTCTTGACCTCCAGTTAACTTTACTAAATCCTAGGTTCAGAAAGCTCTTGGATTAAAGGTGTGTGCTAAGGCTGAGCCACACAAAACAAGAAACAGGCTTTTACAGTTCACAGTCTCTGGGTTCACAATGGGATCAAATATCCTGCAACAAGGGACCTGCCAGTGAGCCTTGTTGAGAGTGACTATCCGGTACCACCAGTGACAAAAAGGGAAAGAATAGAAATTCTGCCTAAAGCCACAGCTGTGTACGGCATCCTGGAAGTTGACCATTGCTGCCACAGGGATTCTTGCCAAACCTGAGGTGATGAATTTCCCACCACTGGATTGGCAGCTGGGCAGGGATGATACATGGGGGTATGGGGGAGCTGTTAGTATTTTGTGTGAGACTTACTGTGTGATTGAATGACCCTCCTCTGAGAAGAGGTGGCAGGCACTACTTAAACATCTGCACAATAAAAAGAAATAAAGCATCCCAGAAACATGGAATGCTTTGGCACTAGATGGAAACTTAGAGATTGCCTAGCCCAGGATTCCTCTCAGACTCAGTGCCATGGACGTCTTTAGCCCAACCATGGTCTGTGAGGGCACTGGCTGGGATATGGCAGGGTGTGCCAAAGCACCTCACCTCTGCATACAGGATGCCGGCATCTCTCTTCCATCCAGCTGTGGTCCCTCTGGAACATGTAGCCTCCAGCTGAGAACAATTTCCTGGCAAGAGAAGAATCTAAAGTTAAAGTCCACCTTCAGCAACAGAGCTGTCGCTTAGCTGATAGAGTGCTTGCTTGAGTTTGATCCCCCGCATCACATCATAAACCAGGCATATGCTGTGCCAGTAACTCCAACACTTAGGAGGTGGAGGCAAGATCAGAGAAGTTCAAGACCATTCCCTACTCTGTATACATAGCAAGTTCAAGGCTAGCCTGGGCCGTAGGAGTATATAGACCAAATGTGTGTGTATATTAAAACACACTTGTGTGTGTATGCACCAGACAAACCCACTGTGTGGTGATGCATGCCTGTAAATCCAGCACGTGGGAAGGTCAGAAGTTCACAGCAGCCTCTGCTACATAGCAAGGTCAAGGCTAGCCCAAGCTACGTGAGACCCTGTCTCAAAAGAAGAGAAAAGAAAAGAAAAATGTGACGTGGGCCAGATAGTTGCTCTTGGTTTATCTGAACACAATGTAGTTTAGCTCACTACTGCCAACACTGTTTCTGGAGGAACACACCCCCAGAGTGAGACTTATCAAGCAGATAGCATCTCACTTCTCTGTGCATATCCTTGCCTGGCAGAGCCTGTGTGCCCAGGATCTGAAAGCAGGAGCCAGGGGGGCGTGAACACGCTGCTGAATGTGATCTCTGCAGGAAAGCAGACAGAAAAAAAAAGAAGAAAAGAAAGCAGGGAGTACCTGAAAATTTAATTTGTTGACTTTACCCAGGCATTTGATAATATCGGGCGGCGGCATGGGCTCCCACAGCCGCCCTGCAGGTTTGGCCGCCCTGGGACGTTCTCAAATGTTCGCAGGTTACACTCTGACAGGAGCTTTGTTTGTTCAGTTATGTCAACACCGCAGACAGTATCAGCAGAGGGCATTGAAGTTGTGTAAAAGGTCCTGGTTACTCAGTGGCTTTTCTGCTCCCTGTTTCCTGAAAGCCAGAGTCTGAGAACGTTGTCCTGTTGGGCATCTGCCCAGCTCACGAGCTCTACGAATCTCAGGCATTCTCCAGAGAATTCTCCATAACCCCAAAGAACAGCAACAGTAGGCGGAGAGGACTTACCGAGGCCTGGACCCCTCTCTCCGTGGTTCCCAGCTGATACATCAGCTCACCTTCTCAGCAGCCCAGAAAGGAAGCATTGCTTGATATCGTCCTTAGTTTTATTTGACCAACAAAGTCACTAAGCACAGAAGGTTAAGGAATTAGCCCAGAGCCATGTAGATCAGTGGTTCTCAACCTTCCTAGGCAGTGACCCTTTAACACAATTCCTCATGTTGGGGTGACCCCAGCCATAAAATCATCATTGTTGCTACTTCATAGCTGTGGTTTTGCTACTGTTATGAATTGTAATGTAAATATTTAATATGCAGGATATATGTATGATGTTCCACCCCCTCTCCCAGGGGGTCACGACCCACAGGTTGAGAACTGCTGCTGTAGACACTCCTGGACAGAGGCTGGGCCTCCGCTGTGCAGCACTTACGCTGTCTTCCCTCCAGCATGCTTTTCTGGGCCCTGATAGGGAAAATGTTTTTCTTATGTTTTTTCTTCCCAAGACAGGGTTTCCACATAGCCCTGCCGCCATCCTGGAACTCATTCTGTAAACAAGGCTGGCCTGGAACTCAGAGGTCCTCCTGGCTCTGACTCCTGAGTGTGAAAAAAATTTCTATAACTCAATAATGCTGTAAGATTCACTAGCAACCTTCCCTCTGTGGTTTTCCATCCTGGCGTGTCGTAAGTCAGTTCATAAGTACGTACGAAGTGTCACTCCACACAGAAAGGCAGGGAGTGTGGGGTTCCCTCTCAGATGGGTTGTTACGTAGATATGTGCGTTAGCTGAAGTTACCATGGAGCGACCAGGGCTCGGGATCAGCTCAGATGAGTGTGGACAGCCACCACCACTACGGCATTGAGGTGACGTCAGTATGACCCTTACGTGAAGTTCACTTGCTTTATCTCCAGAATGGGGATGATAAATCCCTAACTAAACCACAAATTTGTTATAAGGGTATAGGAGAAAAGATGTAAGCGGTGTAGTATTTAAAAAGTAACCGAGGGCTAGCAAGGTATCTCACAGGGTTAAAAGGGCAGGGGGCCACTTGCCACCAGGCCCAACAACCTTAGCTGCATCCCTGAGATACACATTGACCTCTGACCTCCACAAAAATGCCATGGTACACACAGCCTCAAATAAATCAACATGTCATTTTAAAGGTTTATTTATTTGTCTTTTACGTATGGTTGTTTGACCTGCATGTATGTCTGTGCGCCACATGCATGCAGCACCCACAGAGGCGAGAAGGTGTTGGTGCCCCGGACTGGAGCTTCAGGCAGTTATTAGCAGCCCTGCGGGTGCCGGGAATTGAACCCAGGTCTTCTGAAAGAATAGCCAGTGCTCTTAACCACTGAGTCATCTCTCTAGCCCTGTAATTATTAGTTTTTAAAGATGTATTTATTTATTTATACAGTGTTCTGCCTGCACACCAGAAGAGGGCACCAGATCTCACTAGAGATGGTTGTGAGCCACCATGTTGTTGCTGGGAATCAAACTCAGGACCTTTAGAAGAACAGCCAGTGCTCTTAACCTCTGAGCCATCTCTCCAGGCCCACCCCCACTAATTATTTTTTAAAATGAATAATTATGCTAGAATATAAGAATGTTGGTAGCAAATGAGTAGGGGAAAAAAAGATGTATTAGAGGGTTAGGGAGATGGCTCAGTAGGGAAGAGCACTTGCTATGCAAGCATGACGACCTGAGTTCAAATCCTCAGCTCCTACATAAGAGCTATCTTATAAAACCAGCCGGTGATGGCTCATGTCTTTAATCTCAACACTCAGGAGGCAGAGGCAGGTGGATCACTGAGCTTTGAGACCAGCCTGGTCCACAAAGGGAGTTCAAGTACAGCTCAGGATACACAGAGAAACCCTGTCTTGAAAAACAAAAAATAAAAAGAACCAGGTTGCATTCCTATAACCCCAGTCCTGGGGGGTGGAAACAAGTGCATCATGGGAGCTCACTAGGCAGCCAGTCTAGCCAAAATGGCAAGCTTCGGATTCAGTGATAGGAGACCTTAGCAAGAGAACAATGTGGAACGTGATAGAGGAAGACGAGACACTATCTCCTGAGTTTATCCACTTCCACACAAACTTTTAAACATCTTTTAGAGAAGTCCAGAAGGAAAGACTATTCCCGTAGGGGGAGAGAGTCTCTTGAGCTTGGCTTCATCACCCCTTGCAGACTACGCATTATGTTGGTGTTCGTGATGCAGAACACCAGTTGATTCCTTTGGAAGCTGGCCACCTCCAGAACCTCATTCATCTGTCTTTGAATCCTTGGTTTTCCTGATAAGAGCAGAAGGAGATCTTTGGCAGGTAGGAAGGAGAGGAAGCTAATGGCAGAGTGAAAATAAAAAGAACCCAAACTCTGAACATGATGCTGTAATGTGCAGTAGCGGAAGGGTGGGAAGATTCCGGTGGGAATGGATTCTGCTTGGGAGAGTTGAGAACTGGCTCCTGTGGACAAAGTAGCAATACAGGACCTGGACTTTGCAGGGTGAAGAAAAGGTTGAGAAAAACAAAAATAAGGGACACGGGGACAAAGGTCTAGAAGTCTGTGCTATCTAGGGCCCTGTGTATCAGACCTTAGACACGGGGACTCTGGGCAGAGGGAAGTAAAGGCTTACATCAAACGGAGGGAAAGGTCCTTGACGTGACTTTACTGCAAAAAGGTGTCCGACCCTTATTTTCTAAGCCAAGGACAGGAAATAGACTTTTCATTTTATGGTGACTCTGTGTCGTGAGGGGCGAGGCTGAACCCCAACTGAGGACCAGGGACTGATTTTCAGCACAAGGGCCTGCGGCTGCACCATGGTGCTGTGAGGCCTGGGTTTAGCTGGGTTTAGCTGAAGAAATCGCTGTTACCGGGATACAGTACTCTGCCAGACCGAGAACTATGAAACTGTACTAGGAGCCCTGAGATTCTGTGAGGCTCTGCTGGATGAGGCTGAAGTCGGTCATCTCTAGATCAGTTTATTTGTGCTCCGTCTATGATGATAGACTCCCTTTTCTCAGCAGGGTTTTAAAAGTCCCCCCTGCATGTGCTTCAATACCCTGCTGGGTAGAGTCTTTCAGAGGTCCTCTGTGGAAGGCTCCTGTCCTGTTCCCCGTCTTCTACTTCTGGTGTCTATCCCGTTTGCCCTTCTGAATGAGGATTAAGCATCTTCCCTAGGGTCCTCCTTGTTGTTTAGCTTCTCTAGGACTGTAGATTTTAGTATGTTTACCCTATATTATATGCTGAGTCCGTTCCATACCAACACTGTGGATGTGGGAATAATAGATTCATAATATCTATAGCAAGTTGTTGGTAAAATGGAGAATAGAGCCAGTGTTGTGGTACACAGCTCTAAATTTTTGAGACTGAGGCAGGAACATTGCTGTGAAGTTGAGGCCAGCCTGGTAGGCTACCTAGTGAGCTCCAAATCAGCCTGGGCTACAAAGTAACACCTTGTCTCAAAACGACAAAACAAAAATGGAAAACTGAAGAGCCATGAAAGAGAAGGCTCTTCACAGTTTAGGGATAAAGAACGAACCTTAACCAATATTTTCAAGTGATTAACTTTCAGTTTCCTTATCTCTAATGGGTATATATAGTCAAAGTTTTATTTATTTGTTTAGTTTATATTTTTATATGTGTGATAGATTATATTCAGTAAGAGTGAACTATCATGGGAGTATTGTTTCTTCATAATATAAGGCCCCTTTGTGAGTATCCACTTATGTCCACAGAACTACAAACACAAGTCAATGAAATCTGGGCAGGCTTCTGGGAGAAACGGGGTGTGAGGGTGTAAGAGGACCTGGATTTCAGCCTGTGGTGAAGGAATTTGAAAATCAGGGCCTTGGCAAGGTTAGGCCTCTAGCCTTCAGCCTTATAGATAAGATGTAATGTGAGGTGGGAAGGAGGCTCTAGGGAGCCAAGAGCTCCGAGGGCAAGAACTGAGTAGCAGAGTGAGCAGGAAATAGGGGGAAAGGAAGGACCACAGCTGCCAGCCTTGCTCAGCCTGTGTACCTGGCAGGATGAGCTGAGGTGGGAGGCGGGACTGACAGAGCCAGTTTGACAAAGGACATGCAGGTGGGGCCCTGGCACTGGAAAGTGAAGGTGTGGCGTGGATAATTGTCCCCAAGGTTATAAAGACAAATCAAGCTTGAAAGTGGGACAGTGACTGAATTTGATACCAACATGAGCACTTGCTAGTTTTTGTTTTTTTAAAGGAATACAGCTTTAGCTTTATATCTGTCTCCTAAATCCTTTAAAAGTAGCAACAGTTTTAAAAAAGAGGCAAGATCTTACCTTTCAATACCTTCATTTCAGAATTACCAAACCTGCTCACTACGGAATGCGTGATGGTTCTCTGTTCTTCGTTTCTTGCTCGTAGAATGTGATTTGATTCATTTTTGAAATTAACATGAATGTAATGAGTTTCTCTTGTGGCATCTTCATACTTTATTTTTCTAGTCTTTCTCCCCTGCCCACTCACTTCCTCCTTCCCCTTGCCCTCTTCCCTCTGCTGCACTTCCTTCTGTTTTACGTGATCATCTTCCTTGTGTTTCTTCTCTGTTCTGTCATTTGGAATGGCCTCTGGATAGGAACACTGTCTTTTCTCAAGCCCTTTGAGTTCACAAAACTCAAGGTCCACTTGGATCACAGCTAAGATGCTCTTAACAGAAAATGCACAGTTAGGAAATCCAAAGTCCTAGCCATTAGCACCGTAAAGACGATACCCCCAACTTGAGAACGGTTAACTTCCGGATTGCCAGGAATCGCTCTTCTACCATAAAGCCTGCTTAATTCTGTAAGAGTCTCAGCGCCTGCCTGAACATTGTTATTAAAACCATTAGCATTCATTGAATTATGTATTTCGGATTGTACATATGAATGTATGTGCAGGGAGTGGACATAGGAATGTGTGGGGGATGGTGTATGTATAAAGATATATAGAGGGGAGTGTGCGTAGGTGTGTGCATAGGGAATGTGCAAATGAGAGTATGTGTAGGAGAGCATGCATGTATGGATATGTGTAAGGGAACATGCACATGCATATGAGTGTAGGAGAGGGTACTTACCAGTGCGTGTGTAGGATAACGTATGTGTGAATACGTATCTAGGAAAACATGCGTATGAGGGTATGGGTAGGTGTCCATGACCCATTGTAAATAGCAAAAATAAGAAAACACCAAATTGAGAAATAAATGTTGGAAAAACTGATCAGTAGTTCTTAGACTAGCACCACTGACCCTTTGGAGGAACATACAAGTGTTTTAGCTGGAGAAGATATAATATAATATTATATATTTTTTTTTACTTGAAAATTGACAGGCAAAAATATACAATTCACCTGTTGGGAGTCAACCAGTTGCCAGTGTGCTTGTTCCTAAGCCGGCCATCATGAGGGAGGAGAGTGGCATGCCTCCCCCCTGGGACGCTTCCCTGCTGGAGAGTGAGTTTTTTCAAGGTAAGTTCATGCATCAGGTCTCCCTAGGAACTCTGGGAACTAGAGAGAGTATTTGTACTGAATGCTCTAAACAAATCAAGGCCTGAACTTGCTTCCTCCATCTCAAGAGGATTCCATTCTATGTTATGAACCCAAATCTTGAAGAACCTTATGGCTAAACATAATCTAAGCAAATAATCTGAGATCAAAGACTGACAAACTTATGGACCAGTGATGGTGTTTAATATTTTACCTCGGGTCAAAAAGAAATACATCTAAAAGCTTGCTCTTAAAAGTCTCTTATTGTTATTGATTAGGGCACAAATGCCCTGTGAGCAAGCCAGTAGTCATTAAACAATTCACCCACTCACCCAGATATCAGAAGTACAGAATGCACATGAATCATATTATTGATACCATAGTTCACTTTACATGCATTATTCTGTATCACCATGCCCGAGGCCATTACGAGAGTTAAGTCCATAGTCATCCAGCAGCTTTGCAGAGAGGAAACAGCTTTGCTGTGAAATGGGACCAGTGGTAGTCATGAGAGCCTGAGGCTAGGCTCTTCATCTAGGAACACCCTGGAGCAAGGTGGGCAGGGACCAGGGGGAAATCTATTCCAAGTGAAGCTTTTGCTTGAAGAGGAATCAGCACAAGCCTCTGAAAAGAAAGGCTGGAGGCAGAGCACTAATTTTTCCGGCCTCTGGAGTAGTAAGAAAAACAGCCCCGATAATGTGACATTCTGACCAACTTTGAGTGCCTGAATTCTGTTATGGGGTGACAAGAGTGGCTGTTCCCAGGAGGGAGTCCAAGTGTCCATGATTTCTTTTGTTTTCTGTTCTAAATGTGTTTTGTTTTGTCTTTAACATAAGGCTTTAATGTGTGTGTTGGGGGGGGGGGTAGGATGGCCACATATGACAGGGATGGGACATAAGCAGCTGACGGGGGAGCAGCCTTACCAGGCCACAGAGGAAGACAAAGATGCCAGTTCTGATGAGACCTGATAGGCTATGGTCAGATGGAAGGGGAGGAGGACCTCCCCTATCGGTGGACTGGTGGACTGGGGGAGGGGTATAGAAGAGGGAGGGAGGATGGGATTGGGAGGGAATGAGAGAGGGGGCTACAGCTGGAATACAAAGTGAATAAACTGTAATTAATAAAAATAAAATGAAAATGAAAAAAAGAAAAACTATTTTAAATGAAAAAAAAAGAGAACGGAAACAAGAGACTTTTATCATTTGTTTTAAGGCCAGATTTTTACTAACTCTGTAGAGTTTTCTTTTTTCTTTTTTTTCTTCTGCCTTATAATCTGACATAGCCTGATAATCTTTATTGTGGATTATTCCAGTGACTAGGAATCAAATGGTTTTTCATTAAGAATCCTTTCGTTGTAAGATCTGAGTGATCAACATGAGTTCTGATGGCTTTGTCAGCTCAAGAGCACTTACAGAAAAGTCCAGAGGAGAAGGGAAAAGATCCCTCTAGTGTCTGCCCAGAAGTGATTGGCACATTGCTTATACAGCTGTGCATGACAGCTGTGTGCATGCAGACATGCCTTGCTTTTTATGATTCTTTAGTTTAAAAAAAAAAAAAAACTTTAAATGACATCTACATCAAAAGAAAGCTTTCTGTAGGCCCAGAACTGCAGCACTCTGAATAGTACAGATCTAATTTTTATTAATGAATATTTCACCAGTAAATGCATAATTGATTTGTATTCATCATAAAATATATATGATATGTCTATTATAAGGCAAGTCTTAGAAAAATGTAAACACCTTAAAGAGAGTGTAGTTACCACAGGTTGACAGAGGAAGATGTTTACTGTGATTAATTACGGTTCGGAGTGATACAGGTGTTAAACCTGAAAATCTCAAAGAGAAAAAACTAAGCCCACGATTGTCCAATTAAAGCAAGGTGTATGTTAGGGCACAGCAGGCACTGGCCAGCCAGCTCTCACCCTAAATCGGGATTTGAGAGAGCAGCCCTGCTGGCCTCCTGAAATCCCTTTTATAAGGAGAGACAAGGTGGAGAGGATGAAAGAGTTGGCCGTTACACATGGTTAAGAAAGGGGAAAAACAGGGGTAAGGACATTCATTGTGTGAATGGGGTTGTAAGAATTTACATCAGGTCGAAGAAACGGGAACCTATTCTTTTTTTTATATATGTTTATTTATTATGTATACAATATTGTACACCTGCACACCAGAAGAGGGCACCAGATCTCATTATAGATGGTTGTGAGCCACCATGTGGTTGCTGGGAATTGAACTCAGGACCTCTGGAAGAGCAGCCAGTGCTCTTAACTTCTGAGCCATTTCTCCAACCCAGGAACCTATTCTTAATTACAACTAGAAAACTTAACTTGCAAGGAGTTAACATAGGACAAACAGGAACTTATAACTACAAACAGACATCTTAGCCTGCACAGGATAGGGACTGCTTCTTAATTACAAATTAGAAAACTTACAAGGACATAACATCCCCCCTGCGGGATTACAGATTCATGCCACTATTCTGCTTCTTCCTGGGGATTGAATCCAGGTCCTCATACTTGTACAGCAAGCATTTTACTGACTGAGGTATCTCCTCAGCCCCAAAATATAGCTTTATATCCTTAAAGGTACGATGAAAAAAAGAAAGAAAATTGCATTACAGTCTTATAAAAGTCATATTATCATTTAAACATCAGCAAGATTCATGTTCTATTAGCCAGGCAGTGGTGGCATACTTTCTTAATCCCAGCACTCGAGTAGCAGAGGCAGGCAGATTGAGTTCGAGGCCAGCCTGGTCTATAGAGCGAGTTCCAGGACAACCAGGACTACACAGAGAAACCCTATCTTGACAAGCCAAAAAGGGGAAAAATATTAATGTTATATTTATATTTACAATAAGAAAATATGATTCTCAGAAGGGAAACTTCAATGAGACTGATTGTTATAAAACTACAAAATCACATACAAAAAATTAATTCCCATTCTTCTTTAGTTTTAGATGATTTGGATAGCAAGCTGGCTCAGGAGCAATCTGCAGGCCTGGTGAATACCAGAGCGCCATTCAGCTACGCATCAAGAACACAGTTCAAGTATTCTCACCCGAGTAGGAGCAGGCACGGTCACGTCACAGGAAGACATCAAAACTACCTCAGTGAAACTTCCAACATGTCTATCTACGACATCCTGAGACCAGGAACTCCTAGAGAAGGCTTCAAAACCTTTTCTCCCAGGACAAAGACAATTTATGATATGTACAGGACCAGGGACACCAGAGTCTTAAAAGAAGATTTCATGCAAAAGAATACGTTTGGTAGTACATCTCTGTGCTTCGACAGCCGGCAAAGATCAGCCTCACCAGCTGCCAGGCGTTTTACTGCCAGAAGTTTACACTTCCCAGCCGATACTCAAAACAAGAGTAGTTTTACTCCACTGAGGCACCAGCAAAGCCCCAAAAGGACGCCTTTATCATCAATCATATGGAACAGGTCAGATTTTTCTAGACATAGACAGGATCTGGAAGGGCCACCAGGGGTCCCATCACCAATGGACATTGACCCTCCTGATCAGTATGTATCTCCTAAGTGTTTTCAGGAAAGTAGGAGGTATGGGTTGTACCATTCGCAGAACGCTTACCAGAGCTACCCTGTAAGCACTCCCATGGATAATGCAATGGGTCTTGATGTGTTGGAGGACTCGGAGAATGTGCCATTCTACCAGCAGCATAACCCATCTGAGAGGTCTTTCTTCTGCAGTTCCTTGAGACAGAGCAGAGAGCACAGATTTGGACAGAATTCTTTTTGGAGCCAACAGGAAGAGCATTCTTCCTGGTCTGACTTTCCCCATGGCAGGCAGCCATTTCCTTCTTCTGAGAAGGACTTCGAAATGATTTCCGTTGAAGCAACCAGGGCACCATCTGTCTGCAGCCATGGTGTCCCTTCTCAGCACTGGAGGCCGCGTTCTCCTGGCTATGGACCATATGTGTACAGAGGTCAAGAAGATCCACATTGTTGGCGATCTGATTTTCAAACGTCCCCACTGGAAAGCATGGACACCTCACATGTTAATGAGAACCATTTGCCACCCCATTTTGTCACAGCAGATGGCTTTTCCGTAGCTGGCTCAAGCTTCCATGTCCAGTCTTGTAGGCTGGACTCTCAGCAGGACCACTGTCCTATAGCTGCAGCTGTAGATGAAGAGCCTTGTTTGTTCAGCAAAGCTCGGACTCTAGTGTCCGCATTCAGACCTCCCTCCCCCCTCATTCCTGACTGCCGAAGGGAGGCTCGGAGTCCCAGCTTCCAGAATCCCACAGTTCCTTTGCAGAAAATAGTCTCTAATAAGCCAGACTCTCTTCCAATAAGAAGCTGTACAGAAGTTACTGTAGCTTGTGGCCAGTCGACTGAATCACTGTCTCTTGCTGACACCCAGTCCAACATCCCAGTGATAGAAATGGACAGTGAAAAAGATACAAATGAATCTATTCCAGAGGATGAACAGCTAAACAGGAGCAGCCAGAAAAACAAGCCAAGTGGGTTACCCCAACCTGCTTCACAGATAGTGATCTCTAATGATTTACCTGATTTTCAAAGCGCCCCCTCCCAGGACTCAACCCAAAATGACAGGTATATCTTTAATGCATCTGCCACAGAGAGTTCCAGAAGATCACCCAGGGTCTTTTCCAGGAAAGGTACATCCGAAATTCATACAACACAAAGAGATAAAGGCCAGGAACTGAGCAAAAGTAAGTGTTTTCCTGGGAACAGGAAACTTGACTCAGCAGCTTCCCTGCCTTTTGTCCAAGAAAGCGGTACATCACCATCTCATCCCAACCCAAATCAAGATTGTTACCAGACAACAGGAAGTCATGAAGACACTTCAAGCATCATTAAAAACAGCCACTGGTGCTTTGAACCCACTGCTAACCAAAAGCCACAGTCCCCAGAGGAGCCCGCTCTTTTAGACCTTGAGCGACAGCGATACCCTTTCACTCATTCTGCCAATGGCAGTAAGCTGGCTGCTGGGCACACCGTCTCACAAGGCCTTTCAGGTGTGTCGTCAGGGGCACCCCAAGATTCCTTACCACTGAATGAGTCTTTCCAGGATGCCCTTCTGGCACCTTCCACTACAGTGTTCTCCAGGGGCCTTTCCGACCAAGACCCATCTCAAGAACAGAGAGAAGAAAAAGACAAGGCTATGAAGAACCGCAATGATCAGTTGGCTGTAAATTCTGGAGGCAGCCAGGAGAATCCTGGTGGTCCTGCACTTACGCATGGTGCTGTCCTCTGCCATCCATACTCTCCCTTCAGAAATGGGAGGGGGAAAGGAAGAGTAAGACGCCGCATTTCCTGTATTGAGGAGCTAACCAAAACAGAGAGCAGAGCAGCACCCACAGGCAAAGGCAATAGCCTTGCTGAGGACCAAAGCAATGTCAGAGCCCCTGAGCTCAGCTCAGTCTACTGCACCTTGCCGAGAAAATCAGCCAGCTTCCTCACACACAGCAGACAGCCGGAAAGTAAGGTAATGGCTGCTTCCGTCAGGAATGGGCCGCTTCCGTTCCAAGTGAAAAATAAAGCGGAAGTCCCCACTGGGAAGAGTGCATCTGACAAACCCGGTTCTCCTGAGTCAGTGAGTGATGCTTCAAATTCAGTCGTGGGGACACCCGAAGCCACCAAGAGAATGACAGATATGAAAGCCATCAGATCGGCTTCTCTTAGGAAGGGGCCGCTCCCTTTCCTCATCAAGAGGGCAACATCATGTCCCTCGGGGGAGCCATGCACCTTGGCTGGAAGTGGTGAGAGAGAAACGTCACCAGCCCTGGACAGGGATGCTTCTGCTGTAACACCCAGGCCTGGGGGCACCATCTTTAACTCTCTGGAGGGTGAGTCAGCATTTGGAGCGAGTACTTTCTCCGAAAGACACAACCAAAAGGAATTTGCTCTAGAACACCCTGGAAAGGATGGTGAGACTCCTGCCCCCAGGATGAGCTCATTTACCCTTTCAAACAAAAGCCCAGAGCCTTTGTGTGTAGTTGGATCAGAAAAGGAGCGTGGGAAAGCATTACATAAGTTTAAGACGACTAGCATGTTTTCTGTTTCCGGGGATGAAGAGAATGTGAAGTGTCTGGAGGTAGTTTCAATATATTACACTCTACCAAGGAAGCCCAGCAAGAAGTTCTGCAACCTCCTTCAGCAGTACACACATGATACCGATTCACTCCGGGACGCTTTTCAGGGAGAGGCTAAAGCATTTCCTAATGCTTTAGAAAGTGATGAGCTGAACTCTCCTGCGCAAGTGCAGTCCCGAATGCCTCTACTGCAAGACCTAAAGTTGCCCGTTGACTCTGCTCCGTGCTGTCTTTCTCACGACTTGGACAATCAGGCTGGCTCCCAATTACCAAACATGGAGGCCTCCAAATCTACATTAGAGGAAACAGCTTCTTCGAAGCCAGATGTTTCTCTTCATAAAGGAGAACCTAACACAGAAGAGATGTTCCCAAGTAACTTATCTGAAACAGCTGCAGATGACTCACTAAGCAGGAAGGAGAGAGGTGGGGAATTGCTAAAACAAACCCAACAGACCCCTTTACTGCTTCAGGAAAAAAGTGCTGCAGAAGAAAGCACTAAAAGTCATCAACAGCCTTTTAAAGGAGGAAACAGCGATCCCTCTGGTCTCCCATCCCACTCAGAAGATAATGCTGAAAATTCCCACATCAGAAGAAATTCTGGAACAAGCGCGGGTGGCATGGCCATTATGTCAACAGGAAGTGGACTGTCTCCTTGGAGAGATCATGCAGCGGTGGTTGTGGATGACAGTTCTCGTGGCTCACAGCCTAGGGAAACCAGTGGGACAGCTGGATCAGACTGCCAAAAGCTGACTGCCAGAACGCCCTCTGACTCAGAAAGCCAAGCCTCTGCCCTAACGCCAGCGTTGCATAAGCTGCAGCTTGCCGCAGGGGCTCAGACAGGGGCAGCAGACCCGCAGTCGGGACCCAGGCCATCAGGAAGTCAGGAGACAAATACAGCAGAGGTGAGGAAGCTTGGAGATGAAACACAAAAGTTGGCATGGGATCAACCTTTACTCCCTGGAGGAAATAATAAAAATATAACCAACACGGGTGACCTAGAAACAAAAGCAGACAGATGCTCAGTTAAACACAGAAGGGCAAGCAGAAAAATCCCAGCTAGGGATTTAAGTACCAGAAAACACGTAGCTACTGTCTTCTCCCAAAGTGAAAGCAAATCTGGCTTTCCGCGGCTATCTCTTTGCAGACCAGAGGACGGCCCACTCTCCCCTGAACCTACTGTAAACTCCACAGACTCCGCAGATAAAAGCAGCCTGACGAATGTGAGCAAATCTGAGACCTTTCTCCAGGCTACTGCAATACCCAACCCAGAACCTCCTTGTCAGTCCTGTAATCAGGAGTCTAACACTCCACCACCACATCAGAACGAGTCCAACAGTGTCTTAGAAACACCACCAAAGAGTGAGGGTTCTAAAGCCCGGACTTCAGGGGAGTCGGAAGCCCCAGCGCAGCTTACACTCGCCAGCCCCTTAGAAAACAGCTCTGACCGTCGGCAGAGGTTAAGTCCTTTACCCCTGGAGCCTGCACAGAAATCTACAATTGACTTCTCCCAGGGTCAGCTGCGCGACAGGAGTGCTCCGTCTCCTGAGCCACACCTCTATCGGTCCAAGAGTTTAAAAAACTTCAGTGTGGGTGGTGACCTGCTGTGCGCAAGCCAGCCTCCCAAAGCCAGGGGGCGCCACTTCTCTGAAAACACTTCCATTGACAGTGCTCTGAGGCAACTGTCCCTTGAAGATGACTCCTCCCACCACAGCGGCTACAGTCGAAGATTCAAATCTTTTTCTGAGCTTCCCGCCTCTTATGAAGGCGAAAGTTGGGCTTTGCATAACAGGACGCGAGTGGGCCCGAAGTCCACCTCATCCATTTCCAGGCCTATTGATTATGGGATTTTTGGGAAAGAGCAGCAGTTGGCTTTCTTGGAGAATGTCAAACGGTCACTCACACAAGGAAGATTATGGAAGCCAAGTTTTCTCAAGAACCCTGGCTTCCTCAAGGATGAGGTACTTAATGCTTCCAACCTCTCGCAGTCAGAGCTGTTAAATTCTCCTGGTGGTCAGGCGCCAGAAGACGGCTTATTTTTAAACGCACCACTTAATATCTATGAGGAGGACCCCGTGGACCCAATGGACTCGGACTGGGACACAGACACAACCACAGATGACGAATACTACCTGGATGAAAATGATAAAGAGTCAGAACTGTGAGACTTTTGCAAGAAACTGTATAATATAATACTTTCACTGTTTTTTAACCAAAAGTTTACCATTGAAATGAGTCTAAATTTATAGACAGATAAAGAAGATCCAGTTTGAGCAGTGTCTACACCAAAACAACCCATTCCTTTCTATTCCATTTTTCCCCCTTCTGAATTCTAAGAACAATGCTTATTGGTTTTGAGAGGTCTTGTTTGCTTGTTTTTCCTGCTATTTTCTTCTGGTGTGTTTGCCTTTCTTGTATCTTCCCCCAACCTTATATCTAAGCCACTTTTCAGTGTTAGCTCTATTTTCCTTATCGTTTTCACACATCTCTTACCCCTAAAGGTTTGGGGACAGGTTCAGCCTTGCTACTTGCTAATTACCCAGCACAGTCGCTAGGCTGAATTGCCTCTCTGTCCACAGCCTGAATTCAAGAGGTTAAATTTAATATAGGGAAAGCAATCGTCAGGTGAAAAACTGTCAGCGCATGTTTTCATTTATGCCGTGCCACAGAGGCTGGAAGGGGACATCAGAGCTCCTAGATTGGGAGTGACAGGTGGGGTCGTGTGGGTAGCAACCCTGGTCCTCTGCAGGAGCTCTTAACCACAGAGCACTGTCCAGCCACAGGACGAAGGGGCTGTTCTGAGAGAATCCTTGCTCTTCTGTAGTGGGCCCTTAAACACCTGGTTAGACGACATGTCGAGGTTATGAACGAAGCATTGTGGATTTCTCTGGAACAGTTTGTGGTGGTTGGATGAATTTCTGAGCTTAGAGCGGGGACGAAACACAAACGATGCAGGCAGTGAGTGCAGCTTGGCCACGCAGACAAAAGCTAATGGGTGGAGATGACAGAAAGCTCTTTGCTGGACCAGCTTTATTTTGCTGCTCTCTCCACAACTGTCTTTCCCATCTCCCCAGACCTGTGCTTTTTTCATCTCCTTATTTATAGCCCAGGCTGGGCCTTCTTAAACTTCTCTTACTTCATGTCTTTGTAGTTTGGGGAATTTTTACATGACTTCGGGTATATACATATATAAAATAGAGACACAAATCAAATATTCACTGATAACTCAAATTTATTTTAAAACCAGTTTCTGGCTTGCACACAAATTTACCATTTGTTTAAGGTAAGAACAAAACATATACTAATGAGCTAGATGTATCTGTTTGCCTAGCACAGAGCAGTCTGAGGACAGGCTAATGTTACCCACTTGCTGGAGAATAAATTGAAGAGAAGTCTTTGTTGCTGTAATTGCTCTTCAATATGAGCAGAGATCTTGCCATGTGCAGTAAAAACATCGCAGAACTGTGTCAGATCTCCTCTCCCCACTTTCCTTTCCTCTCTCCCTGCACTCTCTTCTCTTCTTCCTCCCAGGACAAGGTGTCCATGCTGTGTGTGTGAGCCAAGGCTGCAGTGAAGCCACACCAGGCACCATGGGAAAAGCAGGGCCAGGATTCATTACATGGTTAATTTTGAATTGTTTGTTGTGTTTGTTCAGTGCACTTTCAGAAACTTTTACTGCTGCCATTTTTTTTTTGTAACCCCACATTCAGTTATGCAACCCCATAAAGAGTGAGGGCACACAGTCTAAGAAGCTTTGGGTTAGGACACGAGAAGGATTTTAGTGGGAACCTTGGAAGAATCCTTAAGATGCTGGATCAGACACGATGTCTGGGAACCACTTGGCTCCTCTGCTGACCCATCCTTCAAGCCCTCAGGAACATCTAACTCAAAACTCCTAATTTACTGTAAGCCACGTGTGATACCCATTGTCAATTCGGCTTCCTACCTCTTTAGTTGCTACCTAGAAAAATCTGGAGCTTTCTCGCCTCTAATTCAAGATCAAGGTCTATGGTTGAGGCCGAGGGTGATGGAGACCTGAGCAGCCTGGGATGACAGGAGTGGATTTTGTCCTATATAGCTGTTTTCTGACATACTTATATCTTCCAGATAAACTGAAGCTAAGGACAGGTGTGGGCAAAGGGTACAGAGATCTGGCGCCGACACAGATGCAAGAAAGATCTATATTATTATTATTATTGCCCTCGTAATCATTGTCTGGCCTCAAAGCCCCACGCCTGGGCTAGTTTACATTGGTCCCGTAAGACTCAGAACTAATAAAGGTGAGGTCACTGGCATTTCCTTCAGCCTGTCCGCTCAAACTTTGAGCTCCAGCCAATTTGAAGCTCAAAAAGATGCCTAAACCAACTGTCCTGAACTGATTCAAACTTGAATAGTAAAGAAAAAAATTTGTCTAAAAACAAAAAACTTAAGCACATGCCTTTCCTCTTGCTGTTTACCTGATTATTTGAGTAAACCTCTCACATATTATGACTTTTGTGTGACTTTAATATATTCTGAGATATTTTAACAGTAAGATCTTGGTTGTTGTTTTTTTTTTTTTTTTTTAATGATCACCATGAGATACTATTTCAGTAAATATTTTGAGCCTACATGAGTCTGCAAGAGGTGACACAAAGTCGGCTTGCTTTTGAACAAGGTGAGGCTCTGAGTGGGGGAAGTGGGTAAGAAGGACAGATGCTTTGGAGGCCCTGACTCTGCGCCGGAACGTGCTTTCCATATGGAAAGGTTCCTGGCTGCCCCGCTTGTCTGCACCATGTGTAAGGATCACTGCTTGTGGGGTGAGGGAGGAGAAAAACGGTGATTTCACAAAAATACAACAGCACCTTCACTGTCCTAGAGTTTATGAAGCACTTCGTTGAAGAAGTCTAGAGTCTGTCTTCGTGTTGTAATACGTAGACTGCTTTTTGATGATCATTTTGGGCACAGCTGTGGTAACTTTAATGATGGTCATTTCATATTTTTCCTAAACTATATAATCATTTATAATATATAAATATATATAATCAATTACAAACAGTAAAACACTAATTGATCAATGCTAATAAGTTCCTAGGAAACTACTAGTCTGCTTAAATATTAGGTTAACACGGCTATAAATATTGTGTTGTTAAATTTGTTTTACGTGGAGTTTAGGAAGATTATTTTATTTTTTAGATACTCCCATCTGAAGTTTACTCTCCCATCATAAATACATTGATTTTCATAAAACTCCCATTGCTACTAACACGAGTTTGGTGTTAAGGAGAATGTCAAAAGGGAAAACTGGTTTGTATAAGAAATAAAGGTGGTTAACAAGGTTGCTGAAAGAATTCTACTGCGGTTGTGGAAAAGATGAGGATCAAGTGGAAAATCCACAGCGCTGTAAAAACAAGCGTCTCTATTGACTGCTGTTGTGTTCTACCAGGCCTTACTGCTTAGAGCTTATTGTCTATAGTGGAGTCTTGGGATGCCCTACCTACATGTACAGTATAGATACGTAAATATATTAGTTTGCAAGTTTGCATTACTGCTTAATGGCCCTTTGTGACCAATAATTCCATTCCGAAACAATAAGCCATAATCAGCACCTTTGTTAAAACTGTCAAGACTCCTCTTACGGTTTTCCTCAGATCTGTTCCCAAAGCGTGGACTATGGACTAGAAGGTGAAATCTTGTAATGATGCTTTTGTCGAAATAAAGAACTTAAGCACATGCACCACGTGGGCTTGTCGTCTTTTTGGGGTTGTCTTGCTGGATTTGTGGGGACATACACTCTAGGCAGCCCCACCACTAAGCCCCAACCCCAAACAGTTAGACTTGGTTTTATTTCCTGTCCTCAGATTAGTTTTTAGTCTTTTAATGTGTATGGGTGTCTTGCCTGCCTACTGTGCACCGCGTGGCATTCACAGGCTAGAAGAGAGCGTCAGATCCCCTACAACTAGAGTTACAGATGGTATGGAGATGCAGTGTGGGTTCTGGGAATTAAACCTGGGTCTCTGGAAGAGCAGCCAGTGCTCTTAACTGCTGAGCCATTTCTCCAGTCCCTCAAAAGATGTTTTTTTTTTTTAAGTGTGAAGTTTTCCAGGAAAATTACTAAGATACTGGGGAAATGTCCCCAGTCTTTCTGGGAGAGATTTCCCCAATGGATGATTTAAAAATGACAAGAGCAGCTTGCTCTTCTCTTTCATAATACACATTCAAAGTAGACTACCAGCTCTGAGACATCAACGTGCCTGGCTAAGTAACAGGAGAGACATGAGAAAGGCCTGACCTCCCTTCCTGGAGGGTCTCAGGCATAGGAAGCAGGAGGCAGCCCACCGTGAATTGGGGCACAGCCCACCTAAGAGCCCCTCAGGTTGTTCTTTGTAGCTTAAGACATTCACTTAATGAAAGTTTTCATTTCTCAACTGGTCGAAGAAATCAATTGCTTGGTAGTTCCTCCCCCTGCCCCCAAACAGGTGTTACTTCAAAAATTATCTAATTTCTTAGACATTTCACTATCACCCAGAACCAGATAACCCCCAGCTCACTTCTCTGGGAAAAGAAAATTTAACTTCATTTTGGCAGAGAGTGAATAAAATGCTCTCTACACAGGTGTTCGTGCATGTGTTGTTTGTTTATGAATGCTTACAGAATCAAAACATTCCAACAAAACTCCAGGAAGCAGTGTGGAAGTCACAGGAAGTTACTCTACGCTGCTGCCCCTCAGTTTACAGTGTATCCCAGGCGCTGGCGAGGCGTCTAAACTGGAGTGCTGTCTAAGCCCTCCACAGGTGGAGCACAAGCTAACTCACGTCCTGGGCACAGTGGAGTGCCCTGGGCTTCCTGTGCCTCCTTCACACTGGCCTCTCTACCCTATCCAGCCGTTCTTAAGAGGGTCGGTGACCTGGGCCCAAGCTCCAAGTGCTCAGGAGCTCAACTGCAGCCTGGGGAAGGCAGAGGACAGGTCAGAATGGGATTCGGACCTGATCTGGCTTGAGATCTATCGGGAGGGGCAGCTCTTCATCTGTTCTGTAGGCTGAGGTCCTCCAGATTTCTCAGCCTGGGAGAGTCAGTATTTCCTAAGATTTGAATGCTATGCAGATAAGAAGAAAAAAAATAATTACCAAAAGTGAACAAACTGGGGCTGAGGAGAGATGTTCTTTCTGACTCTTGAGGCTCAGGAGCGGGGTGCCCGGGCCACCCATCCTACCTTTCCAAAGTGGGTAGGGAGGGAAAAGTGCCTAATTCTGAGAAGGTTGTCCACACAGCTCAAGGGAAGGCCCAGAGCCGGCCTTCTGCTGCCCAAGTGACCAGAAAACACTTGAAAGAGAAGGGACAGAAAGGAAACCATACTCTAGGGACGCCATCAAGAAAGACTGCCAAGGACAAAATAAACGTGACCCAAGACCAGTGAAATTCCTCACGGGGAAGCCATTCCTCTTGTTCCACTTGTGGCACTGGCAACCAAACCCTGGGCCTTGTACACTGTAGGCCCCATCCCAAACCTGAGCCTGTAACGTTTAAACCCGTTTTGTTGTGGTTGTTTCGTTTGTTTGTGCCAGACTGGGCTTGGTAGTGGGCACCTTTGATCCCAGCACTTGGGAGACAGAGGCAGGCCGACGACAGTGAGTTAAAGGCCAGCTGGTTTACAAAGAGAGTGCCGGGGCAGTAGGAGCTAGAGTGAGACCCTCCATCAATTAATTAGTGAAAACAAAACATAAAATAAGTGGAAACGGTAACAACCATTTAAAAACCAACCAACCAACCCTGCCTTTCTCTAAACTTCTGACAAACTCAAGCGACCAGTGGAGCCCCGGCGAGCAGAGGAGGCCGGGCCGCGGCGCACACCGACACCCCGTCGCTGTCGGGGGCGGCTCCAGGCAGAGGCCCGCCCCCGGGTGTCCCCCTCGGCCCGGCGCTCCGGCCCCTCCCTGGCCAGCAGAGCTGAGAGCCGGCGACCATGCACCGCGTCCGGCGGGCCCTGCTGCTGCGGCTGCCGCTCGCCCTGCTGGTGGCCGCGGGGGCCGGGGCGCGAGTGAGCGCGCCGCGGAGCCTGGCGTGGGGCCCGGGGCTGCAGGCCGCCGCCGTCCTGCCCGTGCGCTACTTCTTCCTGCAGTCGGTGGACTCGGACGGCCGGAACCTCACCAGCTCGCCGCCAGGTCAGCGCGGTCCCTGTCCCCACGCGTGGTCGTCTCCGCCCTGCGGGGGTCGCTCTCTCTCCCCTCCCATCGGCCCCCTTCCCTGCCCCCTGACACCCACGGGGAGACGCCACCCAAGTCCGTTGGGTGACTGTCTGACTCAGAGGCCGGGCCACAGGTCCCGCGCCATGACCGACGTGAGGGTAAGTGGAGGGAATGGGGCCCGTTCTGTCCTATGGGGCGCGGGGGTGCGATCACGTGGCCTGCAGGGCGAGACTTCCTTCCGGACTCAGCAGCCCGCTCGTCACCTAGGCGCTCCGAGGCCCTCCGTGCAGGCCATAGGAATCAGTGAAACTTCGTCAGGGTCCTCCTCCCTCATCTGACTGCTTCTCTGGACTTGCCCAACTGGTTTCAAGTTGTTGCCAGTCAGGATTTGCTAATTTGCGTCTAAATGTAAGGCTGCTCCCAACGCATCGCATCCTGTTTTGCCTGCAAAAGAGACCCGAGTAATCCAGGGCCTCCACAGTGCAAATTTCATGTACTTGGAGGTCACTGTGTATTTGGTAATCCTGGAGTAAAAGGAACATGGAAATGTCTGCCCATCAGGAAACTTGGGCCCTACCGAGAAAATAGACAATAAACAGCTGACCTATCAGGGCACAGGACAGTTGCTACAAAAGGGTGTGCAGCTTGGTGTGAACAGTGAGGACAGCCAGTAGGCCCTGGGATCTCTGGGAGGCTTTCGGGAGTAGGGGGTTTGGAAGCCCAGAAGGTTTTCTGGACATGCTTGCAGATGTGCAAAAGCGGAGACCGTGAGGACCAAGTGTTCAGAACAGGAGCCTGTGGGACACGGCTCAGATTCAAACCGTAACACCGTCTCTCCAATTCTGTAATAGATAAACGTACCCAGATAGGAACTCCTGTAGCTACAGCATGAGAGTAAGGATTTTTTTCTCTAATTTTTAAATTCTTTTTCCCCGTTACAGTTTTCTGCAGAGATTATGCTTTATTTATTTATACTTTCATGGACAGGCGCGTGTGCGTTTGCATATGCTGATCTGCTGTGGCTGGGGTTGTAGGCAGTTGTGAGCTGCCTAATGTGGTTGCTGGGAGTTGAGCATGTGTGCTCTGGAGAGGAGGAAGCACTCCTAACCACCCGGCCCCAAAGGATGGTAATGTTTCTATAGTGAGGGAAAAAAATCTTTAAAAAAAATGCAGTGTATGGGTGGGTCCTGGAGTGTCCATGGCAGGAGTCAGACATGTCTGGAGGATGAGGTAGCCCTAGGGTGTGACACTTTGGTCTTATGGGACTCTCTAGTTGGTAATGCAGGGCCAGTACTTTCCGTGTGACTGCAGAGAGCTTTGATACACTAAGTGCCCTTGAAAGGAAAAGTATCAGCCCAGGAACCCCAAGACCAAGTTCTCAGCATGAAGGCGATTTATTTGCTCCGGAGGGACAGAGGGTAGGGAATAAGAGACAAAGACAGGAGGACAGAGGGTGAGGGAGAAGGGAAGTGGCCAAATAAGCTGCTGAGCTTTAAGGATGTAATCTAACAGTTTCTAGCAAGGCAGAGGGAGCCAGGCGCGATGGTGCACGCCTTTAATCCCAGCACTCAGGGAGGCAGAGGCAAGTGGAGCACTGTGAGTTCGAGGCCAGCCTGGTCTACAGAGTGATTTCCAGGACAGTCAAGGATACACGGGAAACTCTGTGTCAACAACAACAAAAAAAGCAAGGCAGAAGGAATGGGAAAAAAAGGCAAGGCCAACCATACACTTATTTTCATTGCCACTTTGGAACTGTAATTTTGCTGCTGTTATGAATTGTAATGCAAATACCTGAAATCCAAGATATGTAACATGTGACCCCGTGAAAGAGTCATCCGACTCCGCCCTCGTGAGGGGTCACTGCCCACAGGTTGAGAACCACTGCTCTTGACTCAGCCTTTGCAATCATAAACTCCTAACTGTGGTGACCGCACTAGGCTCACACCAGACTGGCCCTGCCAACCGTCAGTTCGGTCACAGAGTAGGGAGGGCCTATGGGGCCCTATTCTCACTTCCTAGGGATTATTAGGTTCCGGGAGAGGGAAAGGCACCTTTAGTTGTGTGCCTGCTCAAGATCCCCTGTTGAGCCCAGCTCCGAATCCATGGTCACACAGACAGCCCTGGGTGGACACAGTGGACCACAAACAAGATCGAGACACCTGAAAGTTAAAAAGAGATTTGTGGAAAAGGGAAGGGGGTAGACAAGGCCGGGAGGGGGTTGGAGAAGGCAGAGGGCGACAGTGGTCCGTATGTATCAAACAGTGGGAAACTGTCAAAGGACAAAATTAATAAAAAGAAGGGACAGTTTCTCAGAAATGAGGGGCTCTAGATACTTAAATGGCACTGAATAACGTGTGTGTGTTCAACAGGGAGAAAGCTGAATTACTGCAGGGCCATTATTTCTATAGAGTGTGGACTCTTAACCACCCAAGCTTGAATGTTACTCAGAGGAGAAAAGACCAAGCAGGCGAAATGCTGCTTTCTCAAATGAATTGATCGGTTTTCATCCACTGTCGTTTTTGAATGGCTGGTGAGCCCCATATTAAGCCAGAGCCTTGGCTTAAGGATGGGCCGGACATAGTTGCTGGCCTCGAAAATCTTCCAGGCTGAAATGAATGTGCTTTACTGTGAAGACTGCAGGACAAAGGAATTTAGATACAAAGATACCTGTGTAATCAGGAAATGAGCTGCTTGCGGTGGTGCAGGCCTATAATCCCAGCCCTCCGGGAGGCAGAGGCAGGTGGACCTCTGTGAGTTCGAGGCCAGCCTGGTCTACTAAGTGAGTCCAGGACAGCCAAGGATACACAGAGAACCCTGTGTCAAAAAAACAAACAAACAAACAGAAACAAACCAAATCAAATAATCAGGAAATGGTAACATTATTTATATTTCTTTTGCTCACAGGTCACACACAGTTCAAAGTAGCAGTAAAATCCCTTTCACCTAGAGAGTCAGCCCGTATTTATGTCCCTAAACCTTTGGACAGAAACGATGGAACATTTTTGGTGAGGTACAGGATGCACGAGACGGTCCATGAAGGCCTCAGGATAGAGATCCTTTATGGTGGCGAGCATGTGGCTCAGTCTCCCTACACCCTGAAAGGTAAGCGTTGCTAGTCACCTGACCCCGCACTTAAGTGGGGTTCCTGCTTTTCAGATGGCTGTGGTGGCCCTTCAGTCAAATTCCACAGGGCAAACGTCTGTGTGCTCCCTGGAGCTCACTTTTTTTTTTTTTTTTTTCATTTTTGGCATTTTTAAAAAGTAGCATTTTTCTGAGTTTGGAGAGCACTGTCTGCTCTTGCAGAGGACCTGGGTTCAGTTCCCAGCATCCACACGGTAACTCACAATCATCTATAATTCCTGTTCTAGGGGACCCAATGTCCTCTTCTGACCTCTGCGGGCACCAGACATCTATGTATTGTACACACACACACACACACACACACACACACACACGCATACATGCATGCACACACATACACCATACACATGAAATAAACCATAAATTTTTTTTTTCTGCTTCATTTTGTATTATTCCCATTGCTGTATCTTTAAGTTTGTTCATCTTTTTTCCTCCAAGGCCAAGTTATTCCTACTGCCATTAATCTCCAGTAGTGTATTTTTTTTTTATCTCTTTGACTCCATTTTTAATTTCTCTAAGCTTTATCTCCCGGATGTGGCAGAGTTAATTGGACGTAAATTAATCCTTTCAAATTATGATTTGTTAGATGAAACTGAGCCACGTTTAATCTAGGGCTAATTATTCTCGACAGCTAAGACACGCCATCCTGAAGCCTGGAGGATGCAGAGGCTCTTCCGCCTGGCTGACGCAGCCAGGAGCGCTGTTCACTGACCCTCCAGGGTTGTTCCGGATGGCTCTTCCCTACCCTGGTGGTTTCCTCTCACAGATGCCCTGATCACAGGCCGGGCTGGATGCTCACCCACAGACCCCTGCATGTTTCTGGGCTCTTCCATATTTACTCCTGCCTTCACATGCTCTGTATTCCCATGCTCAGTTGCTTGTCTCTCCGCACGCTCAGCTCTTCCTCAGCACTTCCTCAGCGCGGTGAGAGTGTTCAGCCCTGCCCACGCCCTCTTCCTGTAAGCAGCAAGCTGTGTGACCTGTGAGGCTTACCTTGCTAGTGTCCGCCTCCAGGACTCACTGTCCTTCATCACCTCCTGTCCACAGTCTGCAAACTGTGAGCCTGTAAGTCATGTCAGGCTCTGTCCACCAGCATCGAGTGAAAAAACAAGCCATCGCCTCTTACTGCTCTAAAGTAGAAATCTTCGAGAAAAATCAGGCCTAATGATGTCATCTCAGCACTAGGCAGGTAAAGACAGGAGGGTCAGGACCAGCCTGGGCTACATGAGACTCTGTTTCCAAAGACCATAAATAGATCATCAAGAAAACTTAACATGGATATGTCCTGAAATTATGTTAGATTCATACACCTTGTTTTCTAAGTGTATCTTCAGAAAAGGCCTGTGCGTTCAACTGCCCAGGGCACACTTGATAGACCCCATTGGGTTTTTCTTTCCCTCTGAAATGTGCCAACCAAGGGAGCTTTAGAGACCTTGAGGGAAAGGCCTCCGTTTTCTCAGACTTACTGTTTCCACATTTGATTTTTTTCTGAAAACCAAGAAGCACTGCCTTTCCGTGCTAAACTGTGATTATTTTATAGTCATCGCTTACACCTCACTGGAAGCGACTGTCCCATCCAAGGGACTGGAGAGTGTTGGTTTGACAGGGAGCACATGCCGAGCAGGGGGCGGGTGCCCTGAAAGGGGGCAGAAGCGCGACCCTGATGTAATTACTCCACTACTGACTGGCCTAAGATAGATGCCCTCTCAGTCGCGTCCAGATGCGCAGAGTTTTCATCCGGTGCCCGCATCCCCTTCTGTCACGGGACGTGTTAACTCAGGGTGGCATTGTGTGTGTGTGTCACCCCCCAGGACCCGTGTACCACGAGTACTGTGACTGTCCAGAAGAGGACCCTCACGTCTGGCAGAAAACTCTGTCCTGTCCAGCCAAGGAACCACAGATCGAGCAGGATTTTTCTTCCTTTCCCAGCATCAATCTCCAGCAGATGCTGAAGGAAGTCCCCAAAAGATTTGGGGACGAGCGGGGTGCTGTTGTTCATTACACAGTTCTCAATAACCACATCTACCGGAGGTCTTTGGGGAAATACACAGACTTCAAAATGTTCTCTGATGAAATTTTGCTGTCGCTGGCAAGGAAGGTATGAAAATGAACGACCTGGGTCCAGAAATGTTACATACTTAGAAAGATAACGACTGATGACAGTAGATTTCGGGGCTCAGAAACGTGTCGGGAAATGCATAAGTCTCCTACCTTCGCAGATGGCTGCTTCCTGTAAGATTTAAATTAAGCTGGGCTTGGTGGCTCTTGCCTGAAATCCCAGCACTCAGGTTCATGAGACTTCAGTATAAGCTGGAATATGCCAGGACAGAGCATAAGTCTTGTTCAGTGGTCTAGAGGTTCTGGTAAGCTTAGTCATGATGTGAGTGTGTGTGGGGTGTAGAGATTTGGGCGGTTATTCAAGTTAGGGCAGGGTAGGGTCAGAATGCCTAATAAGGAAACTGATGCCCCATTCCAAGCAAGAGATGACAAGGACCTCAACTGAGTATCAGTCGTGGATACAGAAACGGGACAGAGGCCTCTAGAGGTAGCCAGCTTCCAGTTAAGTGAACGTGTCATATACTGCCCTTACCTAGGGCATACAGTGACATACAGTGACCATGAGGCCTTCTTCTCCCTCATCCCACCATCTTCAGTGGTCTCCTGGATTAGAAGTTCTTCAGAGTGCCAGGCTGGGGAGGTGGCTCAGTCAAGTGCTTGCTGTGTAAATGTTAGGACCTGAGTCCAATCCTCAGAACCCACATGAAAAAGGCCAGCGGTGATGGTGTGTGCTCTTGTTCCCAGTGCGAGGAAGGAGAGACAGGTGGGTCCCGAAGGCTCAGAGCTTAACCAGCCAGCTTAACCTCCGCAGATCCTGTGAGCAACTCTCTCAGGCTGTGAGAGACCAGGTCTCAAAAAAACAAGGTAGAAGGCTCTTGAGGAGAATGACCAGAGATTGACCACAGCCTGTCCTACACCCAAGGTGTGCACGCGCACACAAACACACACGCGCGCGCGAACACACACAGCCAAGAGACTGAGGCGTCCGATACCTCCCAGCACTAATGCTTGGCTTTTGTTTTTGTAGGTCGCCCTCCCAGATTTAGAATTTTATATTAACCTGGGAGATTGGCCCTTGGAGCATCGGAGGGTCAATGACACCCCCAGCCCTATACCTATAATTTCGTGGTGTGGCTCCTTGGATTCAAGGGACATTATCCTGCCCACGTATGATGTCACCCACTCCACACTTGAAGCAATGAGGGGTGTCACAAATGATCTCCTCTCTGTTCAGGGAAATACAGGTAAGTCAAGGCTAATTCTCTAGGGGAAATCTTAAGTGTGAAAAAAAGGTGAAGAGAATGTTTAACCAGAAATAATAAATGCATAAGCTTAGTCATTCTTACTTCTCACTAAGAAAAATGCTTAGCATGTGAGACTAGCATGTGCAAGGGCCCAGGCTCCACTTCCAGCATGACAAAGAAGGTACAGGCACCCCAAGGCTGAAGGAGAATGTTTAGGACTCTCCTAAATTGAAAATTAAAAACACATATTTTGGGGTAATAATGCCCAAGCCTATATGCATGGAGTCTCCTTAATCATTTGTAAATATCTTTTCAAGTCTGCACTTGGTTATACTTATATGAAAATTTAAGGCAGAAATTAAAGATACTTAATATGTATATTTGGTAAACTTGTTACTTAATTCTGACTACAATGCTTTTTATCAATGGAGGAAATGAGAGCAGATTCTAAAAAACATAATAGGATTGTGATCGTGGTGTAATTGGGGCATCATGAGCCCATCCTCCAACACTTCATAAGGAATTCTCTCATTCCATTTTTCTGTACTTCTTGAGTCTTTAAAACTAGAATACCTTCTCTCTTTTTATGAGTCCTTTCATTTTGATACAGTACCCTTTTTGAAACTCATTGGGCTGCAAAAATTTGGCTCCTTTTTCAGTCTCTATTTCTCTTTAATGTCATTTGGGGGACAATATCAGAGATTTGTGCAAAGTATCTAAAGATGAGAACAGAAAATGAAAGTAAGATGAAGACAATATGAAATAAAAATGGGCCTACTTTGAATTTGATAGCAGTGAATTTCTGAAAAGTATGCTGAGAAGATTGAATCCCCCGATTTCTACCTTCTGATATCTTGGATGTGCTGACAAGTACTTAACCAACAACATCTTTCTTTAGAATAAGATGTTTTGTCAGAGATTGGAATTTCCCTTCTACAAAAGAGAAGATACAGCTGGGCATGGTAACTCATGCCTGTAATCCTAGCTCTTGGAAGCCTAAGGCAGGAGGATTGTTATTAGTTAAGAGAGCCATCTGGGCTACATAGCCAGGAGCAGACCAGCCAGGGTGTACAGCAAGAGCCTGTCTCAAACTCCTTACATACCCATGTGAGGGTAGTGGGCCATATTAACTGCATTTAACAGAACAGTGTCTTCCCTGTGGCTGAGCTGGAGAGATGGGCTAGAGCACTCACTGCTCTTCAAGAAGGCCCAGGTTAAATTCCCAGCACCTACTGGATGACTCCTAACAGTGTGTTAACTGCAGTCCAAGGGGATCTGACTCCCTCCTCTGGCCTCTGTGGGCACCTCATGCGTGCAGTGCACAGACGTATATAAAATACTCATTCATGTAAAATAAAAATAAGGGGAAAATGGACTAAAAATCTGTTGGAGTTACTTAGCCATGCAGTTTTCCGCTGACATCATATACGAACAAAGCTCATGTGTGATTTGTGAAACGTGAAAGATGGAAGAAGCTATGGCCTTGGAAGTGGGACAAATAAGGTACCTCTTGTGCTTTGAGCTTGGCCTGGTAGTGTGTTGGCTACTTCCTGGTGTTGTACTACAGGAAATGGCAGTACCTGTGTGGGCTGTTCTTGGCATGTAAATGGGAGGGGCTGGGGCAAACAGGATGGTCTCAGAAGCATCTCTGGCAAAAGGAGACTCCGCCCAGATATTTTGGAAACAGCATCTGTGTTACAAAGTGAGCTTGTGAACAGCATCAGCACATAAATGGCAATGGTGGATTAAAGGTCATTGTACTGTCTTATGATTTCAGATTCTTAATCATCATTTTTTATGGCCTCAAACTTCTAGGGCCTTCCTGGATCAATAAAACAGAGAAAGCTTTCTTCCGAGGTAGAGATAGCCGGGAAGAGAGGCTGCAGTTGGTACAGCTGTCCAAAGAAAATCCACAGCTGCTAGATGCAGGAATTACAGGATATTTCTTTTTCCAAGAGAAAGAAAAAGAGCTTGGAAAAGCCAAATTGATGGGTTTCTTTGATTTCTTTAAGGTATGAGTCTTCCTATGGCTATGAAGTGATAAACTGTGTCCAAAGTCTACGAAACAGGTGGTCCAGGCAGGATGCCTCGGTTTGTGAGCTAACTTTGCTTTCAGACTTTCCTTCAGACCGAGGAAATCACAGAGCTCTGGCAGTCTGTCTGTCTCTGTTAATTTTGTTTACCAAATAATGTAGAACTGTACTTAATGCTTAGAGTTAATATGAGGTTTGGGTGTATTTATTGTAGCTTTTCCCTTTGATTTAATGAGCTGGAAAGATAAGTGTCTTTTACACGGAGTGATCTCAAGTATCCTTGGTAAATGAAGAGAGCATTCATTTTTATGTATGCAAAATAGGAGCCGGAGCGGGAGTTCGGGACCTGCTTATATTCCCTTCTTCATTGCCTCTTAGTGACTCTGCTGTCCCCTGCTGCCTGCCATATTCTTTTACTCTCTTCTTGCATTGACTTGTGTGTGTGTGTGTGTATTGGAATTTGTACATACATGTATATATGTGATATGGTGTGCATGTGTGTGTTTGTGTTGCGTGCACACAACTTCCTTAGAATTTAGAGCTGGCTAGGAAACACGTGGTATTGATCATTTAAGAAACTGTTAGGCAGTTAGGGTGTAGCCCAGTGCGGAGGGCTTCTGTTGCACGTGTGAGGCATAGATGCGATCTCCACCACTGAGAAGGAAAGAGGGAGAATGGAAGGGAGAATGGGAGGGAGGAGCTGGGCCACCATATGTGGAAATGGATCATCTTCATCTCCGGGGTTTTACGATGAAAAGCACAGCAAACTCGAGTTCAGAATGTAGGTTTATGCATTTCTCTGTGTACTGGTTTTCTCACTTGTTTAAAAAAAATGCCTCATAATTAAATTGATAAATGCTTTTGAAATAGAAATCAAAACTTACTAATACAATATATGCCAGCAAAATAACTACTTCTCCAGGTTCCTCTCAACTATTTTATACACCTCTCTCTCTCTCTGTCTCTCTCTTTCTGTATGTGTGTGTGTGTGTAATTCAGATGACACCTTACCAGAGTTAATTCTCTCCCTTTACCATGTGGGTCCTGGGAATTGAACTTGAGGACCAGAGGAGCTGGTCTGGCAGCCAGCTCCTCTACTCACGGAGCTACCTTAGCTACAGTTTACAGGCTGCTAAGATATAAATTCTGTTGTATGTAAACTCTAGTTTACCAGCCTATAAACTATTAGAGACAGTGCCTTTCTGTTTGGTGGGCTTAGTATAAGGAACAAATGAAATGGTTTATACATGAAATTTAGAACATTTTAATACCTGCTCTGGTTACGGAAGTCTAGACTCTGCCCTTCACACATGTAATTGAAACGGGCTCTTGTTCCTGTCCTAAAATTTCCTATAAGGGAGCCATTAAAGGCTGGCTATCATTTTTATACAAAGAGAAAATAAAAGGTAAATGAAATGCAAACACAGATGTGGGAAAATGTGTATTTATTTTTAAAGTGCTGGTGAGAAGCAGAAGGAAAGCAAATGGCCTTATGAGATTTTTCTTTTCTTTTACTCTTCTAGTACAAGTACCAGGTGAATGTGGATGGGACTGTGGCCGCATACAGGTACCCATACCTCATGCTTGGGGACAGCCTGGTTCTGAAGCAGGAGTCTCCATACTATGAACACTTCTACGGGGCTCTAAAGCCTTGGAAACACTACATTCCCATTAAAAGAAACCTCAGTGATTTACTAGAGAAGGTGAAATGGGCCAAGGTATGTTTCAAGCAATTTTTCTTTCCTTGGGCAATGATAAGGTTATTAATATGGGGAAGCTGTGTTCTGTCAGGACCTAATGTATCATAATGAAATCAAATCAAAGGAAATAGGATTTTCCAAAAAATATGTTCCTTTAAATAGCAAAAGAAAGGAAATCAGGGGTCAGAGAGGCAGCTGATCCGTTAAGAGTACTTGCTGCTCTTCCGAAGGACGAGTTTGGCTTCCTGAGTCACCTTGGACAGCTCTCAGTGACCTGTAAGTCAGATCCAGGGGCTCAGATGGCCCGTTCTGGCTTCTGTTGCTACTCTCGTGCACAAGCCCACATCAGGTACACACATGCACACACGCACAAGAGAAAGAAAGGAGCTGGACATGGCGGCACACACTTTTAATCCCAGCACTGAAGGAGGCAGATCTCTGTGAGTTACAGCCAGGCTGATCTACGTAGTGAGTTCAGGACAGCCAGGGCTACACAGAGGAACCCAAAAATTAAATAAGGAAATAAAAACAGAGAGAGAGAGAGGAAAGAGCTCAGAATCATTTTGTATACCCTCTATCAATATTGTTGAAGGTTAGATTTGAAGTCTAGTGTTGTATATAATATATCTTTTCTAAATGAATCACTCTTTGCACCTCTACATGCAAAACAAGAACACACACAATGTAAATAATAGATTGAAAAGACCAGAGTTGAAAGGCTTTGTATATAAAGAGAACATTTCAGGCAACTACGATACTCTTTTTCATATAGGAAAAAACCCACAAGTCTTACCCAACGTAAGCTACACAGCATCCCAAGAACATAAAACAGGGATTCTTTTTCTTAAGGAATAACATTTAAAACTATTGGGGTTTACTATGAAGCTATAAAAATTTATCCTTCCATTGTAATATTTTTTTATTTTTAAGTTTTAAGAAGTAAGATTTGGTTATGGAAATAATGAATCAGAATCATTGTTCTGGCCTTTCTAAGATCCACAATTTGCCAGCAAACAGCTTTTCATACCAGTTTGTATGCACAAAATAAGCATTTTGCATGACTCTAATTAGGAGCATTGGCTCTTCCTGGCTCTACAGCCTGTGAGCACTAAAGAATGAATAATTTTTTATTACAACATTATAGTCCCTTGTGGCTACCGCTTTGTGACAAAACATTTTGCCATTGACTGTATATTTAAATGAAGTTTTATGAAAACCACATTTTTATTATTTTAATTTTACACGTGTCAGTATAAGAGTCTGTGCACGTGAGCAAAGACGCCCTCAAAGGCCAGAGGCCTCAGGTGCCCAGGAGCTGGAGTTGAGAACCATGGAGGTGGCTGCCAGTCCTTTGCAAGAGTGGTACTCACAACTGCCAAGCCATCTCCCCAGCCCCAAAGCTTTTATTTTATTTTATTTTGGTTTTTTAAGACAGGGTTTCTCTGTGTAGCCCTGGCTGTCCTGGACTCACTCTGTACACTAGGCTGTCCTGGAACTCACAGAGGTCTGCAGCCTGGCATTTGAGCCATTTGAACTTGGAAATTGATTCATTGTGTTCTTCGGCAGAGAGAGCTGCTGGGAGATGAGGACCCCTGGTTCTCTCCATGGGTAGCAACGAAAGCACCAGAATAGTCACAGAAGAGGCCTGTGAGTGCTGTGGGGTCAGGCCCCACACCTGTCTCTGCTCTTTAACAGACATTGACTGACTTCTCCCATGGCCTCCCTTGTAAGGTAGAGCCCACTGTAGGCGGCTCCCCTCGCCCCGTGCTTCTTAGAGCCACCTTCCTTGGCTCACTCTCACCCGCACTTAGCTTTCTTGGTGGGCTGCTGCAGTAACTTTGATTTTTATTGTTTGCCTTTTAGGAAAACGATGAAGAGGCGAAGAAGATCGCGAAAGAAGGGCAGTTAGCTGCTAGGGACCTGCTCCAGCCGCCCAGGCTTTACTGCTACTATTATAGAGTACTACAGGTCAGTTCAGAGTGCCTGTCCTGCTGGGTCAGGGGTCCGTGGACCACGTGTGTGGACTGGACACTTTGTGCCGTGCTTCCTGCGGGGATCAGGGGCGCTTGTGGAAAGAATGTGGGTTCAGCTGAGACCCTGGGAAGAAAGGACCAGTGCTGACTCCCTCTGGAGCCGCCACACTCTGTTTCGTTTTTGGTTTTGTGTGTGTGTTTTTGGTTTGGTTTGGTTTTGTGTGTGTTTTTTTTATTGAGGTATGGCCTTGGCTGTCCTAGAACTAGCTCTATAGATCAGGCTAGCTTTGAACTCACAGACAGCCTCCTGCCTCTTTCTCCTGAGTGCTGGGGTTAAAGGCGAGCACTATCACTGCCCAGCCTAATGCACATTTGTAATCTTCGTTCTGCGTTATAAAAATAATGGAAATACGTAACAAGGAGGACCCAAGTGAGGCTGCTTAAATCTCACTCAGAAAGAGAAATAGAACAGACAGTGGAAGTGGCTGAAGAGAGGGAACAAGACAGAAGCCTAGCGTAGCTGTCCTCTGAGAGGCTCCACCCAGCAGCAGAAGATAAGACCCACAGCCAAACATGGGGCAAAGCATAGGGAGTCTTGTGGAAGAGTGGAGGGAAGGATAGAAGGACCTGGAGGTGACAGGAGTACCACAAGAAGACCAACAGAGCCAACTAACCAGGGCCCAGAGGGGCTTGTGGAGACTGAAGCACTAACCAAGGACTATGCATGAGCTGGACCTAGGCCTCCTACACAGATGTACCTGATGGACAGCTCGGGCTTCATGTGGGTTCCCTAGTAAAGTGGAACAGGGGCTGCCTCTGACATGGACTCTGTTGCCTGCTTTTTGATTACTTCTCCCTGGCTGGGCAGCAAGTATAAAAGAAAAAAATGGAGGCTTAGAGCCCATGATGCTCCTCCATCTTGTCATTGTGCGCCCCCTGGTGGTTGATCCTTAGAGAAATAAAGGCCAATTGTGTAAACACAACCTTCTTGCCATCCTTAGATGGGTTCCATCCTCTCTACTAATCTAGTTTTAATCTTTTTTTTTTAACTTTAATTATATTCTATTTATTTATTTTGTGAGCTCAGTGGGAAAGGGCGAGCATAGTGCCCGTGGAGTTCAGAGGACAGTTTATGGGAGTTGCTTCTCTCCTTCCACCATGTAGGTTCCAGGGATTGAACCAGGGCTTTAGGATGGGCGTCAGGCACCTTCACTCACTAAGCCGTCTTACCAGCCCCAGCTTTAATTTCAATGGTAGGCGCTTCTGCCTTTAGCATGTTGAGTGGGCCCACTTAGCTATGCTGTTGCTTTGTTGGCGTGAGATCAACACTAGGAGTGTAAGACCAAGTGGATACAGAGGGAACGGAGGGAAGGAGTTGGTACACAGGGATACTTATGACCAGAGCAGGACACTGCACAGGCCTCTTGTCATGGCTCTGACTCCAGACCTGCAGGATGGATTGCAACAGCCATCTGCGCACTCCATCTGGAGAAGCACGTTATCTTAGCTTGCTACAAGAATTCAACAATAGACTATTCAGTGGAATTGAGAATAAGTGCTCTTTTGTTTCAAGTAGGGGCGCTTAGCTCAGTCAGTATTCTGCCTGACTATGAGCTCTTAACACCGTTTATAGTAAAGAAAGTTAAAATGTAACTATGAGACTAGAATGGGCCAGACCTTTGGTTTAGGTCTGGAACATCATGATTGGAGGAGGAGGAGTGCAGGAGGTGGACTAGAGTGAAGCAGGAGCTAAAATAAACCTTCTGTTCCTTCCATACTTATTTCAGAAATATGCTGAGCGCCAGGCCAGCAAGCCCACGGTCCGTGATGGAATGGAACCTGTTCCCCAGCCAGATGACAGCGGGTCCATTTGCCGGTGCCACAGGAAGCTTCTTGAGAGGGAAGAGCTTTAAGGCGAGCCAGGTTCGCACACCTTCGTATGCCGGCTGCATCTTTAAGACTTGTGAAAGATGCTAAGACGTGACGAGAAACCAGGCCTGGTGGATTAGGCTCACATCTGTAAGCCTCACATCTGGAGGCAGAGGCGAGAGAATTCCACTAGTGCAAAGCCCACCTGAGCTACAGATGATTTCCAGGCCAGCCCAGACTACCCGGTTGGATCTTATCAAAAAGCCGGAATGAAGAATAAATGTAGAGAAATGCTAAGCATGTAATCCCACACTCGGGAGCCTGAGTTGAGATGATCATGAGTTTCAGTATTACCAAATACCTTTGGATATTCATTTATTTTGAGTGAAAACTGCTTATTTGAGTACCATAGTGGATAAAAAAGGCTTCTGAATCAACTGGGAATCTGTGAATGCCACAGGCCCTGGTTTGTTTCTGTATCAAAGATTTAAAACATAACTTTCACTGACTTTTACACTCAGTTATGGAGAGAAAAGTGTTTGGGGAGGGTTTTGTTTTCTCCTCACTCTGTAGTTTCTCCTCTTGCAAGCTGCTCCGGAAGCTTGGCGGTGGCAGCCTCCTTTTGGAAGATCTCATGAGGCTGGCTAAGGAACAAGTTGCCACTATTTAAAGTAGCATGGAGTCTGGAGGAACGTGCCACATCGTTAAAATTTTTTCTGCTAGGTTTTTGCCAGGACTTTAGTCAGAATTAGGAGGAAATTGTGTCTTACACTGGCAAGTCACAGTCTGTCTTGGTTGTACACCTATTAAAGACAGCATAACTATTGAGGTAGACACCCACATCCCCTGGGTATGTATATTCTAGGAATATAACAAAATAACAGTTGTCAAAATGAGATCTTTAATTCTTTTTTTTTTTCTCCATCCAAGAGACCTTGAAAACTGCTACAGCCAGCTTTAGGAAGCCTCTGTACCCTGATTCACTAATAAGCAGATGACAGAGGCAGGTACTTATTCCTGGATCTACAGACCCTCCTCTCTTTCAGTAGGTTGATTAACAGCCTATGGAAGCATTAAAATCAAGGCTTTGGAACTCGCCTCCACCTTGTAGGACAGGGTCAGGATCTAAGTCTCATACCATAAATGCATTTCTAGTTCCTCCGAGCATCATCAACTCAGGACGCTGTTTATGGCAGAATGCACTGTTAACACAAGGACTGCCCACACCCCCAGAGTGAAAGCACTCCCTCATCTGAAGTCTTCACTTGGTCATATCTGTTCTCCTGAAGACCAAGAACACAAGAATTTATGTTTTAACTAGATCACAGTAGTGTATCATCGAGACAAATATCCCATCACCAATTCAAAGCCTCCCTGTGGGGTATGAAATAAAGGACAAGCTGTCCTGAGGCCCGCTTGTGGAGCATCTGAGTCTGACTTACATTGTGCATAGAGAGTAGGGTTTATTGAGATCCGTGTCGGAAGAAAGGCTGCCTCCCTCATTTTGCCCTCTTTAACCCCAGGTCCAGAAAGCAAATGGTAGTTTGTTAGAGACACGTTAAGTCTTTTAAATTGTTGCCTTTTATGCTGAACAGTCCTCGAAGTTAAAAGCAAGTTGAGACAAACCAGGCAGTTTCTATTGACTTGTCAGAGTTCCCATGATTCTTAGCTTAAAGCGCCCCACCTTGGAACATTTCACTGAAGACTTGGAAACATGCGCCTGCAGGGACATTTCACATCCAAACTGTAACAAGTCTATCAAGAAACCTAGATAACCCCACATCTCCCCAATTTGAGCCCTTGAAGTGAGTTTTACTTGGCTTTTTGGTTTATTAACTTGGATGTATCTTGGTGAAACAACCTGGAATTTTAAGCCCTGATTCCTTCCCTTTCAACCCACCTATTAGCCACATAGGCCCACTAGCCACTTTTAATACTGAAATTTTTATTAAAATATATCTGGCTTTGGAGGCCATGAATTAAAAGAATAGAGGGAAATACCTGAGGGGGTGGGAGGGAGGAAAGGGGACAATGATATAACTACATTTCAACCTTAACAAAAAAAATTTCAATCTGACTTTTGAAAAGAGAGAATTAATGATACATTTCGAGTAAACTGTCTACAGTGTTTGTGGCTTCAAACACTGAGTGGCCATCACCCATCAATGGGGCATTGCCCAGATAGATGCAGACGAGTGGGGGAACGCGGTGCCACCACAGACAAGAACAAAGCAGTTTTAATTATGCAGTAGTGAAAACTTTCTGTGTTGTGTTCAGTAAAAACCAAAGGCTCAGGATGTAGAACCTGAAACCAAAGACAAAAAGACAATGGTTGGGTTTAAAGGACAAACTGCCAGTGTTGGGGAAGGTGTAAAGAGAAGGGAATTTTTGCTTTTTGCTTTATACCTTTCTATAATATCCAAATTGTTTTTTGACTATGAATATAAATCAGATTGTAAAATTAAAATGTCAACATGGTAAAAGAATAAATGCACAGAGGGTATAAGAAGGAAAAATGGATATTTATGTTTTCACAGTTCTGTATTAAAAACCTATGTCTAGAATTTTGTCATACGGATTTATTATATACTTTTTTTTAATAAAGCAAATTTTCTTAATAAAAATGGGAAGCTATTTATTTTGTCTTAAGCAAGACATACCTGTACCCTGGTATGTTTATGACTGACTTCGTCTAAACTGATTGGTTTTTTTTTTTTAAGATTTTATTTATTTTCTGTGTATGAGTGTTGCTTGCATATATGTTAGTACCCCACACGCCTGCCTGGGGCCCACAGAGGCCAGAAAAGAGATTTAGATTCCCTGGAGCCGAAGTTATGAGTGATTGGGAGCTGCCATGTGGGTGCTGGAAACTGAACCTGGGTCCTCTGCAAGAGCAGCCAGTGCTCCTCCCACCTGAGCCCTCTCCATTTCCTCATGAATAACTCAACTGAGACTGCTGCTGTGGCCATTCTGTTCCTATTGGGCATAAATAGAAAAAAAAAAAAAATACACCACTTCAAAAAAAAAAAAAAAAAAAAAACTAATTTTTAAAGCTCACAGCCACGGAGTGGGTGGTGGCAAACAAGCTCTTTTCCACAACTCTTGCTTCTGGTGCAAGCCCCATTCACCAAACTCAGCCTGGGCGGTTACACTCAACGCACGCGTGGATTTTAATCCTCCCTTTCGGTAGCTGCGGAGGAAGGAGCAAAGGCCACTGCCACAGGGCATTAGGCTGAGAACAGCACAAGGAGCCCTGGGCCCTCAAGGAGATGCACCAAGACAGCCCGAGGCCCCTCTAAAGTCCACTCCTTCCCTGAGCACCACCTAGAGCGGCTGATCTGGGCGTGCTGGGGAGCATGGTGGGAAGGGGTGAGGCTCCGCCAGACAGGCTTTAGGCCTAAGACTCTACTCCAGGCCTCGTTACTTTTCTCATAGGAGGTGAGGGTTTGGGAACCAGAATTGAAATTTTCACCGAGCTCCTTCCGTCAGCCTCACCTCACCCGTGGTTCCCTAGGGGCGCACAAACCCAGCCTTCCCCTTTAAAGGTGCCTTTTCCCTAGAAGTCCACCTGCACCCCCAACCCCCAGGTCCCAAGCTCCGAGCTCCAAGCCACCTGGGCCACCGTCGGTCTCCTCAAAGCCCAACAAATCCCCCATCCGCTCAACACCCCCACCCCATCCCCATCCCCAACTGCCTCAGTCCTTAGCCTGGTCCTGAGCCTGGAAGACGAGGAACAGCGCCATCTGCTGGTCCCACAGATGTCGCCGTGCTGTTGTGGAGCGGGGAGAGGCCCGTCACACAGAGCGGAAGCTCTTGCCAGACCAGAGCTTCACCCGACAAGGGCAGCCGTAGCTATGCCCCCCTCCTCTCCGTTGTTGTGATCAACCCCATTTTAAGCATGTTTAAGCAGAGGAAAAAAATCTGGACCCTGTTCGGCGAGGCTGAGTCCTGTAGGGGAATGGTGGGAGTATCACAGCCGGACAGCGCTCAACTGAAACCCAGGAGACACGGACTGGAGCTCTAGGAACGGCCTAACAGAATACACGGACTGTGTGGGAATAAGGAACGGGTTTTGGGAAAGAAGAGATGGTTTGGAACGAGGCTCGTGTGGACGAGCTAACGTTGCTCTCCAGCAGACTTTCTGAGACGTCTTACGGCTTCTTTGAAACTGCCCACAGTGAGAGTGGTTTCAGCACCAGAAATTGTAGAAAGCAGTGCTTTGTTTGGTCTTGTGTTTTTAGAACAGTTTGCAAGGATACACCTACCAATATCCCACAATTCTTTGGCTAACAAAATAAAATCATCCCACAAAAGAGAGAATCTGGTGTTCCTGGCCTAAGATGGGGGATTAGAGAAACTCTGCAGACATGACATGGCTTTGACCATGATTCAAATTTTTTAGCATAGCCTGGTCTACAGAGCAAGTTCAAGAACAGCCAGGGCTACAACCAAGAAACCCTGTCTTGAAAAAAAACAAAACTAGGCGGGCGCGGTTGCATGCCTGTGATCCCAGCACTCAGGGAGGCAGAGGCAGGCAGAGCTCTGTGACTTCGAGGCCAGCCTGGTCTACAAATCGAGTCCAGGACAGCCTAGGGCTACACAGAGAAACCCTGTCTCGAAAAAACCAAAACCAAAAAGAACAAAACAAAACCCTCCCCAATACCAAAATAACAACAACAAAAAAATTAAATAAAACAAAAAACCTAACTTTATTTAATATAAAAATTTGAACCCATTTTTTGATAGATTATAAGGCCCAAGTATTAGAATTTGTTCATGTCCGTGTGTTAAGGAGAACCAAAGCCCATGGCCTTCTTTATGGTGACCCTGACAATGGCTTTGAAAGTCCTGAAGCTCACATTGCCACTGAATTCCCTATAGCGATTTTCCCCCCCTAGAAGGAAAACATTTCCCTAGAAGTTCATCTTCCTCACAAATTATGTCCCATGCAAGAACACTGAAGGAACATAGAAGTGGGAAGGTCTGAATATTCTTCATTTTTCGTTGTTACACTTGCCTATGCGATATTCAGCAGCCAAGTAAATGAAACACACATCAACTATGCAGTATGCTTATTTAATGCCCTCTGTGATGCCCTCTGTTTTTGCTTAAAACCTGTGTTTCACCAAGGAGTTTAAACGGCATTAGAATGAGGCCTCGTGTCACTCACTCTTAGGCCTTCGGCAAGGCCTATCACCTACAGGCGATCCCTCTGAGTTCCTTTCTCAAATCGTTCGCCTCTGCGGCCCCGAGAATGAAAGAGGGGTGAGGAGCTTCTATCAGAACTAACCATCATCACAGACTAAGGCTTAAACATCTGAGGGAGAAGAATGGTCAGGTTGGGGGCGGGGCCTGAGAAGACGGTTGAGATGGAAGGAGCTATTGAGTCATTTCCCACCACGTCCTCCTGGTCACTAAGGAAACAAGCGGAGAGCGGAGAGCGAGGCTGGCAAGTCAAGGGAAGTATCCCCTCCCCGGCTCCTTTCCGCTGTGGCGGCTGATCTGAGCTTGGCCGGTTGCACAACCCTGAACACCCACGTGTCCATCTTGGCATAGACAGATGCTCTGTTCCCCAAACCCCTCTCCGGGAGCAACTGCTCTGGTCTGATGGGAAAGCTTTCCTCTGCCTCACCCATCCCTAAATCAGCGTTGGAGAGATCGCGAACCGGCCCGCACCTCCGGATTCCTCCCCACACCCTGTCAAAGGCGCTACATGGTACATGGCGCTAGCTTTTCTCCCTAACTATCCAGAGGTGGAGGGAGCCTTGTGAAGGGTACAAGAGCAGGGTGTCTGTTGTTTTCTGTCTTGACCCTCACTCTAAAGGTATAGAGATAAAGCGCAAAAGCAAAATAATGAAGACATAGTTGTTGAAAAAAAACAAAATTCAGTGAAGAGAATGGGAGTATGGGTTCTGAGTGGAAGGAAAACACGTGACAAGGTATTGGCTTGGATTTGCCTTGCAGGCCTACCTTTGGTTTGAGATTGGCTCCTCCGACTTGGCAGTTCGTGCCTGGGTGTGGTAAGAGCATGACTTGGCGATGGTGCGCTTGTGCTCCCTGCGTCTTAGAATTGATAAGTATTTCCACTTATGAAATAAGTTTGAATGAAGCCTCACAGCAGACGACCTCGTCCCCCTGCGCAAAGAACTGAACGTTTCCTTTACCCTCTCTTTGATTCCTCCTCCTCTAACAACGTTTCCTCGTGTTTCAGTGCCTCATATTTAAAAAAGAGAAGCCGTCTGGATCCAGCCCTGTCTTCCTGCTGCTGCTTCCACACAGCATTCCAGAGCCCTTCCCTACTGTCCCATTCCTCGACGACCTCCGGCTTTCCCTTCCACAACACTGCCTGTGACCTCAGCAGTTGGGCGACCGAAGCTCTGAGGTTTAGGAGCGTCTTGGGCTTCATGATGAAATTCTGTGTCTCTCTCAAAAGAGAGAGAGAGAGATGTGGGAGGGAGAGAGAGAGAGAGAGAGAGAGAGAGGAGTCGCTACTGACTTTACTCATGCTCATTGGCCTGACCTGCCATTTAGTACATTAGCAACATTCAGTACAACCGAGCACGCTGAGCTCTTTGGTTTTTGGGTTTTTTTCCTTTACTGAAGCGCCAGCGTACCCCAGGATCCTCTCTGCGTCGCTGTGCTATTCGCAATGGAATGGTAATGTATACACTACACCTTTAATCTGCATTATTAACACTTCACGGCACTATCCCTAAGTCTGAAGTCAACCAGAAGGATAAGAAATACCGATTTAAAACTCTTGACGGCTTTCGCGATGCAAAGGCTCCTCTGGTCAGTCTCAGCCGCAGGGATTGCGAGGAGATGGGCCACGTTAGCCATAGTCTCTCCTTTACCGTTGTTGTGACTCTCCTGGAAGGGCTGGGAACTGAACCGTGGGTTCCTGGAAATCGCCCTGCCACTGAGCTGCAGCCCCAGCCCTTCCTCTTCCTTCCACGCAGGCACAGCGAACAGCTCAAGAGCAGCAATTAATCGCTGGAGACATTAACTTCACATTTATTTGCGTGTCTCTGTGTAAGCACAGGTGTGCCATGGCACCCTCCCTTCCAGCCTCATGCAGGTTTTCCTTCCGTCTTCAGGTCCACGTCACCTGGTTGGTGGCAAGTGCCTTTACCCTCCGAACCATCAACCCTGCCCTTTGGAGACAGCACTGGCTTTCCGTGTGGGCAGTGAAGGAGGACTTGTACCAAGCACTGTGCCGAGCACAGGGCACTCCCTGCCGCCACTCCCGGGAAAATGGGGCAGCCTGAAGTATCGGGAGTACCAGTGCTGGGGGCACCGCAGTAGACACAGGCCACCTCAGACATACGGAAATAGCGGAGAGCATAGCTAAGGGGGTGTTCTGAGGACTGATTTGGAAGTCTGATCTATTCTGACTCTTTATGCCTGGCTAAGCAACAGTGATGGCTTGGGGCTTTGCATGTGTCTTTTGTACCCTTTCAGGGTGATGCTTTAAAAGCACAAATCAGATCATGTAAAATTGTTAGAAAAGAGGGAAACTAAGATATATACACGTATATATTTACAAGCCCCCGACTATATGTAGTTCATGCTGTACGCTACAGCAAGGTAAAATGTCTGGGAAAGTCTCCACTCAGTTGTGTGTGTGTGTGTTTGAGAGAGAGAATGAAGGTGATATGTGGACACAAGTGCAGGTGCCCACGTAAGTCAGAGGCACCGGATCCCCTGGATTGGAATTACAAGCAGCTGGGAGCCACCTGATGAGGGTTGGTGAGGAGTGAACCCAGTCCTCTCAAAGGGCAGCAATGCTCTTGGCCGCTGAGCCATCTCTCCAGTCCCTTCTTTTCTGTTGAGACAGGCTTGGTGAACCTGGAGTCACCATTTTTTCTAGGCTAGCTCACCCTGGGATCCTCCCGTCCCTGCCCGACTGTGCCCCTGAGGGCTGGGGTTACAGATGGCCATGGCTTCCTGCTCTCTATGGAGGGTGGGCATCTTCATGCTTGCAAAACAAGAAGTTGCCCAAACCCTCCCCCCCCCCCCCTCGGGTTTCATTTTATCTCCTATGCTGACGTAGGAATGGAGTCTGACCCAGAGAACAACCTCAGAAAGGCACAACTTGACATCCACTTACGTATTAGTGCGCATTTTGTGGAAGCTTTGGGAAGGAGCAGGAGCTAGAGTGTCTCTCTGATTTCTGTACTACTCTTAATAGATAAATAAATAAATAATAACATTGTGAAGTACATGTAGTGATTTTGCTTCACTCCTTAGTGAAAGTTCAAGTGTCATCTTTTTAAAAATGTAAAGTGTGGTCTATAAAGTAGGCACCATAGTTAAAGTCTGTAATCAACTCGAAGTTCTAGGTTAGGGCTTAGGCAAGCTCGTGGCTACAGCTGTTTCTTTACACATGTTGATAAAGGAAAGGTCACAGGCTTTAAAGCCCTAAACAGACTCAACTCTGACCAGTTATTTACTATTTGACCTTAAATCTTAAAGTTCAGTCTGGCACAAGCACATTAAAATCCATGCAGGGAGCGGAGAGGTGGCTCGGTGGTTAAAAGTCAGTGCTCTGTCAGAGGACCAGAGTTCAGATCCCAGCACCAACATCAGGCGGCTCTCAAGAGACTGTGATTCCAGTTCCAAGAGACCATGTCCCCTTCCAGTAGCTGGGGACACTTCATAATTCACACACACACGCACGCACGCACTCACACACAAACAGATCTTTTGAAAAATCTCCCATGCAAAATACTTGTTGAAAAACACTGTAATCGGTTAGGAATATCGTTTAAATACCCAGTCTCATTTCATCTCCTTTAGACAACTTACTTTCCATTGAGTTCCAGAGACAGCTTCATAGTGAAACATACAATTATTTCAAGGTTCCCATTTTGCTTATTTTTCTTTTAGAACTTCCAAATGCCTGAGGAACCACTCCAAGAACCTGAAAGGCTGGAAATGGCTGCAAAAACCATTCAGAGGGCCTGGAAAAACTTTCTTGTGAGTTCATTTACTTGATCCCTTGAGAGGTGATTTACAGTTCACAAAATGTACGTACGTAAAGTGTGTGCAGTTCAACAGTTCTGTAGTGTATTTGCCCATGTTTGGCCCGCCCTTCAGCTTAGAAGTTCACCATTCAGTTTCAGAAGTTAGAATTATCACATTAGGTTCACAAACATTTACATTCTTTTTAGTTAAAACGGTTTTTATGTGCATGGATGTAGACATGTGTAGGCATGTGTGGACATGTTTGTACATGCAGACATGTGGAGGCCACAAGTCAGCCTCAGACATTGTTCCTCAGGATATCGCCCACCTTATTTTTGAGACAGGAACCCGATTACCCAGCAAGCCTCACTGACTCACTTGTCTCTGGCTTCCAGCACCACCGGGTTATTCTGTCTCATCACATTCAGCTTTTTTGTTTTGTTTTTCGAAACAGAGTTTCTCTGTGTGTCCCTGACTATCTGGGAACTCACTCTGTAGACCAGGCAGGCCTTCAATTGAGAGATCTACCTGCCTCTGCCTCCCAAGTCCCTGGATTAAAGGTGTGTGCCCCCACTGCCGGCCACACTCAGCTCTTTTATGTGGGTACTGGAGAGCAAGCACTTTATCCACTGAGCTGCCCCTCTGATTTCTGGGAAGCTTCTGTATGTGGGCAGACGCTTTGATAATGCCCATAAATCTGTCACTAACAGTCTCATTCAATTTTGACCTCTGATATTCTTTTTTTTTTTTTTTTTTGGTTGGGGAGAAATTAAAGAAGTTATTTTTTAAGTTATCTATTACAATTTATTCACTTTGTATCCCAGCTGTAGCCCCCTCCCTTGTCCACTTATAGGGACCCCCTGCCTTATCTCCTCCTTTGCCCCTCCCTCAGTCCACTGATAGGGAAGGTCCTCCTCCCCTTCCCTCTGACCATAGCCTATCAGGTCTCATCAGGAATGGCTGCACTGTTTTCCTCTGTGGCCTGGTAAGGTTGCTCCCACCTCCTCAGCGGTGATCAGAGAGCCAGTCACTGAGTTCATGTCAGAAATAGTCCCTGTTCCCATTACTAGGAAACCCACTTGAACACAGAGCTGCCATGGGCTACATCTGTTCAGGGGTTCTAGGGGTTCTCCATGCATGGTCCTTGGTTGGAGTATTGGTCTCCGCAAAGAGCCCTGGGCCCAGATTTTTTGGCTGTTGATCTCCTTTGGGAGCTCCTGTCTCCCCCAGGTCTTTCTATCTCCCTCTTCTTTCATAAGATTCTCTGCACTCTGCCCAAAGTTTGGCTATCAGTCTCAGTCTCTGTGTTGATACCCTGCTGGGTAGAGTCTTTCAGAGGCCTTCTGTGGTAGGCTCCTGTCCTGTTCCCTGTTTTCTTCATCTTCTGAGGTCTATCCTGTTTGCCTTTCTGAATGATAATTGATCACCTTACCCAGGGTCCTCTTTCTTTTTAGCTTCTTTAAGTGTACAGATTTTAGTATGTTTATTCTATATTATATATCTAATATCCACTTATAAGTGAGTATATACCATGTGTGTCTTTCTGCTCCGGGATACCTCACTCAGGATGATCTTTTCTTGTTCCCACCATTTGCCTGCAAATTTCATCATTTCCTTTTTTTTCCTTGCTGAGTACTATTCCATTGGTAAATGTACCACAATTTCTGTATCCATTCTTCAGTTGAAGGACATTCAGTTGAAGGATTCTGGCTATTATGAATAAAGCTGCTATGAACATGGTTGAGCAAATGTCCTTGTTGTATACTTGAGCATGTTTTTAATATATGCTTAGGAGTGGTATAGCTGGACCTTGAGGAAGCACTATTCCTAATCTTGAGAAAGCACCAGATTGATTTCCAATGTGATTGTACAAGTTTCCATTCCCACCAGCAATGGAGAAGGATTCCCTTTTCTCCACATCCTCTCCAACATGTGTTGTCACTTGAGTTTTTTTATCTTAGCCATTCTGATGGGTGTAAGGTAGAATCTCAGGTTCGTTTTGATTTGCATTTCCCTGATGACTAAGGACATTGAGCATTTCTTTTAAGTGTTTCTCTGCCATTCCGTATTCCTCTGTTGAGACTTCTCTGTTTAGCTCTGTATCCCATTTTTTAATTGGTTTATTTGATCTGTTGGTGTTTAACTTCTTGAGTTCTTTATATACTCTGGATATTAGCCTTCTGGCAGATACAGGGTTGGTGAAGACCTCTGATATTCTTTATTTCTTGACTCAGCCATCATGTTTGCAACAAAGTGGTAAAGGCATATTTACTCATCCAATATTTATTGAGTACTCTTGAAGATCTTATGGTTTAATGGCATATTTTATCTGGGCTATTGTATTGCTCATTTATTGTGCTCTTAACACGGATGGAATTGGTCTCATAAGTAGAAGTAATTTTCCAAGTTTACTTACCAGCTTGGGCGACAGCCAAGGGGGAAAATGACGTCACTTCTTCTCATAACAGTAGCAAACCTGTCACTGAAGGGCTCTGGCAGGGCTGAGCACAGCAGACATGGCTCCAGCAGGGTTCGCCCTTCCCCTTCTCTCTCCTTTGCTAAACTGTTAGATTGCATTCCTGAAGTTACCCACCAAGGTCTGCTCCCTTATTTGACCACTTTGCTATGCCTAACTCATTCCTGAGTCTGAGCACCAAGATCCAGCTATGAAAACACCACGGTCTAGCAATCAGACTTCATGATTTTGACTATCCTATTTAAGATACCAAATCAGAACTTATCAACTCATTTTAGCTCATTCTAACCCAGAGCTCCTCTTCTCCCCGCTCTTAACATTAATACTAGCAAAGCTATTTGTTGCTGTTTCTGTAGGACTCAGAGTCAGGCGCCTTGCCTCTTGCTGGATAAAGGGATCTCTTTGTGTTTGGTTTGTGCTTGGAAATTGGTGTTTGGGTGTGGTCTCTGCTTAATCTGGGGGCCAGAAAGGGACCCCTGCAGTGGGTCCCTTCAGTCAATGTGCCTAGTGGCTTTGTGCCAAGTTATACAGTTGCTTCCAGTCCACAATACTACCATCAGATCAAATCTTGCAAATCTACCATTCTCTAGAAGAGCCATAAAACCTGTGCTGGTGCGTAACTCTATTAACACCCAAACAGCTGCTTTCGCTTGTTTTAAGTTTGCATTTACTTTAAATTTCACATCCATTCTCCCTGTACGCTCTCAGCCCCTTTGTGTCTTCACTGGTGGCTTAAGTTTCTTATAAGTTTCAGGCAGAATATTGTTTGGTCTTGTTTTTTAAATCTGTTGAAATACTCTGTAAACCTTTTGCTTGATGGTTTTTTGTTTTTCCAGACAGGGTTTCTCTGCATAGTCTTGGCTGTCCTTGCTTTGTAGAACAGGCTGGCCTTGAATTCACAGAGATCTGTTTTCATCTGCCTCCCCAAGTGCTGGGACTACAGGTGTGTGCCACCACGTCCAGCAACTCTGTATCTTTTAATTGGAGAATTTAGTTAATTTACATCTAAGGTTATTAATGATAATTAAAGCTCCCTGAGTTTTTTCTTGTAATTGTGCTGAATATTCTTTGTAATTTTATTATATTGATGGTTTACTCTTATTTGATGAAGACTGATTTTTCATTTTCCTTTTGTTTGCAGGCTCTAGTTGGGTTTATGCTTCCATGTGCTGTCATGATGCTAGCTATCTTTCATTCACCTTTGAGTTTAGGACTCTCTTAAACATTTTCTTCACTTAACTACCAGTCTGCCTCCTGATGGATCTCACTGGGTATCCTTACGATCATTATTTGACATTTGTCAAGTATTTTGTACATAGTGAGCCTGTAGGTCTCTGGAGCCAATAAATTGCCTCTCTTGTGCTCCCACACTGATATTTGCCACCTGGTATTCCCATTAATTTATGGGGTAGCCTCTTAGCAAGTGGCCTGCTCCAGAAGATGTGTCCAGCAGCATGAGTCTAGTGCACACCAGTGGCCCTGTTCCCACTGGGCACCACAGCCTCCTCCTCATAGCTTCTTTAACTAGAAGGGATGCCTTTGGACACAGTACATACCAGGGAGAGCTTGCTAGATGCTGCTAGAGAGACTCACTGTCTCTGGAGGCCTACAAGAGTGGGGACAATAGTGGTTCAGGTACCTGTGACATGAGCAACAGTAGGAGCGGGTATGGCTACAGCACAGTGGGGATGGCAGCCTCTAGCAAACGATGGTTTTTCCTGAGGCTCTGCTGTGCTCTGTTTCTAGCAAAGCCTATTTGTTGTGGCAGTTCTAGCAGTGCTGAGAAGCCTGAAGCACCATGACAGGCTCTCTGCCGCCTCAGTGTCAGTGCACACAGGGGTAGGACAGCTGGAGCCAAGGCATTTCTCTCTGCCATTCCTATGGTAATATAGATCCAGAGAAAGAGGGCTGGCTAGAGCCCCTTTAGCAAGCATATGTGAATGTGTTTGCAGCAGGAACCACGGCATTTCCTTACAGCTCTAATGACCTTTGTAGGTCTCTGCTTCAGGGTCCACAAGCAGCTGCCATGCTCTGGGCCTCAGAATGCAAGTACAAGTCTACTGGTTCTCAAGGTCTGTGCCCTCTCTTCCTGGTCATGTCAAAAGTCCATCCTTTAAAATGCAGAGCATCCAACTAGTTGAGGACACAGTGATTCTGCAAGCGATTCTGAGTTTGCAGTGCAGCCACCCTACAAGCCAGGGTAGTAGGTGTCTATGGAACCCTGGAGGGGAGGGGTACACAGGGATTTCTGACCCCTAGAACACTCCAACTTTACACAACAGTATATGTCTCCAGGTGCCACTAGCTATAGCAAGCCTGTTTGTTCACCTGGAGACACTGAAGTCCTTGTCCAAAACACAGATGCTCTACAGAGTCATGGTAGCTTATCTAACTGCCAGCCTGGAAGAGCTGTGAAGCTTTTTTGATAGCAAAGGCTTCCTGCATCCTCGCTGACAAGAGTCTACAGGGGGGTTGGCAAGATGGCTCAGCAGTTAAGGGCATTGGTTGCTCTTTCAAAGGTCCTGAGTTTAATTCCCAGCAACCACATGGTGGCTCACAACCATCTATAATGAGATCTGGTGCCCTCTTCTGGCCTGCAGGTGTACATGCAGGCAGAACACAGGATACATAATAGCATAGATAGATAGATAGATGGATAGATAGATAGATAGATAGATAGATAGATAGATAGATAGATAGATCTTTAAAAAAAATAAGAGAGAGTCTACAGGGACTCTCCCATTTACCCTCTCCTGCAGCTGGGGGGGGGCTTCCCTCTGTAGGTATGGAGCTACGATGAAAGTTGCAGAAATGTTTTTCTTTCTATGCTGTCAACTCTCCGAGATCTTAATTTCCTTCCTTTTCTCCCTCCCTCCCTCCTTCCTTTATTCCTTCCCTCCTTTCTTTCTTCCTTCCCTACATCCTCCTTTGTTGCTCTCATTTAGTCCTAAATCATCTCCTAAAGTCACTCACCTCATTATATAGCTATGTCTTTTAATTTGGTTCTTTTCAGAGAAAGTGGGTGCTGGGCTGTATCTAACATCCCCTCCTCCCTTATATTCTCCATCCCCCCTCTTTTATAGTGTCCTTGAGGAGTTTTGACTTCAGATAGCACCAGTCTCCTTTAGGAGCTGGGGAGAGATTACATGAGAGATTTTACCTTTCAGTGTTGACTGCCTCAGCTGAGCCACAGGGGGGAGGAATTTTTGCTCTCCCTAAAACGGTTTTAGTTTGAGGCCTCCTTTCTCTTGTCCTACTAGGCTATTCAGATCTGTGTTTCTGTGCAGTTATATGAACAGCTAATAAAAAAGGAGAAAATCCAAGGCTGGTAACATAGCTCAGTGGGTAAAGGCAATTACTAGCAAGCTAATGACCTGGGTTCTATCCCTAGGCCCACATAGGGAAAGAAGGAACCAACACCTGATAGTTGTCCTCTAAATGTGTGCTGTAGTACCCCTGTCCCAAATAAATAAATACTAAAATAATTAAAATCATAATAATACCTTTAGGAAAGCAGAGAACCTAGTTTTAACCATAAAAATCTGTTTTCACTCTTTAGAATGTTGCCATATTCCAGCATTTTAAAAGTCTGATTAACTTTAGAAGACAAGGAGAACCACATCAGATAATGAGGTACATTAACCCTAAAGAGGTAAGATTGTCATTTCTGACCCAGAACTTCCTATTAGTTCAATGTTTTCATGTTTGCTTCTTTACAAACTTTTTACTGAACTATTACATGCATGTAGAATGCCCAGAAAGCATAAATATATAGTTAAATGAATTACCACAAAGCAAACAGCGCAAAATATTCCCCAGCTCACTGTACCTGCCAGTCGCTTACAACCTTTTCCTTCTAATCTAAGCGTGTTCATTTTGAGTTCAGCATCATGCGTAAGCTTCTACTTTTGGAAGCATGTCTTGAGGTGCTACCCTGTTTTGTGTTTTGTTGTTTGTTTTTTGTCAGCTTGATATAAGCTCAGGTCATTTGGGAAGAGGCATATATGTAGGGCGTTTTCTTGATAATGATTGATGTGCTAATGGTTGATGTGGGATGGCCTTGAATAGTACCACTTCAGGGCAGGTGGTCCTTGATTGCACAAGAAAGCAGACTGAGCAAGCCATGCATACATAGCAAGCCAGTAAGCAGCACCCCTCCCTGGCCTCCGCATCAGCTCCTGCCTCCAAGTGCTGAAATTAGCCCTTCAGAGGAGGAGAGAAAACCCGAAGCTTGTATCCTTGCTCTTTTGTCACATGATGTCATCAATGCAGGAAGGCCTTCTGCAGATGCTGATACCATAGCCTCCAGAACTAAGGAAAAAGCTTCCTAGTCATCAACATTTTGTTACAGCAGCAGAAAGTCAACCAACATATGCCATAATCTCTTCTATTCCATTCCTGAGTATACAGCCAGGGAAGTAAATTCAATGATTCACCAGAAGACATGAAGTACCAGTAATACTCACACCGGCTTTGTTTGTAGCCCAAGTTATAGACAGAACAAATGGGGAGCAGCTAGAGTTGGTAAGATGAAATACTAGTAGCAATGTAAAATAACCCATGCATCTAATGGATGGATCTTATTCTTTCGTCATCTACTGAAGCTGAACAAAACGCCAGGCACCAAAATAGTATATAGTGTGATTCCTTTTGTGAGAAATTTGAAAGCAGATAGCATAAAGATAAAGAGATATTTAAGGATAACCAACGAGGAGGGGCAACAGGACCACAATGATTAAAATGGTTATGATTTTTATATGACTTACAGAGTCATGGAATGTACAAATGTGTAAAATTTCATGGAGCAACACACTTAAAATTGTTGATTTCTGGTGGTGGTAATGCACGCTTTTAATTACAGCCTTCAGGAGGCTGGAATATGTATGAATGTATATCATCACCATCCAAATAAAATTACGTACTATTTTATACTCATATTTAATTTGTAAAGGTTTTAGATGGAAGAAAATTATTCTGAAAAAATTAATTGATTTTCAAACCATAATACCTATTTTCTAATCTAACCTAATATAAAGGAGAGAGATTTGAACTGTCTTCTCATAAGGGATTAGATAGGTAGATAGATAGATAGATAGATAGATAGATAGATAGATGATAGGTAGATAGATAGATAGATAGATGATAGATAGATAGATAGATAGATAGATGATAGATAGATAGATACATACATACATAGATGATAGATAGATAGATGATAGATGATAGATAGATAGATAGATAGATAGATAGATGATAGATAGATAGATAGATGATAGATGATAGATAGATGATAGATAGATAGATAGATAGATAGATAGATAGATAGATAGATAGATTTGGTGCAGGGTACTACATTTAAAAGATCCATTATTAACAATTCTCACAAAAATTTGGATATTGTTTGACTTAGCAAAAACTAGCGAGGAACGGTCCATCTAGTGTTGAGCTTTAGTGAGATAAGTTTTTTTTATGTGTGAATTTATTTATAAGGTAATACTTTGTATATGTCATATATTTGAGGACTTGTTTCTTTCACAAATAACAAGTCACTTAGGATTTGTGCTTATTTTATTTTTTAATTATTATTTTAAGACAGGATTTCTCTATCTATATAGTTCTGGCTATCTTGGAGCTCACTGGCCTTGAACTCACAGAGATCCACCTGCCTCTGCCTCCTGAGTGCTGGGATTAAAGTCATGTGTACACTCATTTTAGGATTTGTATTTAAATATTTCACAGAAATGAGAGTTTGGTAGTATTTTCCCAGTTATCCAAGAGCTGTCCATAAGTCCTTAGTTCTCAGTATTTTATGATGTCTGGACTGGAGAAATGGCTCATCAGTTAAGATCTCATACTGTTCTTCCTTCCAGAGGACCCAAGTTCAGTTCCCAACAACCACACTGGGTGGCTCACAACCACCTGTAACTCCAGTTTTAGTGGAATCCAACGCCTATGTCTTCCATGGGTACCTCTGCACTCATGTGTACTCATAATTAAAAACATTTTTAAATGATTTAAATCTAATTATTTGAAGCACATTCACCTGACCTGTTTTATAAATAGTAAATACCAGTGATTACTTTTTAATTGCCAGCGTGAGAAAGCCAAATTATGCTCATGGGATGCTGAAGGGACATTTGTTTTCTTACAGGCAGAGTTCCTAGATACTGCTGCTGGTGTTCAAGTCCGATTCAGATTGGGTGGGGTGAGTATGCAGGAACCCTTATTTGGCTGGTTTGTTTTCCCCTTTTCTTGAAAATGTATTTTTTTTCTCTGACTATGGCTCTAATTTCTCTGATCCTGATTATGGTTCCCACTTCCTCTACTCTTCCCAGATCCTCCCTTCCCATCCAGATCCACTAACTTTGTGTCTCTCATAAGAAAACAAACAGACTTCTAAGGAATAACGATGTGATGTGATGTGATATGATATGATATATGATGTGATATGATAAAATAGAAGCTAACACATCAGAATTGGACAAAACAAACAGAAGGAAAAGAGTTCAAGAGAAGGCCCAAGAGCCAGAGACCCACTTGCTGTCACATTCAGGAATCCCATAATAACACTCAACTGGAAGCCATAATATTAGTACAGAGGACCTGGGGCAGATGTTTGCAGGCCCTGCACAAGCTGCCTCAGTCTCTGTGAGTTCATACGCGCTTTGCTCATGTTGATTTAAAGGGCCTTGTTTTCTTGGTGTCCTCCACCCTCTACGGCTCTTACACTGTTTACACCTCCTCTTCCACAGAGTTTCCTGAGGCATAAGGGGAGAGTTTTGATGGAGGCATCCCATTTACAGCTAAGTGTCCCAAGGTCTCTTGCTCTCTACGTGTCCGGCATGTTGGGCTGTGGCTCTCTGTATTTGTTTACAGCTGCTGTAGGAAGAAGCTTCTCTGATGTTGGTGGAACAAGGCGCTGATCTATGAATATAGCAGAACGTCATTAGGAGTTGTTTTATTGTTACTTTTATTTTGGATCACTAGGATTTTGTTCACCTTTGGTCCTTGGACTATTTAGAGTTTCTGGTGATCCAAAGAAGGTCAAATATGGGTTCCAACTCACAGAGTGGGTCTCAAGTCAAATCAGATATCGACTGGTTGCTCCCAAAAGCCTTGTGCCATCATTGTCCTAGCATGTCTGCGGACAGGACAGCATTGTAGATCAAAGTGCTGGTATTGCATTTGGTATGTGAAGGGGTGAGGGCCCTTTGTAGGCACCCGGTTGATGTCTTCATGTTCAGTGAGCTGTGTAGGTGTTATCTCCAGCAATGGGGGCTTTTTGTCAGTTTGTGGAGAGCAACCTATAGTCTTAGCAACAGCCTGGGTTGTTTGGGGATTCCCATGGGACCCTTTTGGCCAACAACTCAATTAGATGTAATCCAGTCCTGATATTGAATGCTTCATCTGGTGATAAGAGATGGTTAAGATTCTGTCTTCCCCACTGTTTGGTGATTTCATTAGGTCACCTTCATACACGTATGTCTTAGAGTTTTATTGCTGTGAAGAGACACCGTGACCACGACAAATCTTATAAAGGATAAAATTTAATTGGGGCTGGCTTACAGTTTTAGAGGTTTAGTTCATTATCTTCATAGTGAGAATCATGACAGCATGCAGACAGACACGGTGCTGGAGGAGCCAAGAGTTCTATATCCTGATCTCTTCTATCAAGTTTAGTATATCGGGTTTATGTTGAACTCTTTGATCCATTTAGGTTCAGTTTTGCACAGGGTGATAAATATGGATCTATTTGCATTCTTCTGCATGCAGACATCCAGTTTAACCAACATCATTTATTGAAGATGCTACCTTTTTTCTGGTGTGCATTTGTGGCTTTTTTGTTAAAAATTAGATTTCCATAAGCATGTGGATTTATATCCGGGTCTTCAATTCAATTTCATGGATCAATGTGTATGTTGTGCCAATACCATTCTATTTTAATTACTATAACTCTGTAGTACAAGTTGAAATCAGGATAGCGATACCTCCTGAAGTCCACTGATTATTCACAATTGTTTTAGCTATTCTGGGTTTGTTTCCATATGAAGCTGAAAAATTGTCCTTTCAAGTTCTGTGAAGAACTGTGTTAAAATTTTGATGGGTATTGCATTGAATTTGTAGATTAATTTTGGTAAGATGCCCAATTTTACTATATTAATCTTATCTATCAATGAACATGAGAGATCTCTTCATCTTCTGATCACCTCTTCAATTTCTTCAATGCTTTAAAGTTTCTTTAAATCATACTTAATTATGAATTTCTTGGTTAGAGTTGCCCAAAGATATTCTGTATTACTTGTAGCTTCTGTTAAAGGTGATTCCCTGTTTTCTTTGTGGATAGGAGGGCTACTGACTTTTGTACCTAACTACTTTGGTAAATGTTTTATCAATTGTAGGAGTTTCCCAGTGGAATTTTTAGGATCATTTATGTATATTATCATTTCATCTGCAACTATTCCTTTCCAATTGATATCTCCTTGATCTCCTTCAGTTGTCATATTGCTTTAGCTAAGATTTCAAGTACTAGATATGGAGTGAAAAACCTTATAACTAGTCATAACTAGTTATTGACTAGTTATGGAGTGAAAAACCTTATCTCGTTTCTGATTCTAGTGGAATTGCTTTGTTTCTCTTCACTTAACTTGATGTTGGCTATGGTCTTGCTGTAAACTGCCTTTATAATGTTGAGGTATAGCCCTTGTACCCTAATATCAGTAGCTATACTTGTTGGGTACTTTATTAGGTTCTTTTACATACCACTCTTCTCCACTCTAATCCTTTTCAATCCGCCAACACTAGGTGGGTTAGAAGGAAGGTTAGAGGGAAAAGAGGGCATAGATCCCTTTCGACTACTTCCTGCTGATTGGGGACATCGAATTTCTAGGGGCATAGTCCAATCTTCATTGTCAGGATATCTCCAACCAGCAACTAGCAACAAACAGCAATCCAACAATCCAGAAACAGCAGCAACAGAAGGAGCAGCAGCGACCTCAGCATCTTGGGGCTCTGGCATTTTTATACCCTCTGAAAAGTCCCCAGAAGTCCAAACATAGACTAGCTTCACCTGGCAGAATCATGCCCCTGCCAGAGTACAAAACAAATCATAGCTGGCTGCTGTGGAAAGTCTGAAGCAGCCCCATATTCCACACCTAGATTAAAACACAAACAGGTTTATACAACACAACTGGGTTTTTAAAGAAACTGCACTTCTCAGTACAAATACTTCCAGGACTTTTAACAAGAAGGGTTGTTGGATTTTGTTAGAGGCCTTTTCTGCATCTAATGAGATGATTATGTGGTTTTGGTTTTTAAGTTTATTTATATGGTGGGTTACATTTACCAATTTACATAGGTTGAAGTATCCCTGCTTGTCTGGAATGAAGTGTTCTTGTGGTTCATGTGATCATGGTGGACAATCTTTTTGATGTTCTCCTGGATTTGGCTTGCAAGTATTTTATTGAGAATGTTTGTATCTGTGTTCATAAATAAAATTGACCTGTAGTTTTATTTCTTTGTTGAGTCCTTATTTGCTTTGGTTATCAGGGTAACTGGCCTTGTAAAACAGATTGGGCAATGTTCCTTTTGTTTCTATTTTCTGCAATAATTTAGGGAGTATTGGCAGTAGCTTTCTTTGAGGAGAGCTGGCTTCTTTGAGGTGGTCTTGGCCTTAGATGTAACTTTCTTTGAAAATCTGATAGAATTCTGCGCTAAAACCATCTGGCCCTTGGCTAATTTTGGCTGAGAGATTTTTAATTATTGCTTCTATTTCACTAGGGTTATAGGCTTGTTTAAATTGCTTATCTGATCTTGATTTAACTTTGGTAAGTGGTATGTATTGAGAATATTATCAATTTCTTTTTGATTTTCCAATTTGGCAGAGTACAGGTTTTTAAGTTATTTCATTATGATCCTCTGGATTTCCTCGGTGTTCTTTCATTCTATTAACAGTGTCCTTGGCCTTACAGATTTTCGGTTTCAAGAAGTCCCATTTATTAAATTGTTAATATTGGAGCCTGAGCTGTTGGTGTTCTGTTGAGGAAGTTGTCTCCTGTGCCAATGAGTTCAGGCTCTTCCCCACTTTCTCTTGTAATAGATTTAGTGTACATGGTCTTATGTTACAGTCTTTGACCCACTTGCACTTGAGTTTTGTGCAGGGTGATAAGTATGGATCTATTTTCATTTTTTCTACATGTAGACATCCAATTAGACTAGCACCATTTGTTGAAGATGCTGGTGTTTTTTTTTTTTTTTTTTTTTCAATTGTATGGTTTTAGGTCCTTTGTCAAGAATCACGTGCCCATAGGTGTGTGGGTTTATTTATGGGTCTTCAATTCAATTCCATTGATCAACCAGTTTGTTTCTATGCCAGTACCATTTTTTTTTTTTTTTTTTATTACTATTGCTCTATAGTATAGCTTGAAGTCAGAGATGGAGATACCTCCAGAAGTTCTTTTATTGTATAGTATTGCTTTAGGTATTCTGGGTTTTTTGTTTTTCCATATGAAGTTTAGAATTGTTCTTTCAAGGTCTGTAAAGAATTGTGTTGTTATTTTGATGGGGATTACATTGAATCTGTAGATTACTTTTGGTAAAATGGCTGTTTTTACTATGTTAATCTTACTGATCCATGAGGATGGGACATCTTTCCATCTAATGATATCTTAATTTTTTTGTTAGAGACTTGAAGTTCTTATCATACAGATCTTTGACTTGCATAGTTAGAGTTACATTCAGATATTTTATATTATTTGTGGCTACTGTGAAGGGTGTAATTTGTTCCTGAATTTCTTTCTCAACCCATTTGTAATTTGTATACAAAAGGACTATTGATTTTTTTAAATTAATCTTTTATCCAGCCACTTTGATGAAGGTGTTTATCAGCTGTAGGAGTTCTCTGGTGGAATTTTGATGGTCACTTATATATACTAATATATCATCTGCAAATAGTAATACTTTGACTTCTTCCTTTCTGATTTGTGTCTCCTTGATCTCCTTTTGTTTTCTTATTGCTCTAGCTAGAACTTCAAGTACTGCATTGAAGAGATATGCAGAGTGGGCAGCCTTGTCTTGTCTCTGATTTTAGTGGAATTGCTTTTAGTTTCTCTCCATTTAATTTGATGTTAGCTATTGGCTTGCTGTATGTAGCTTTTATTGTGTTTAGGTATGGGCCTTGTATCCCTGATCTCTCTAAGACTTTTATCATGAAGAGGAGTTGGATTTTGTCAAAGACTTTTTCTACATCTAATGAGATGATACCATGATTTTTTTTCTTTCAGCTTGTTTGGATTACATTGATGGATTTTCATATATTAAACAATCCCTGCATCCCTGGGATGAATCCTACTTGATCATGGTGGGTGATGTATTTTATATGTTCTTGGATTCAGTTTGTGAGTATTTTATTGAGTATTTTTGCATCAATGTTCATGAGGGAGATTGGTTCGAAATTCTTTTTCTTTGTTGAGTCTCTGTGTGGTTTTAGCATCACGGCGACTCATTCATAGAATGGGTTTTATAATGTTCCTTTTGTTTCTGTTTTGTAGAATAGTTTGAAGATTATTGGTTTTAGCTCTTCTTTGAAATTCTGGTAGAATTCTGTGCTAAAGCCAACTGAACCTGGGTTTTTGGGGTTGGGAAACTTTTGATAACTGCTTCTATTTTCTTAGGGGTTACAGGGCTGTTTAAACTGTTTACCTGATCTTGAGTTAACTTTGGTAAGTGAAATCTATCAAGAAAACTGTCCACTTCTTACAGATTTTTGCAATTTTTGTGGCACTTGAAGTAAGATCTAATGATTATTTGGATTTCCTCAGGGTCTGTTGTTATGTTCCCCTTTTCATTTCTGATTTTGTTAATTTGGATACTGTCTCTCTGCCTTTTAGTTAGTTTGGCTAGCAGTTTGTCTATCTTGTTGATTTTTTTTTCCCCAAAAAACCAGCTCTTGGTTTCATTGATTCTTTGTATTGTTCTCTTTGTTTCTAATTTATTGATTTCAGCTCTGAGTTTGTTATTTCCTGCCTTCTACTCCTCTTAGATGTGTTTTGCTTTCTTTTTCTTTCTTTTTAAAGCTTTTAGGTGTGCTTTTAAATTGCTAGTATGAGAACTCTTCAGTTTCTTTATGATGGCGCTCAGTCCTATGAGCTTTACCTTTAGCACTGTTTTCACTGTGCCCCATAAGTTTGGGTACATTGTGCCTTCATTGTCATTGAATTCTACAAAGTCTTTAATTCCTTTATTGCTTCCCTGACCTAGTAGCCATTGAGTGGAAAGTTCTTCAGTTTCCATGAGTTTGTAGTTTTCTGTTGTTTCTGAGTTCCAGCTTTAATCCATGGTGGTCTGATAAGATACAAAGGGTTATTTTAGTCTTCTTGTATCTATTGAGGCTTGCTTTGTGCCCAAGTATATGGCCAATTTTGGAGAAGGTTCCATGAGGTGTGAGAAGAATGTAAATTCTTTTGTGTTTGGGTAAAATGTTCTGTATATATTTGTTAGGTCCATTTAATTCATGACATCTGTTAGTTTTGTTTATATTGCTGTTTAGTTTCTGTCTCTATGACGTGCACATTAGTGAGAGAGGGGTGTTTAAGTCTCCCACTATTAATGTGTGGGTTTTGATGTGCAATTTAAGCTTTAGTAATGTTTCTTTTACAAATGTAGGTACCCTTGTATTGGGGGCATAGATGTTTTGAATTGAGATGTCTTCTTGGTGGATTTTTCCTTTAATGGGTTTGAAGTGTCCTTCCCCATCTCCTTTGATTAATTTTAGTTGAAAGTCTGTTTTATTAGATACTAGACTAGCTACTACAGCTTGTTTCTTGGGTCTATTTGCTTTGAAAACCTTTTCCAGCACTTTACTCTGAGATAATGTCTATCATGATTGCTGAGGTGTTTCTTGTATGCAGCACAATGGTGGGTCCTGTTTTCACATCCATTCTGTTAGCCTGTGTCTTTTTATTTGGGGAGTTGAGGCCACTGATGTTGAGAGATATTAATGACCAGTGGTTGTTACTTCCTGTTATTTGATGCTGTGTGTTTCCCTTCTTTTGGTTTTGGTGATGTGGGGTTATTTATTTCCTGTGTTTTCCTGGGTGTAGTTAGCTTCCATGGGTTGGAGTTTTTCTTCTAGTATCTTCTGTGGGCTAGATTTGTGAATATGTGTTGTTTAAATGTGGTTTTTTTTTTTCATGAAATATCTTGTTTTCTTCATCTATGGTGATTAAAAGTTTTTCTGGGTATAATAGTGGGGGCTGACATCTGTGGTCTCTTAGGGTCTGTAAAATATCCGCCTGGGCCCTTCTGGCTTTTAGAATTTCTGGTGGGAAGTTATATGTAATTCTGATAAGTCTACCTTTATATGTGACTTGGCCTTTTTTTCCCTTGTAGTTTTTAATATTCTTTCTTTGGTTCACATTCAGTCTTTTGATTATTATGTGGCAGGAGGATTTTCTTTTCTGGTCCAATCTAGTTGGTATTCTGTAAGCTTCTTGTATATTTATAGGCATCTCTTTTTTAGGTTGGGAAATTTTTCTTTTATTACTTTGTTAAAAATATTTTCAATATTTTGGAGCTGGGAATCTTCTTCTTCCATTCCTATTATTCATAGGTTTGGTCTTTTTATAGTGTTCCAGATTCCTTGGATGTTTTGTTTCAGAGACTTTTTAGATTTAACATTTTCTTTAACTGATATATTGATTTTTTTCAATCATATCTTCTACACTTGAGATTCTCTCTTCCATCTCTTCTGTTCTGTTGGTAATGCTTGTGTTTGTAGTTCCTGTTCTTTTCCTTAGGTTCTCCATATCCAGGATTGCTTCAGTTTGTGGGGTTTTCTTTGGTTGGTTAGTTGGTTTAGTTTTTTGTTTGTTTGTTTTGACACAGGATTTCTCTGTATAGCCCTGGCTGTCCTGTACTCTTTTTGTAGAGCAGGCTGGCCTCAAACTCAGAGATCTGCCTGCCTCTGCCTCCCAGAGTGCTGGGATTAAAGGCATGTGCCACTGTGCTGGGTTAGATTGTATTATCCTTACTCCGTCTATTTCCAGTTTTAGATCTTAGTCTTATTCATTTCCTTCTCCTGTTTGACTGTATTTTCCTGTATTTCTTTAAGGGATTTATTTAATTCCATCACATGTTTGACTGCATTTTCCTGCATTTCTTTGAGGGATTAATTTTCCCCTTTTAAGGCCACTGTCATTTTTTATAACCTCAGATTTAAGATCGTTTGCTTGCACTTCAGGTGGGATAGTATCTCCAGGACTTGCTGTGGTAGGATACCTGGGTTCCAGTGGTGTCATATGGCCCTGGGTTTTGTTACTTGTGTTCTTATGCTGACCTCTAGCCATTTGGTTGTTTGTGGTGTTAGCAAGCCTGATAGTCCCTGATGATAGTAGGTCTCTGGGGTTGTAAGTAGAGCTGGTGGTCCCAGATGGCAGCAGTCCTCTGGTTTTTCTGGGTGATGGTAGGCCTCCAGGTATACAGGGAGAGCTGGTAAGCTCTGATGGCTGCCATCTCTGGGTTTGCAGGTGGAGATTGGGCCAGGCAGTCCTTGATGGCTGCTTGTCTCTGGTGGTCACTGATGGGTATCATTCTCTGCTGCTCTCTGATGGCTCCTGGTGTCTGGAGTTGCAGGTGTCAGTGTAGCCTGGGAAATGGCACAAGCCTGGGTTCTGAGGTATGGGGCACATAGGGACCTGAGCAGACCTTGTCATTGCTGGCAGGCTCTGGCAGGCCAGGAGTTGGGGATGGATCCTCACTTCCTGCTCCTTGATGGATGCTGGGCTCTGCGGTTGCAGGTTGGGGAGAGATGGTAGCAGGGAACTGAACCCGACTCTCAGATTCAGGGTCAGGAGCCTTATCAGTTGAGCGTCTTTGTATGCTTTTAATACCTTCATAGGCATTTTCTTCTTTTAGGTTAAGGAAGTCTTCTATGATTTTGTTGAACATATTTTCTGTGCCTTTGACCTGTGTTTCTTTTCCTTCCTGTATTCCTATTATTCTTAGAGTTTGTCTTTTCATAGTGTCCCAGCTTTCCTGGGTATTTTGTGCCAGGATTTTTTTAGAGTCAACATTTTCTTTGACCAAGGTATCAATTTCTTCATGTCTTCAATGCCTATGATTCTCTTTTTCATCTCTTATATTCTGTTGGTGAAACTTACCTGAAGTTTCTGCTCAAGTTTGTAAATTTATTTCCAGATTTCCCTCAATCTGGGTTTTCTTTATTGTTTCTATTTCTCCTTTCATGTCTTGAGCTGTTCTATTCATTTCCTAGCCTTTTTTTTTTTGTTTTGTGTTTTCATAGATTAAAGGATTTACTAATTTCTTCTTTAATGAACCTCTATCATTCATAATGGCTATTTTAAGGTCCTTTTCTAGTGCTTCAGCTGTATTGCATTTCTCAGGGCCTTCTGTGGTAGGGCTGCTGGGCTCTAGTGGAGATATTATTCTGGCTGTTATTGTGGTTTTTACATCGGTCTCTGGTCATCTGTGTTTGAGACAATTGTAATTCTAGGTGCTGATACTTGAGCTTGTCTTTGTTGGGTGGGTGTTTTGTTTCTTGGTTGCCTGCTCTGGTTCTTAGGAGATTTAGTGGCTGTGTGTTGCCTAATAAGAACATTTTCTGGGATTCTGATAGGTGTGGCCACTGAGATTTTCCAGGTTAAATGTCTTTCTAGGTATTAGGAGGTGACATGTAAGAATGCGGATGGGCTAGGAGGAAGGTGTTAAGGTCCCCAGGATGGAGGAAACAGGGTGTTCCACCAGGGTTTGCTTAGTCCCCCAGGGACCAAGGGCAGGCCACAGCCGAAGGTCTGTTACAGAGCTGGGCATGAGACTGGGAGATTGAACTGGGTGGAATGGAGGGAGAGGTGAAGATCAGCAGTGCCCTTTGAGGTCCAGAGAGTACTGACTGGAGTTAGGTCTAGGATAATGCAATGAGTGTGTGTGTGTGTGTGTGTGTGTGTGTAGAGAGGTTAGGAGTGAAGATCTATGTGATCTACATGATGGGGTGGGGGCTGGGGCGGATCATAAAGGAGAGGATGCAAAAGGTGACCTGCTTTAGAGCTAAGAATGAGACTGGGGACTGAATTTAGAGGAGAGAAGGGACATGCAAAAATCGGCAGTCAGCCTATCTGCTTCCCTGGCCTCAGTAACCTGCAAGTTCCCGGGGAGTACTAGGAGTTGGGGGCTGGGATAAAGCAATAAATGGAAGGAAGGAAGTCAGGAGGAGAAGATATGTGTGATCCCTGGAGATGGGGCAGTAGGGAAGGGAGCAGGGGGGCACTTGCAGAATTGGGAAGTGGGATGGATTTGGAAGAGCAGAGGGACAAGAGAAGATCTGTAGCTAGCCTGCTACCCTGGCTGGAGTCCTTATTTGTTAGTTTTAAAGCACAGCTACATGAAGTATAAATGAATTTTTACATTGTAACCCATTTCTGTTATTGCATTACAACATGCTTTGAACTTTCCCATCTACAGGATACATTTCCACCCCAGATATACTATAAAATTTTTACTCACAGACATATTGAAGATCTGTGTGCTAACAGCCCTAAAGACTACACAAAGCTTCCGTCAAGATACACATCTCATAATAAAGACGATCCACCTGAGGTTGAGAACCGAAGTGGCTGGTATCGCCGGGTAGAGAACAATGGATGGAGGCCTGTTGCTTATAGAGTAAGAAAATGGAAATACTAGTAATTTTTATTTTGCATATTTAGAAATTAATCTTGGTTTTGAAAGTTCATCCTGAATTTTAAAAATAATAATTGTAATTTAATTGAAAAAAATTGCTTAACTTAGCTATTTTGGAGTTGTTAATTCTAAGGATAACAATTTGTCTTTATGTTTATTTATAAATTATTGTGTGTGTAAAAATAATGTGTGTGCAAGCATGGGCAAATATGTGTTCCACTGTTCATGGAGAAGTCAGAGGACAGCTTTTGGCGCTGGTTTCCCCCTTCCAACTATGGGCTCCTGAGATCATACCCACATCACCAGGGTTGACTGGTATTTTTGCACAGTAAGCCACCTTGCTGCCTCTCTTACATTTATTTTTTATCAGGTTTCAAACTAGGCCATGTTTATTTACTCTCTGCTAACTGTATACTCAAAACACAGACTATAGGGTGAGGTATATTTATGTATCAAATGTTTAAATGTCTCAGATGTTTAAAATGACTGAGGTGTGAATATGCTCATTCAGTACTTTATTGCATGTCTGTCATGTGTTAGGCTAGTTCCAGATGCTACGAACACAGTGGTGAGAAGACACAGCTCCTTCTCTCAAAGAGGGTGCCTGGACCTAGAGAGAGTCAAGTAGGCAGGCTGCTTTGGCGCAGTCTGGTAAACGCTTAAACAGGGCATGGAGGGAGATAGGGCAAAGTTACATAGTTCCTGTCCTGTGGGGATACATGGGAAGGGGGAAGCGACCAACCAGCTAGGAGGACTTGTCACTCAAAAAGCCACAGTTTGCAACATAGCAGAGGCCCTTCTTTTCTGGGTGGATAGAATCCTTGAGGATTAGAGTTATAAGAAGCTAGCAGCACTAGGAGGGACTAAGTATGTTCAGGTGAGATGAGGCAGACATGCTCAGAATAGGCTTACTATTCATTCATTCGCCAGGTACTGAGGGAACGCCTCAGCACACAAGGAGTTGGTCAGAGCTGCTCCTGGAATGTGCTGCTTATACTTAATTAAAGCTGCCTTGCGAAGTTCTGTCTTCTCTTTTACTCCTTTCTTGCACATTCCTATCAACACCCCAAAGTTCGTGTGTAGAGAGAGTTAAATTCACAACAAGTATGTTAATTGTGTATACATTCATCTTCACTTTGCCATAGTTTTGGATGCCAGCTGAAAATGAAATGTTGGAAAGCACAAAGGAAAGAGAATTTCATTTCTCTAAACTGAAGAGAAAGCAAGATATAGAAAAGAAAAGAAAAATTAAAAAAATGGAATGGATGAGGCAAATGTAAGTAGATGACTTAGTTTTACTAAAGAAATGTATGTCTTTTTGAGAAAAAAAAAGAAAAGTGGAGTAAGGATTACAAAGAAATTGTAATCACGACATTGTGAGTAGCATAAAGGCACATAGAGATGTTTGGAGCAGACCATAGTACTGAGAAATAGACCCACACATACATTGTTAGTTGATTTTTTTTTTTTTAAAGCAAAGTACATGGTTTATTCTCTGCTGCTTCACATGATAAGGTGATCTGGCCACATCAGTTTAGGGGGAGAAAGGGTTTGTCTCAGCTGTCAAGCTACAGCCTATCACTGAGGGAAGTCATGGCTGAAAATCAAACATCACTTGGAGTAGAAACCTTGGAAGAACACCGCTTGCAGGATTATCCTTAGCTAGCTTTCTTATGCAGTCCAATGAACACAGCTGAGCATGGCAGGCTCCCTCCACCCCCGGCCAGCCAGACCTATCCACAGGCCAATCCACTGTGGACAACTGCAGGTGACTAGGACCAGGACTAAGGGACTGCATTTGGAAAAGATGCTCCATATTTTTGATTAGGAAAATAGTTCACTTACATTCCAGGTTACTACTGGTAAGAATTTACTCTTGGCTTTTGTTGTTCTCCAATTGTTATATAGCCATGGTTTCTCTCTATCTTGTTTATTTTTGTGGTTTGGGGGCTTTTCAGGAGAGTTGCAGTGAGGTCCGCCCCCACCCCCCACCCCCAATTCACACACATTTCATGGTGTTTACTGCCCTTTCACACAAGATGCAGGTCTTTGCTGAGCATCTCTTATAGGTCAGGTCTAGTGATGAGGTGGTTGAGTTTCCTCAGTTCTTGAAAGTCTTTGTCTTACTAAACTTTGTTCAAATTGTCTCATGGCAATCCTCAAATGCTTGAATTACAGGTGTGAGCCATCACACCCGGCTTTATCTGATTCTGTCAGAGCCTTTGGTCTTCCCTACCTGCACAGCCACACCTTTCCCCAGGTTAAAGACATTTCATTGACAGGTTTTGTGGCTTTCCACATTTTGTTGTCTTGTATTAATTAAATATTTTGTAACAGTGCCATGTCTATCGGACTGTTTCTTCACTCTTTTTTTTTCATCTAACATATTACAAAAGATCCACCTTTATGCTCATATTTTTTCTCCTTATTTAATGTTGTGAAGCTATCAATTACATATTTAATTTGAATGAGTGAATTCCTCACTTGGAAGATTATTTTCATGATATATGTCTGCTAAAAGTTTCATTCATAAATTTCCCCAATTTTGTTGAATTTCCTGTGTATATGTTTAACTCTCCTAGATCTGAGTTTCCTTAGATTGGTTAAAACATTTAGTAGGCATTTAATTAGTATCCTTTTTTTTTTTTTCTTTTGAGTCTATAACTATAGTTCTGCTCCCTTGGAAGCTTCGTGTTACTTTTTCTCCATTACTTCTGTGTCTGCACCTCGTGGATCCTTTTGGAGTAAAAAGCCATCTTTCTGAATGTGTCTCCTTGAATGTTGGCCTGGCTAAGGACACTCACTGGCTCTGTTTCCAGTTGGCCATGGAAATAAACTCTTTCCTGTAAAAGGAACTTTTATTCACTTGTTTCAGTTGTTGTCTCAGAAGCTCACTGCCTCTATCCGCTGACCGAGGCCTAGTCCTGGAAGCTTCTAGCCTTCGTACAATCTAACTTAGATCTAGAATGTTTTCAGCCTCTGAGACTTACTGCTTAATAAGCTCACCATTTCTAATTCTTTCTAAATTCTGGCTGGCTGGTTCAACTCAGATGTTCTGACTCAAACTCCTCTCCCAGATAACTTATTCAATCTGGCTTTTCTCTCAGCCTCTGAATTGCTCTGGTTGGCCTCAAACTAATTCCAACAATCTGCTCTAATCATCTGGCTCCCTCTCATTCTCTGGCTCATTCTGCCTTCACCTGTGTCTACCCTGTTCTCGCATTCAATCTCTCTCTGTAAAACTCTCCTGGTAAAACCATCTCCACTCCCCCTTCCCTGCATTGCTTCTTAAGTAGCTTCCTTCTCTATTTTCGAGAGTTGGGCATATCCTATTCTGTCAAATCTTTTTCTGATTCATCACTTTTTTGCCACTCAATTAAACATCACTTTCTAAAATGGGTGCTTCCTTCTACAAACTAACTTTACTTTCATTGTTTGGGATTAAAGGCGTGTACCACCATACCTGGACCTAAGCTTTTCTTTACCTGGTACTTGCTCTGTACCAAGCTGGCCTTGAACTCAGATCTGCTTCCCTCTGTCTCCTGGATCAAAGGTGTGCCTGTATTCTAGATCATACAGATCTAGAAGTCTTTGGATGTGATCTCTTGTCAGAATAGCCATGTTCCCCAACTATAGTCCGTGGCTTGTGGATACCCTACATGTAGCAGTCCAGTCAAGGAGTCACTTTTCCTCTGAATGCCATGTTGGGTGGCAGCATGGAGCCACCCAAATAAGTATGCTTGCATACTGGGTCCCCACCACACTGACTGCTGTGGGTGCCAGGAATGAGGAGCATAGTGGGATTACTATTTCTGCAGGCACTTCAGGTCCTTCTGCATGTAGGTGCAGGCCCTCTTCTCTAGCATTTCTTGAGGCCCTGCTCTAGTAATGATGGCAAAGTCTGCTGATGATGGCACATTTGTCTTCTCAATGAATTTCTGCGTTTCTATTCTTAGTAATGACTACTAATGTCTTCTTATTTGTGCCTGGTGGGAACACTGACCTGAAAGCAGTGCTTAAAATAGTGTCAGACAGATGGAAGGAGGCTGTACTCAGACTCAATTTGAATCCTGGTTTCTCGCATTTTTACTTTCATGATTTTGAACAATTCCTTTACTTCTCCAAGTCTTGGTTCTTTATATGAAAAGACAGAAAAACAACTGTCACAAATGGCTGACTTTTAAAAGAAAAACAAGAAAACTATGCAATGTATCTGACACAAAGATGTAGATAAACAAACCTTTCCTTTTCTACCTGCCATTAGCCTTGTGATCTTGTAGAAGTTATCCAATTCCTCCTGGATTTATTTCTTCACTTATAAAATGAGAAAGCTAGCTTAGTCTCTAAGATTTTTCTACTCACAACATGGTTCAGATTTTCTTTGTATCATGAAACTTATGCCAGCTGATTAAGTGAAGGCTTCCTGGTTAGTGGCTAAATTAGCCCAGTAATGTTGTATCACATGGGTCTCAGTTTAGAGATCTACAGGACAAATATTTAATTTATAATTTTAATATATAACATAAACAAGAACATTTATCAACTGTGTCTACTTCTAATCACTTACTGCAACAGACGTATTTCACTTCTTTTCTGTTATTTAGGTACTATATGGGAAGCCTGGAGGCAAAGCCCACTAATCAGGAGACTCTAGGCCTAATTCATAAAGCAACAAAAGGACTAATCAAGAGTTTTGAAGATGGTGGGGTGGATTCTGTGATGGAATGGGAAGTGGATGAAGTGCTGAAGTGGACAAATACACTCAACTTTGAGGAGTAAGTACAGAGCAAGCCCTTCTAAAAATTCCCAAGCTTCCTAGGTTGAACCCTGGGGTCATGAACATAACCTTTAAAAACCGACTGCTGAGATCATGGGTGTGCGCCACCACGGCTGGCTCCACAGAAACATTTTATGAGGAAAAAATTAGAAGTAACCCTAATGTCCATCAGTTGACAATTAGGCATGTAAATCACAGTATACCCACATAATGTAGCATTATTCAGCAGTACAACAGTGAAATACTGGTATGTGCCATGATGTTAATGGAACTGTTAAATAAAAGCAGCCTAATTATAAGTGATTTGATATGTGATATATACAGAATAAGTAAATTTAGAGACAACATATATTAGTAGTGGTTACCTGAGGCTGTGGAATTTATAAGGCATGTTGAGTGTATCCTGGGTGTAGTGATGTTTGAAAATTTACTGTGGTGAGAAGTGTACATGTCTGAATATACTAATCATCTCCAAACCATAGACTTTACATGAGTGGATTGTAGAGCAAACAAATTATACCTCAGCAAAGCTGTTAAAATGTTCAATATGTATTCAGCTCCAAGAAATGTGAATATTGCATGGGCAAAGAGGAAAAGTGTAAAGATGGTGAAGAAATGGGAGCTGTTAGACAGAGGGGGTTAATGCCTGGGCAACACAGGTGGAGCTGGCCGTGGTGGGAAAGCATGGCTGTGAGATTAGGAGAGCTGCCCTGGCCTGCGGCCAGTGGTGGCATTAGATGGCCTGATGGGAGCAGCTCTGGAGAGCTCACCCTGCTGGCGCAGATAAGGGAGAGCCGGTGTACTGACATGCTCAGCCACCACCCAGGCCCAGATCCAGGGCTTGGAGTTGGCCCACCCCCAAATCTACATCATCTGCAGAACTCATGGATAGAGTGAAAGGGCCAGTCCTGTTGAGTCAAAGCTGCAGGATCGCCATGATACAAGGCAACAACGGGATAACCGAGATGAGTCCAGGTGGGAGTCTAATGTTGAATGTGTGGCAGAAGCCAGAAGTCTCAGGCCAGACCAATGACTCATTGCAATGAACACGTGCAGTGAAGATGTGTGGACAGAGGATACACTGTGGGACACACTGACACACCACAGCTTCCACAATGAGGTGTTTTCTTCTTTTTTTAAAAAAATGTATTTTCCTTTATGTGCACTGGTATTTAGCTTGCATATATGTCTATATGAGTGTCATATCTTGAACTTACAGACAGTTGTGAGCTGCCATGTGGGTGTTGGGATTTGAATCCAGGTCCTCTGGAAAAGGACAGTGGCCTTAACTGCTGAGCCATCTCTCAAGGAGATTTTTTTGCTGGTTTGTTTAAGCTTCCCTTCTTTTGTGGGGAAGGTTGCAAGAGCGAAAGACAGATATGAGGGGACAGGGAAATGGGTGGGACTGAAGTGCATGATGTGAAACTCACAAAGAATCGATAAAAAGTTGGGGGAAAAAAAGAGGGAGATAAAAGGGGAGAAGAAGAATCAAGGTGTCACCGACAGAACCAGAGAAAGAGACCAGATGAAGCAGAGAATGACAAAAGGGAAACCCCATTATTCAGATATGTCTTTGTCACTACACCTGTGGAGAAGCTGGTGTAGACAAACCTCTGTTGCCAGTCACTTCTCTGCTAGATTCTGTGTGTACTGGGATGAACACTTATGCTATAAAACGGTGGGCGTAACTGAAGACCCACATTTCCCCTTAAATGTTTCCCAATAGTGAACTTCTTTCAGTTCAATTAAATACATACACACATTTTATTTTTTCACTGACCCCTGACAACAACATAAACTTTAAGGTGAGGTGAGTGATTGTTGGGAATATACGAGTATTACTTTTGGGCACAGACACAAATTATCTGATGCAGGATCAAACTTTTCAGCAACTTGGTTCTACAGCAGGAATAAGCAGCTAGTTCCATTGGCTTTTATGGCTTCCAGTCTCCCTTACTGTTCTTTGTTTATAACTGGTTTAATGACATTATGTGGGAAAATGTTGAATATGGCATTTCTCCTTGGAAAATTGGTAGGTCAGTAATTTCTTGGAAAGACCTTCAAAAATCTGGATAACTATACTTACATATTAATTTTTAAAGCCCCACTATTTTATTTTAAGACAAAGTCTTACTATGTCACCTTGCCTGTCCTGGAACTTAAGAGATCCACCCCCCATCTCCAGAGTATTGGAATGAAAGGTGTGAGCCACCACAGGGTTCTATTTTAACCTCTTGTAACTCCTTGTCCTGGAGACTGCCTTAGAAGCATGTGACCTACTGGCCGGTGGTAAAGTCAAACATTGAGACTAGTGAAGATGTCACCTCTAAGCATATGTTAACTTATTATTTAGTAGTAAGTCAACTTAATGTCCATATAATACGTTGCAGGTATATTGCTAATTGGAAAGAAACTGCCACAAGCAACTCTTCAGCTACGTTAAAACGTAGGTGATTATTTGTGTGTGTGAGCATTTTGCCTCTGTGTAAGGGTACTATATGAATGAAGTGCCTGTGGAGGCTGGAGGAGGACATCAGATCCCCGGGAATTGGAGTGACAGTTGTATGTACTGCTGTGATGGGGCTGCAAACTGACTTAGGTCCTCTGCAAGAGCATCCAGTGTTCCTTTCCAGTCCAAGCTGGGTGATTTTTAGCAATAATTTATGAAAAATGTGTAAGTCTATATGATATTACATCTCTACATATGTCCAAGGAGCTAACCTTTCAGCATCTGTAAGAGTTTTTGTGTACATACATGGCTATAAATGACTCCGCCAGGTCATTTTTACCTTTTTGTATAGGGGTGTCATAGGCCATGGAGGGGTACTGCTTATTGGCTTGTTCAGCCTGCTTTCTTGGACCATTCAGGGCCACCTCACCTGCGCAGTGGTGGCACTGCCCATATGAGGTAGTCCCTCCACCACCAACCTCTTGATCAAAGCAATGGCTCAGACTTGCCCACAGGCCAATCTTACAGAGGCACTTCTCAATTAGGAGTCTCTCCTCCCATGTCTTTGTTTGTGTCAAGCTGACAAAAACAACCAGCACAGAGTGTGACTCTGCTATTTCATATAAGAAAGAAGTCAGGCAAAGAGAGGTTAGACTGCGGAGTCTGGGTTTGAGTTTTGGCTATGTGATTTTGGTCCTTCATTTGTAAAACAACAATATTACCTATACTTAGCTCATGGGAAGTAAAAGGCTCAGACTAGTGCTTGACATTTAACAGATCTTAGGATGCTGCCCAACACACATCACCCCATCAGTATGAACTATCATTTTCATCAGCTTGTTCACTTACTCCCAGCTCACTGCTACCCCCCAAATCCACCATGTGATTAACAAGTTCTGCAATGGCTACCATGCTGATATTCCCCAATTCATTCTATACACAACAGATAATGTGAACTCTTAGCAATTACAAAGAAGAATGAACTTTCTTGATTTTTCAAACAATATATGGAACAGGTTCCATTATCTGCATTTTCTGAGGGAGATGATATGACTAGCTCAAGGTCAGTCTGTGTCTAGGATTTAAACTGAAGCAGGTTAAGAATCCACTGAAACACTGCTGTAGTCTGCTGCTTCAAACACTCAGCTTTTCCTACATATATTCAGTTGACTGGATATACTTAATGAACACATTCTGCTTTTTACTCATACTCTTCATTTTTCAGACCCATGACTATTCCTCAAACACACCGAGCAGTTTCCACATTGGGGATTGGTGAAGTCAATGCTGATCTATTAGATTGGTTTAATCAGTATGCTCTGAGTAGTCCAACAATGTTGGTCCCACACCAGAGTCTGAGAATCCAGTGGCTGAACATTCCATGGCGGCTGGGTACATTATCAGTACTGATAGTCTAGAGGATCCTTTGAGAGCTGCTGATCTTTAGCACATGCTGGAAACCTGAAGCTGGCTCTGATATCAATCAAAGAATGCAGCATAGACAGATAAGTTTGCCATTAAAATAAAGACAAGCAGGCAAAGCAAGCCTTCCTTTTCCACCTCCTCTTATTTGGGCTGCTGCAGAATCGTGCCACCCACATGTGGGTGGGCCTCTCAATTAACCAAGCAAATTCCTCACATGATTGCTTGCCTTTTAGTTGACTCCAGACTGAGTCAAGCTGACAGCCAAGACTGACCATTAAAATGGCCTTCTGTAGAAAAATTTTTGGTAACCTTCTTGATAATAAGGACAGTCAGGGTTATACAACAGAGACCCTGTCTCAAAACACAAAACAAAGAGATAGGATGTACGTGAACACAGCATATCCAGAGCAGATCCAAAGAGAAGAAAATGTAGTTTATTTGGGAATAAAGCAATGGCCATAGTTAATTACAAAGCACTTATTTCCAAACAGTATGCACCATCACATTTAATTCTCAGAAAACCAGGCAGTGCCTGGGGGATGGCCTAGTGGGTAAGACTACTGGCTATGCAAGCTTGAAGACCCTAGCACTCTTGTAAGAAATGCCAGGCACAGCCTGTGGGTGCTTGTGACCTCAGCATTAGGGAGTGGACACACGGGAATCTCAGGAGCTCAATGGTCAGCCACCCCAGCAGAATTGATAAGCTCCATGATCATGAGAGACCCTGAGTTAAAGGAATAAAGTAAGGCAGTATGATAGAAGTCACCTTACACCATCCTCTGGCCTTCACTGGGAACAGCCACACTATGAGGCAGGGTCTACCATGATCTCAGGTTTTCCAGATGAAGACTTGGGCTTACAGAACACAAGTGAGTGTCCTAAACTACACAGGTGGTAGTTATTAGGAGGTCCTATCTAAACTCAGGCCCTGCAGAGACCTATACAGACAGACAGTGGTTAAAGTAGGACAAACAGATTGGGGCACTTAAGAGTTTCTGTTAAAACTCCAATAAGGACATGTGCTCAAAGTGTGGAGGAAAGGACTATAGAGTAAGGCACTGATTTTTGTTGTTTTTCGAAGAGGGTTTCTCTGTGTAGCCCTGACTGACCTGGAACTCGCTTTGTGCCAGTCTGGCCCTGAACTCAGAGATCCACCTGCCTATGCCTCTGAGTGCTGGGACTGAGAGTGTGCCTCACCACACCCAGCAGGGCATTGTTCTAACCACCTGTCATTTCTCTTTAGATGTCAAGCTTGAGCAAATACAGAAAGGCCTACACAACACCTATGAACCTAAATCCGCAGAGCCATTATTGGATGAAACTTTTGAGAGTGATCACAATGTAAGATCACCGTTCATTACCTTAACTCCTGATACCACGAATGGAATGTAACCACAAAGGATTTCCTTTTCTGAGTAATTGTCCTTCAAGCCCATTTTTCAGCTAAGAGATTACTCATTCTGACTACTATATATATTAAGGAAGGCTAAAGAAATACTACACTGGCCAGTGCATAGTTCTTCCTGGTATTTTGATAAACTGTAGTTGTCTGACAATTACACTTAAAATAAAGATATTTTAGGTATTCAATTCAAAATAATTTTGCTTTTAGTACAGTTGGTCAGGGCAAAGTTCACTCACTGAACAGTCCATATCCAAACGGCCTTTGCTTATTTGTTTTCCTCAACTGTCCACTGAAGAATTTATAAACTATGCATAGGTAACAATTTACACATTTATGAAAAACGGTACATTTCACAGTATTTCTACAATGTGTACCAACCAAATCAGGGCAGTTGATGTCTCCATCTTTAGGTTGGTGCATTTGGATAAACGGTGCCACAGTGAATGAGGACATGCATGGATTTCTTTGGGACATCAGTTTCCTTTGGAAATATACCTGTTAGTGATGCTGCTGGATCACACAGCAGCTTCTCTTTGGCTATCCAACTGTCCTTCCATCAGGATTCTGAGTTCCTTTCCCCCATATTAACACACATTTTTTTGATTTTTTGATAATGTACATTTTGTTTATAGCACCTTGTTGTTTTGCTGACTTTTAATATTTTAAAGGTTTTTTTTTTTAATGTATTCTTGATTAAACTCTTTTCAGATGAAGAGTTGGCAAGTATTTTTATCCTCAATTTGTAAGCTGTCTCTCCACTCTTATAATTTTGGTTTTGTTGCTTCACATGAACATTTTAGTTGGTGATTCCCCAGTCTGTCACTTTCAATGTTTTTTGTGCAGTAAGGGCACTTAAGAAAACCATTACTCACACTACCATCTTATGTTTCACGTAACAGTTCTATATGTTATCTTTAGGTCTTGACACAAATATTCGATTTGATTTTGATATAGGGTGAGATATAGAGTCAAATTTTAATCTACATTAAAATATAGTTTATCAGAACCAATGGAAATAAGAAAATTGTTTCTGGGCCAACATTATGTTTTTGGGAACATCTGTGTAGAATCAGTTCGGTGGGGTATGTGGCTTTATTTATAGGGCAATAAAGTTTTCATTATTGTAACTCAAGCATGTCCCCTAATACTTCTAAGTTTTTTATTGTTGTTAGCTACTGACAGGGTTTTGTTTGTTTTGTTTTTGTAGTTCTATATGAATTTTGTGATTTTCTAGTTCTCTAAAGGATGTTCCTGGTATTTTCAAAAGGATTGGACTGGCTCTATAATTTTTTTGTCTGTTATGAATATTTAGCAATATTAGTTCTTCCAACCATAAACAGACATACTTTTCATCTTGAGACTTCTCTGGTGACTTTCTTCAGTGTTTTGTAATTTTCATAGTAGAGGTTTTTCAGAGCCTCAGCTGAATTTATTCTACGGTATTTTACTTCTAACTACCGTGAATGGATTTGCCTTCAGTTTTTGTTACATAAGGTTAGTAGCAGGATGAAACTCAGCCCGCATATAGTCATTTTTGGCTTGACCTATCCAGACCTAATAAAGAAAATGACACCTCTGATCTCACGGCAAACTAGTGAACCTCAGAACAGTAACCCGAAGAACAGAGCAAGGCATTCTAACTTCTCCACCCTCAGCAAGGATGACTATTACCTAACATAAAGGGACAGACATGTCCAAATAAATGCAGTTAACAGTGACTTAAACATCTCTCAGCAACAGATCATCCTCTTCTGGAAAGCGAACGTGCTTATTAGGAAGAAAGTACATAATTTCTTTTTCTGAATTACTGGGGTTTGTGGTATATATTGTCAATCTCAACTTACTCATTATGAAAAGTAAAAGGTGAGTGTAAAAAAAAAAAAAGCCAAACCCAAAAAGTACCAGCCACTCCATTTCTGGTTTTATATCTAAAAACACTAAAAACGGAGTTCTGAAGAGATGTCTATATTCCCATGTTTATTATGATGGAATTCTGTTGTAGGGACAAATGTGTGTGGTAAACAATAAGATTCCTTCATTTAGGTTCTGTGTTGAGGCAGTATCATGCCAGGAAGCAAGTTGTCTTGCAAAGCTGAAACTTCTCAAAGATAGGGAGCAGTGACACAAAGAGACAAAGGGTTCCATCTTATAAATTCAAAGAGCATAACCCACCCCTCTCCTAACTTTCTTGTACTGGCCCAGCTCTTAAAGGTGGTTCCATCACCTCCCAAATGTTGAAAGTGTTTCTTATTTAATCTTAGAAAACCTAACAGTGTGAGCATGATAGTAGCACATTAAAAAAAAGTCATTTTCAGTGTGTGCAGTAACAGTTAACTCAGCACAAAACTTCACAGCAGTCCAGGGATGAAAAGAAATTTCTTTAACAAGAAAAGTGACAAAGCCATACAGGAAATTGGAAAACACTGGCACTTGAGTGTTAGCTATCAGCCACAGGACTGTTCAAACATGACTGCTTATATCTTCCACGATCACTGCATCAAGCAGAGGATGCAGCCAGAGAGGAAAGAAAGATAAAGCAACAAAAAAGTATTAAATCTGGAAGGGAAAAATATTTTTAATTTTTCACCTAAAACTGCAGTTCTCAACTCCTGGGTTGTGATGCTTTCCCAGGGTCACCTGAGACCATCAGAAAACACAGATATTTACATTACCACTCATAACAGTAGCAAAATTACAGGTCTGAAGTAGCAACAAAATAATCTTATGGTCGAGGTTCACCTCAGCATGAAGAACTATATTTAAGGGCTGCAACATTAGGAAGGTTGAGAACCACTAACCTAAACAAACCCACATATGTTTTCAGAAAGAATAAGACTTTATCTTGGTTACTAGATTAAAATATCAGTGGAGAGTAAGCAAAAAAATTTCAAATAATAATGAGAAAAGATAGTATATCAAAACCGTGAAGGTGCCCAGGAAAAAAATGTAATAAAGTATGCAAGATTTATACAATAAAAACTCTTAAGAACTGAGTAATATTTAAGTAGGTATAGGAATGAAGGAAAGTCCTCAGAGGAGATTTAACCATCATTGAAAACAGTGATGACAATGAATAAGTGACAAGAGAGAAAACAAGATTTAGCAAAGATAACAAGCAGCCAAAAGAGAAAAGCAGAAACTGTTAAATATTCAGTCACTGTGACTCAACAGAGAAACAAACACACAAACCTCCCACCCCCAAAACCTGTGAAAAGTTTTGAGTCCCTAGTTGTTATAAATGAAGGCAACACCATTTTGTACCTAACAGAATAAAATATTTTTTAGTTTGAAAATACAAACAAGGCAGAGGTCACCTGGTTTAGAACTTCTGCTTTTGAACAATATATTATTAATATTTACTCTTACTCCTCTCCTACACATAAAACCACATGTCCTGTTAGAGCAAAGTACGGGTTTTTATCCCTAGGAATAATTTTCATTATATGAGATCTTTACCAATTCTGAACCCAATCTCTCGGGATACTTTGACTATACTGTATACAAAACTCATTTTTTGCCAGAAGCTGTACAGAGGAACATGAGACCCTCAGGAGCAATGAATTTTACAACATGATAAAGTGAAACATCACGTTTAGGATACTAGGATCTTTATTTGTCATATCCCAGTACAAGTTAGTTTTTTAGATTTGAGAAATATCAGCTAGGTCACTTTATAAGCTAGAGTAATGAGCGTTATTCATTTGCCTTCCTGTTACAAGGTAATTAAAAACCAGCAGACACACAGGCTGGCTTGCGGTCACAGGGCAGCACCAGCCACTGCCCTCTGGCCTAACTGTGAGCTGCCCACGGAACACTCAGTACTTCATAGAGTGGACAAATGCTCATATAGTTAGCATATACTTGTATAGTTCTTTGTTAAAACATCTGGTGATTCAGCTAACAGTGTAACTGAGAAAACAAATCTACATAAAATACATCATTAAAGTGCAACTGAAACATTTGAAATGGCACATTTGTCTACTTCATACTGGCCTTCTACCTAAAAAGATGGTTATTATAAACCTTAAGGTGCCAAAATTCTTCCTTTTTGCTTTCGTTCCTTTTATCTTAAATTTGTGATGATTTCTAGGTGCAAAAAAAAATTTCCCCCGTTTTATGTGAACATTATGATGACCTTAGCTTTAGGAATTGATTGGAGACCACTTTGAGGGAGTACAAGAGCACAGAGCTAGTAGAGGGGCTGTTGTCTCCCTTCCTTCAGACACATTAGCTGTCTAACTTCCTTTTCTAGCAGCTTCTCTGAGTAAAATGTGCTGTGTTTTCTGACCTTAAGCAAGTAACCTTCCTCCAGCCTTCACTTTCTCTGGATATAATCTGGGACAACATCATGAATATTACAAGGTTTTGTTGTAACAATCAGAGGTGCTGCTGAGAGACAAGTCAGGTTCTCAGCATAAAGAAAATACCTGATTTTTAATACCTGTAAATCTAAGTATCTGTCATTGGCTCCTGGTTACTGCCCATCTTACTCAAGCTTGTCAAAGTATTTTCTATCGTAATATTTTTGACATTTCAATTAGCTACTTCTAGGTTTATCTGAAGAAATATGGTATAGTTTTTTTTTCAAAGCCATTGATAAAATCTGAATAGAATATGTGTGGGTGGCATATCATTCAAGGGTGAAGAATGGATCACTTATGTTATTCCAACCTCTTCAGTGGATTAACTACAAAAACAAATTACAAATTTACTCAGCTGGCCGTCATTAGCGAATATCGTCCTATATTCATGAAGATGTCAACAGTTCCATAAAGACATTCTAAGTTCATCACATTCTCTTATTTACTACACTCAGTAGATAACAAATATCCATTTAAGCAACACTGACAAAAGACACAAAGAAGGAAAGTTGAAATGCAGGGTAATTTTCCTAACAGTTTACAGACACTAAGAGTTTGGCTTTGTGTGTGTATGTATACATATATATGTCAACAATAAAAAACACAAACACACACACACACATACATACACACACACACACACACACACACACACACACACACACACACACACA
>NW_026596039.1:15126495-15256260 GCF_907164565.1 Psammomys obesus
ACACACACACACACACACACACACACACACACACACACACACACACATTCTTTTAAAAGAATCTTAGGCTTGCAAATAGCCTAAGATTGTGTAGCCCTGGATGTCCTTGAACTTGCTCTTTATACCAGGCTGGCTTTGAATTCAGAGATCCCCTGGAGTACAGGGATTAAAGAGGTGTGCCACCATACCTGGCTTGAAATCAGAACATTTCTTTGTTTTTAGATTTTTTTTTCCCCTTTTGTCATTCTTCTTTTTCTTTTTTCTTTTTTTTGTAATCAGAACATTTCTTAAGTGCAGGCTTAGTCAGTGTCCCTCCTCGAAATGCTGAGGACTAGAGCTGCTTCTGGTTTTAGATATTTTCAGCTGTAAAGCATTTGTGCAGATTAGCTATGTGCCTAATCTGAAAGTTTGAAGTGTGCCCAATGTCACAAAGTTTTGAACACTGAAACATCTCATGTTTTGGATTTTGGAATTAAGATGTTCAACCTTGACTACTTTGCTTTCAACATGCTCTTTTCTCTCTCTCTTTAATCTGAAATTCTAGTCTGGAACATGGGTCCTCATACAGGTAAGGCACATATTCTACCACTGAGCCACACTCCAGCCCAACGTTCATTTTAATGTGGGTTTCCCACAATACGCTGTCAGTTATAACTTTAAAGAAGCCCCTTTTCACGGTACTATTAAATACTTCATTACTCCTATGTGTGACACTCACACTGTCTGGAAACATGCTTTAATTAAAGATTGTTCAGAGCAGAAACTACGAACTTGTCTTAGTGTACACCACAAGCAAGGCTCACCCTGCTACACCTGCTGTCTGCAGTTCATGTGTGTACTGGTGATCCCACTGTAGTAACAGAGCATGATCTTAAGGGTCAACATGCACCCTAAGGGTCGATTTTGAGTAACGATTACTCCTAACACACGAGAGCAGAAATACTAATATGTTGGTGCTGATGAGTCTAGTAGAAAACTGGTGTAAAAGCAGTTATTCACTTAAATAATTCCTATATGGTGGGAGAGTGCACTTCCTCGAGTCTTGAGTTTAAGAGTCATTCCTGTGCTGATGGTCATACCCAAGCTTTCCATCCTGGGAAAAGCCGGCTAAGATTTTTGGGATCCATGGCCTGTTGGATGAGTAAGTTCACCTGTCCGCCCACACTGAGCACGGTGCCTTCCTCTACGCCTTTCAGTTTCTCTTGCAGTCTCATCAAGACACGCTCAGCTACTTTGTTGAAACTCTGCTCAGTGTCCCTAATGATAAGAAACACAAAGATTACATTGAGGTACAACATTAAGGGCCTGGGAATAAGAAAATCTAAGTAACTAGCAATAGGTCCTTTCTAAAATCTCCCACCTAAGACTTCGTTTGCATTCCTGATCATCTGCATTGGGGGTAGAATGGAGCTCAGTCTCGTCTTCTGGCCTCTGTTGTAAATACAAAGCTTTTAAAGGATTCATAGTCCAGTCAAAGAGTGGATCATACAAAAGGACCTAAACAGAACAAAACATAACAAAACAAAATGTGCACTTGGATTATGTAGTTAAAAACAGTAGCAACCACATTATAAAATAACACTAGTAACAAGCAATGGCAAATGGAAAACTGTTCTTCAATATTAGGAAAAACACAGCAACTGACTCTCAGAAATTTAGATTGACTTACAGGGGTGGGGTGTGGTTCTAAAGTGATACAGGTATTACAAATGGAGATGGAAATAATCTCCCAGACCATTGTGGCAAACTGTTAATCTTCTGAAGGACATAGCTCCAACTCGTTATCACAGACTTAACAGTTAGTGCCAGGGAAACATGAATAACTTAACCCTGCCTGCACAGGAGAAATCATTTACAAAACACCCATGTTCCTACATCATCCCTAGAATTTGGTTTGGACTCAGTCAGCATCTACTCTGTAGAAGCAGTACAGATGCTACTTGTGTGCACCCAGGCCTGTCCTCTACTTCCTGTATTTCCCTGTGTGGGAAACAGCCCAGTTCTTATCTCACACATTACCAGGTTCACAAACGAAAGCCTGAGGTGCACAGCTCGCAGCTGGGTAGGATTAACGTTGTAAGCATTGGAAATAAATCTTTCTTCACTCTCTGTGCTGGGGCAACATGAAATGATGAACCTGATTTAAATGTGTATGTTCTGCAGGCCACAGCAAATCTAAACAGCAGATGGGCACTGCAGGAGCCTCAGCAGCAAACCTTGCTCTTCAGTTACACTTGCCACTATGATGCTGATACTCTGATTTCCATCTAAATTACCTCTGAAATTTATAGTGGAAATTATATACATTACTGATTTCTCTTCACGGAAATCAATCTCAAAGTAATCCCACATGGGATGCATACAGATATAACTATGTGTTTGCACACAACCATATTATGTGGGTGTGACTGGAGACCAGAGGTTAATGGCAGATGTTTTCTTCAATCACTTTTCTTCTTATTTTCTGAGACAGTGGCTATCACTGAACCAGAAACTCACTAATTTGGCTAGACTGGCTGGCCAGTGAGTCCTAGAAATAGGCCCATCTCTGCCTCCTCAGTGCTGGGACTGTAAACTATGCTAGGTTTTCACATGGATCCGAACTCAGGCCCTCACACTCGAGGGCAAGCACTTTGACACCTGAGTCATCTTTTCAGGCCCATGTGCGATGTCTAAGATGTCGAAGTGCTCATTTATTTATTATTGAAAATTGAAGATTACTTAACAACTATACAATATTACAAGAAATGTGAGAGGACAAGAACCATTCCTAACCCTAAACTTCGTGATGTATGAAAATGCCCACTGTGCCCCTTTCTGCTGCTGCCCAGCACCACTTTATATGGGTGACCTTCTAACAAGGCAGGCTGGCTGCTAAAGGGATCCAGATGTCCTTACGCATACTTTACCTCTACGATGGTTAGCAGAGTTTCCTGAGAACTGCGCATAACTTCCATTGTTTTTTCACAGCACCTGCAAGGTGAAACACATCACAAAGTGAATTCTGCAAGCACACCAATATTTCAATCCATCTTTGCCTACATGCACTTATGAATACAGTATTCCCAAAATTGCATTTCAAAGAGCAGAATAGTTGACTAAGATGACATTTAACAGATGCTCCAGAAATTAATACAAATGCAAATATATATATATGTGTGGCTATTTCCTAAGCTCAGCACTTATAAAAGAAGGCAGTACTACTATAAAATACTTTGTCTTATTACTGAGGCAAGTATTAACTTACTTTTTAACAAGCTGAGATTATGAACCATTGCTGGGAAAACTAGAAAGAACAGTAAAATCTATAGGTGGGAATTATACTGGAACATTGTTCATCCCCTTAATACCCAAAAAAATGAGCATCAACAAAATGGCAAAAAGAATGAGTCAACTAAGACTGAGGAACAGCATAAAAGGGCTTCTCCTAGAGAAGGCTAGGCATGATAACACATGTCATGCTGAATTAAGTCTCAGCTTAATTATATACATTACTGAAAAGAACTATTAGTGCTTGTACAGTCTCTTTGCATCATCTATTTAAATCTATTAGTTGAATAATTTTGATAGCCAAAATTGTCTGCTTTCCCTCCCTTACCTTCTGAAGACACCTTCCACACCAGTGATGCCCATGCCATCCACAATATCTCTGCTGAGTCTAAAAGGAACTGTTTCTGGAGTGGGAAGGATCTTCCCCTGTTCAAAAGCCACTCCTAAAATAAAAGAAATAGAAGGCAAGCAAGTCTGATGGGCTGATACACTATCTCCATTAAGTACATTTTAGTTTTGTAAAGACAGCAAATAATATCACTCATTCTCTATTATTCCTGGATGATATGAATATATCACACGCACATATATAAAATATGTATTATTCTATTTTTCCTTTCCCTATCTACCTCAGCTCTACCATTTATAAATGCAAAAGTGACAGCTTCTTGACAAATGAATGGTTATTAAAGGATGATTTTAAAAGGATAACGGGTATGTTTAAAATGTAAAGACTGATGTATTAAATGTTTTAAAACATTTTAAATAAAAAGTTTAGAGATACAGACCCACATGCTTTTTTGAAATAATTACAGATTCACATGCAATTCTAAGAAATAATGCACAGTACAGTATCACAGCCAGGATATAAACATTGGTACAGCCAGGACACATTGCATTCCATCACCAAGGGATCCCTCATATGGCCCTTCTATAGCCCTCTTTCCTCACCGAGCTTGTCAACCTCTACACATATCCCCATTCATCTAACAACCACTAATTTGCTCATTGTTATAATTTTGTCATATCAAATGACAAAATTATAATTTATTTATATCAAATTATATAAATAAAATCACACTTGTATTCACTCCAACTTTCTGTTGCAGTTAATACTGACTGGACTTTATTATTGCTCTCATGGAATATTTTCCTCCTGTAGCTTGAAAGATTTCTCTCTAGGGTTGAAAGATGCTTTTTCTTGAACCATTTCCTTTGATGTACTGAAGAGATGGCTCAGTGACAAAGAAACCCCTCCTTTTGGTTTGTGATACTTACTTTTCTTTTTGTTTTGAGATGGGGGTCCATTTCATAGCCCAGACTGGTCTGAAACTCCCTATCTAGCCTAAGCTGTCCTTGAACTCGTAACAATCCTCCTGCCTTAGCCTTTTAAATGCTGGGATTATAGTCATGAGACTCAAAAGCCCAATCTGGTTTAATTTTTCAACACCAGCATTCCCAATGCTTCCATCTTCAGCCCAGTGACTCAGCATGTCTATCATGGACTCGTCTTCACGTCCAAACTCTTTTTTTTACAGTATGTTGCCGCTGCCATCTGGAAATCTCACTAATTCTTTGAAATAATGTACAAAAACGACATTTTTAATGTTTAATGAAATCTGCTTTATTCCTTTGTTAGATGCTTTGGATGTCTGGAAATCCCCCTAGCACTCTGCACAACTAACTTCAATGGTACAACCTACTACAAAAATGTCTTCAAATCCTAGCTCCAGTTCAGAAAATTACCTAAAGTTCAAACATGAATATCTCCTGGTTAAGTATTTTTCACTTTCCATCATTTAACAGATTAAAAATCAAAACTCTTCAGCCTGTTTTTTTTTTTTAACTAATTCACTATCATTCTCTGTCTTAAGCTACTTAATTACAGGCAAAGTTTCCTCCAGCAATATTTAGAACCTCACTATTTCTACAGCTTCCCTTATTAATTACCCCTCCCAAGTTTTTAGATCTCCATGTTCTCAATCACCCTTCTTTTCTTGAAGACTGACTCAACTACCACTTCTTACAGTGAGATTTACTCATTTCACAGGTGAAAATAGCGACTCCTCTCACAGGTACTTTCGCCTAAGAAAAACAAGTCTTTTTTTCTTTTCTTTTTCTTTTTGGCTTTTCAAGACTGGGTTTCTCTGTGTAGCCTTGGCTGTCCTGGACTCTCTTTAGAACAGGCTGGCCTCAAAATCACAGAGATCCGCCTGCCTCTGCCTCCCCGAGTGCTGGGATTACAGGCCGTGTAAGCCATGCATTTCTGCTGATGTGTCTGACCTCCTTATATTTATAATATGCTGACAGGCAAAATATTATGACTAAACATTTATCAAAATATTGATGACTAAATATTAATGAAAGATAGGTATCTTTTATTACTCACCCAAATCTATGTGTACAAGTTCTGCTGACTGCTCATTTATCAAGATATTCTGTACATGCCTATCACCAAGTCCAAGGATATAACCAACTAGGGAAAAAAAAAAATCAACCATGTGAAATCTCCAACACAATTCAACTATAATCTCGACTAATACCATTGATTCTATGCAATTTTTAAGTATAGACTTTAAAGCTGCTTAAAGGAAATTATACAGTGAATAGCATGTAGAATTTAAGTCAAATCTAGCTAGATACTTTAATACACATAAATATTTTCTCTTTATTAAAAAGCATAGATTTTCTCTGAAATTAGTGTGGTTAAAGCTGGAGACCCTAGGCCAGTGCAGTATATTCAACTTTTTATTAAGTGTTCTTACAAAATGAGAGATACACTGATAGGCGACTTCATTATTTGACAGGGAAACTTTCCTCTGCTTGATGAGCTATGCTGACCAGAAGCTGATGGTTACTTTATATCACCAAATGCCTGTCTAGGCATAACTGCATTTCTATTTTTTAAGACAGATAATGACACACCTTAAAATACTTTTAACGTGATGAGAGAAAGCATGCAGTGTTACAGAAAAAATCATTGGGTAGAAAATAAGGATGCCACCATGCCTGGCTGGCTGTACTGTTAACTGAGTCTGCTTTCTTGTTTATAAACCAAAACACTTTAATCCAATTAGACTTTCAAGGCAGAAGAGGTTCCCACAAGTACCGACTATCTTGCCTAAACACGCATGCCCTGTCACATTACATACACTGTAACAGTGGCAGAATAAACTGTTTTAGTTGCAAATTAAAGTGAAACAGTCTATTTGAGACATGAGACAGACATCTAATAGTTCTCATACTCTAGGATTTTGTTAACTGCTTTATCTAACTAACTTTATTTAACTAATTTTATCCCAATCTCATAAAAAATTTAAAAAGTCAAAATATATGTTATATATAACAAGTATTTAAACATATACCACAATTTCTGTTCTGAGATTATATTAAGCAGAATGAATCATTGGCAGAAGACTACTAAGGAAGTCAAATGGCAATATCAAAAGTTTTATTGCCAAAGAATATCTCAAAGAATCCATATTGAAGGGAGAGAAAATAAACCACTTTCACTATATTAAACCTAAAACAAAACTGGTTTTATTTTTCTACTTCAGAGTAGAATTCTTGTCTGTAAAGATAGTTAGAAGCTAACAATCAGCATGAACAAACACTATTTTTTCATTGTGAGGACAGTTTGAGTAACAGCTACTATTACCACCACTACTATGCTCTTGTAAGGAGAATGCAGTATGGGACCAACACCTAAGATATACAGGGATTACCAATAGAAGACGTGGCCACACTGCGTGTATATGCCAATCGTTTCTCAAACCAAACAGCTGGGTCCAAGAATTTTTCCATGCAGAAGTAACGGAAAACTGGTTCAAAGTTTTGGCAAATAGTCATGAAAGTATCATATTTCTCTTCAAAAGACTTCTTCTGCACTTCCTTTAAACAGAACATTTATAATATTTTCTCAGTATTACACTTATGTCATTCAACTAATATCCACAATGCTTCTAGATGAAATAGCTAATAGATTATAGGGGGACTAAAAGATAAAAAAGACATTCTACATCCAGGAGGTTAGCAATTCAGTCAGGAAAGCCTTTAAGTGATAATCTTGTTAGAATCCTATCTCCTGGACTGCTTTTTAACTAAATTCTAATTTGAAGAGTCTTGTAATATAGATGGAATGACACAGGAGCCACTAGAGGAGGCTCCCAATAATTTCAGATGGTGCCACAGCATGAGCGCTGTGACAGGATGGAGACATCCGACTTCTGTCCTCTAAAACCTCGCTGTGGAATACGTTCCTGAAGCAAAGTTTATCGACTTCAGTAAGTTTAGTGTCCATCCATTTGACAATGACTTCCTACTTTGGCCCAGCACCTCTAACTTGAGTGCTGTGCCACTCCATTTCCTACTCAACATCTTCACTTGAATCCTTCTAAATCCAAACACAGCAGCTGGTCGCACTATCCAGAAAACTGGTTAGAACGCAGCTTTCTGTATACTGTTTGTTACTTAACTTAAATAAAATTTCATCCAGGTATATGTTATATATTGAATATATTCTCCTACCTTGTTACACTCCTCTATGAATCCTTTAGCAATTTCAGTTCTGTTTTCATCATTTTATACATTCATTCATACTGTTTAAAATCTAAGAACCACAAATTTGAAAAATCAGACATCTGTCTGAGCCTAGCTTAATTAACTTAATATTAACATCTCCAGTTTTTCTGCAATGTAACTTCATTCTTCACCAAACCTTAAAAATTTTCCATTTTCTTTATCTATTCCTATTGCTTGACAGCTAGACTGGTTCTAGAATTTAGATACTATGAACACCTGGGAGTTCAATGTTTGTATTTTTAAGAAGAAAGGGTTGGCACTTCATATTGTTTAAAAACCTTCCTATTCATTCCCACATACATTCATCTTGGTAAGTTTATGTCTTGTTTTTTACTTAGTATCTTCAATAATTATCTCACGAATATATTATTTTGTATTTTATAATATTTGGTATCTTTATAAACATTAAATAACCTTGAACTCACCATCATTTTCTTTTGGCACTGATAAGCACTGAAGTCATTTGGCCTGTATCTTTTATGAGCACCTTCTTCGTTGTTAACAAGATATTCACCAATAGGGATGGTTCCTGTGCACCACTCAAGAACACCACTTCGCTGGGAGAGAGGAACTACCTGAGGTGAAATCAAGAACCTTTGATTATGGAAAGACATTAAAGATCCACTGATGATCATTCATCAGTACAAAGTATTTTCTCAGGATTTACTAACATTTCTGCCTACAGGATACAAAGCTCCTTGGAAGAAAGCATGAATAAACCTAGGCTCAAAAAAATAAGATCTTTCTAGCTTTGGCTTAGATTTCAGAGAAACCACCCATCTCTCACTACCCACAATTCTCTGAGAGATCATTCCTGTTAATGATATCCATCATTGCCTGTGATTGATCCATAATTAATTTGTTCATTTAGTAGAGGATAAACTCTGTTTTCATTATACTGTTTTCTGAAACAGGACCTCATTACATAGGTTGGGATCCTTGAACTTGTGACGCTCCTGCCTCAGTCTCTGGAGCAGAGGAACTAGGACTGCACCTGCTACTTTCCTAACACCTCTGTTACCCATGAAACTTAGGGAGTTTCATTTAGAAAAATAATTACTTGTGGCTATGGTCTCAATTTTAACATACATTCATTATTCAACTACATGTATTTTTTTAAATTTATTTTTATTTTATTTTGTGTGCATCAGTGTGAAGATGTCAGATCCCTTGGAACTGGAGTTACAAACAGTTGTGAGCTGCCATGTGAATGCTGGGAATTAAACCCAGGTCTATTTGGAAGAGCAGACAGTGCTCTTAACCACTGAGTCATCTCTCCAGCCCCCGTATTTTTGTTTAGAGTCTTATTAATTTCTTTTTTTAGTCTTATTAATTTCAGGAAGAGAAAAATATATTTGTAAACAAAAATAAGAAAGTTTACTAAGATAGTTTTTTAAATCATGGTACATTATAAATATTTAAGTGCAAAAATAATAAACAAATACTATTTTATATATTAAACAGCTTTAAATCTAACACTTAGTCAAATTTGCAGGAAAAGAGGTGAAGCTTCTTTTGTGGCTCTTGCTGTGTTCACACCCCTCCCACCACAATTCCTGCTACTGCTTTATTAAATTCATGTATTTTTTGTGCTTTATTTTCAAAGCTATATATGTAAAAATAGCTGCAAATTTTATATTTTAAGTAATTATTATGGCCTATAAAGCAAAACCAGCAGTCTATTTCTGTACTGCCTCTGAGCAAGCCATGTCTTTACAGCTTTAAAACGTCATAAGTGAAAACTAAAGAACATGCAAGAGTCCTAAATGGACCTCAGATCTAAAATATTTACTACTTATTCCTGCACAGAAACCATTTGCTCATCCTTAGTCAAATAGTACACTTTTCTTGGGGAAGCACCAGAATACAAACTACCTTGGAGGAATACAAGTTACCTTGTATGTACAGATAGTCAGTTTCCTCTTTCTCGTTTCAGTGTTTCTCTGCAGCAGTGTATTGCACATCTGGAAAACCTGCTGCATGACAGCATCTTGTCTCAGGTCATCACGGCCCTTCAGAACAAGCAGATACAAACAGGCACAGTTTACTTTATTACAGGCACATTGTCATCTAAGAACAGTACAAGGCAATCTGAGTTTCTATGTTCCTCCTCAGTCTCGTAAGTAATTAATACCTACTGCCATTTTTCACTTAGAGAAAACTATGAAAATGGGAAGCAGACTGATACAAAAGACCAAGTCTGTCTTTTTTTTTTTAATTTCATAAAGTTTTTATTTAACTTTCATTTTATTAGCATTTATTGTAGAGACTAAAAGATTTCACCGTGATATTTCATACATTGATCGATCCCCTATTATCATAAACTATTTGCCCTTTTCAGTATTTCCATTCCTGTATCTCTAGAGCCTTCTACTTTCATTTTTATATTTTTTATCATTTATTACAATTTATTCAATTTGTATTTAGGCTGTGGCCCCCTCCTCGTCTCCTTTCAATCCCACCCTCCCTCCCTCTTCTCTCCCTATGCCCCTTCCCTAATCTACTGATAGGGGAGGTCCTCCTCCCCTTCTATCTAACCCTAGCCTATCAGGTCTCATCAGGGCTGGTTGCATTGTCTTTCTCTGTGGACTAGCAAGGCTGCACCTCACAGGGGGAGGTGATCAGAGAACCTGCCACTGATTCATGCCAGAGAAAAGTCCCTGCTCCCCTAACTAGAGACCCCACTTGGAGACTGGGTCTATGGGCAACATCTGAGCCAGGGTTTTAGGTGCTCTCCATGCATTGTCCTTGGTTGGGGTATCATTCTCTTTAGGGCTCAGTTTTTATGGCTCTGTTAGGCCAAGTTTCTCTTAGCTGCTTCTCTAATAACTGAACCTGATTAAAGCAGTGCAAATCAAGGAGTGCTGATACTTTCCAGTACAGTAGCAGGTGGCATAGTATCAGGCCCAGTATATTGAGCAAAGGCCTGAAATCTGTTCTAATCACCACCAAAAGCTTTTTCCACAAGCAAGCTCGTGGTGTGTGTATAGCTTGGTAACAGTCTTTCTCTTGAATCAACTGCACAAGGGCCTGCCGAGCCCCATAATGCAGACTTAAACTCTCAGCTCTCCAGAAGCTGAGGCAAGAGAGTCTCAAGTTCAAGCCCAGCCCAGACAGGTTAGCAAGACCTCTTTGGATTTAACTCAGAAGAAGAGAATTGATGAGCATGAGCAAAGCCCTGGTTTTAAGCCACAATAGTAGGAAACAAAAACCAAAAGTAATAGTCTTTCAGAGAAAGATAAACAGTAAGAAAGCAGTTTGGTTTTAGCAAACTGCATTTCTACTTCACAAATGTTTCCTACTGGTCATTATTCAGAATAAAGCTATATCCAGACAGCCACATGAAACAAGAGAAAAAGTCTACTCAAGTTTTTCCTGACTCTGATGTCGTTAACCCTCTAAGGACTATACCAGAAACAGGAAGTCTTACCTTGACAAGCTGTCTCCTTTCTTTGCCATCAGAACCCACACAATCTATTATTTTTGGTAAATTTAAACCTCCTGCTAAGCGAAATTCTGTTTTAAATGATTTTATAGTCACCAGATTTTCATATTCTCCTGTGGGATCAACCTAATAAATTATGACAAATGATTATAAGTCAGATAAACAACATGGAAGAAAAACAAATTATAAATAGTAAACAGAACAATGACAACATGCTGCTGATTAACAACTAGTTTTATAATTTATTTTAATTAAAGTCAGAATAAAGGACATGGATAGATCTTTATTACACTGGCTTATTCACTTGCCGTGTATGAGTACACATTTGGCTGAGCACACATGTATGTCACTGTGCTGGGACCAACGCTGAGCTCTGGTTTCCAGGCTTGGAAGCAAGTGTCTTTAGGTGGTGAGGCATCTTGCCAACCAGATTTTTAAAATTACATATAGCTTACTTTATGAAACATCTTTTAATAGAACTTCAGCTTTTCAAGTCAATTAGACAGTGTTGCTGAAAAACTACTGAGAAAATTACAACCTAGTTGTCATTTCCGTATGTTAAATAATCTAAGAAATTATTTAATTCACAAGAACATCAGGTCAATTTTGAATAGTGAAGAAGAAATATTCAGTTAAACAACATAGTTTATAGCTGTGAATCTGCATGATGAAGTAATGGGTCAAACTCAATAACAAAAACACTAATCTTAGTGACTGGAAGGAGAGCTGTACCATGTACTCAACACACGAGTTTCTAAAATGACACCTTTTAATGTTACATACATCCTGCCCACGTGGTACTCTTTGAAACAGCTGTGATTAGCTAAATTTCATATGTACATGCAGCAACTTCAAAGTACTGTAACATCTGTTGCTTTACTAAATAATATATTTACATCACAACCAATATGTTACAGCACAACCAATACATTAAAAAAAAAAAAAAACCCAACAACAAAAATAAGAGAGTATTGTATACCTGTAAACCCCAAGAGACTCAGGTATAGTTCAGTGATACAGTGTTTCGTGACTACGGCACCACACCCATACTTATGCACGCATGTACACACTTAAAAAGAATAATAAAAGTGAAACAAAATGAATGCACCACAGGTCTATAGTCCCAAGTACTCAGGAGACTGAGACAGGAGGGTTGCCAAGCTCATCTTGCTTGAATTACAGAGCAGGTTCAAGGTCAACTCATTGAGACCCTGCCTCAAAATTAAAAGTATAAAAAGGCTTATCTAGCATATACGAGGTTCAGTCACTACTGCTAAAATAACAATAAAATAAAACAATGGAAATTCTCAGAAAAAGCTCATGACTATTTTAAGGTTTAGGCAAAGGAAATCTAATACAGACAACCTCTAGGTGAGGAAACACACAAAACTACAATAATGAGCCATTTGGAATGCATAAAAAGATCTACAAATAACTTATTCTACTAATGTGTAGTTTAGTCTTATTAAAAATCAAAAGTTAATGGTAAATTACCTTAATTTCCATAGTGGGAACAACAACATCTTCTAAATTCTTTAGTTTAGTGATTGGTTGGTTTGCTGGAATATTGATGCCTTCTACATTTAAAAATTAAAAAAAAAAAAAAAAAAAGGTTTCAGCAACAACTGTAAATTAAGGAATTACTGAAGGTTAAGCTGGAACAGCAGACAATGATACTTTGGCACATACTTCTCTGAGTCTTCCACTGAGAGGCATCCAAGTTTGCCAATATAATATAGGCATCACAAAGCATCTCCATGTCCTTCACCATCTTACATCTCTTACTTCTGATGGTATGTATTATTTTGGTTGCAGCCTCTGTTCGATCCTGTCATCAACAACAAAGAGCAAAGACAGAATAAGAACCACTGAGCCACTTTTTGGAGCTATACAAAGAGAATTTATGCACAGATCTAGACAATGGAAAGACTATGTAATTCCTCACATACAAACAAAACACCCATCTAGTAAATGAAACAAACACATAAAAAATTCAAGGTTAATAACTTGGGCACTTTTCAAAAATCTGTTTTTCTGGGGCTAGAGAGATGGTTCAGTGGCTAAGAGTACTTGCTGCGCTTTCAGAGTACCTGCTTTGGATCCCAGGACCTACATGGCAACTCCAGGTACAGGACATCCAAAATCCTCTTCTGGATTCTGTATGCACTAGATATATACATGGTATAGTCCAGACACTCATGCACATTATAAATAAATAAATCTGTTTGTTTTGTCCCACTGTTGTGCAAAAACAAAATCAAACTGCTATTTATGTCCTGGGAAACGTTTAGGAAGTGTTAACCAGTTTTGGGTGGCATCATCATAATAAGGGATTTAAGACTCTAAATACTACAAAAAGCAACATACATTCTTAAAATCTCTGAGAATTAAGAAAGGAATAGTCTGGGAAAGAATGACCATCACGTACAAAAAGGTACTTGTATTTAATTCAAAATACCTCATCCAGCTGAGAGCTTTCTTTGGGTGCATTTTTCGTTATTCTACTCCTTTTTGCTGTCTCTGGTTTGCTCAAAAATTCATCTTTGTTTGCATTTGCTAAGGCCAATATAATGAACAAAGTATGATGGGGGTGGTCCATTGAAATCCTGGAGATCAGCTATCAGAAAATTAGTAACTATTAGTTTCATACAAATAAAATATTATATACATTTTTCATGTTACTTCACATCAAAATTCAAGTTAATGTCATTAATAAGTAAGTGTGTGTATGTCTGTGTGAGAGACAGAGAGAAAGGAACATCAGAAAAGAGACAAATTTATCTAAAAAAGAAATTTTAATATTCTGATTTTCCATTTTCAGTAATAGAAAGGTAATTATTACATTTTGACTTCAAGTCTACTTACATTATTTAGGACTTCATGAAATCCAAGGCCTCCCATCATTTTGGTCCCCATTCTAGCAGCCAATTGATACATAAGAGGCAAAAATTTATATGATGAAATCTTCATTCCATCTTTCTGCCATTAAAAAATGCAAAATTAAGAAATGTGCAATATACTCTCACATATAAGCCAAAATAATGATACTAAAATAATGTTCCTCTACTAGTACACCCTAGTGGCTGCCAAAATTTTACTAACTACACAATTTTACTCGTTTCTTGGCTTATCTGAAGCTTTTTTAATGTGAAGCCTAGGCTGATTCAGTACACTAAAAATACTTTGCCCTAAATAATTATATCCAGAGCTGGTATGCTAACCACTACATATATTCCAGTGACTCCAAGGATGACAAATGTGGATCTGAGGCCTACTGTGGTCTCACCTCCCAAGAATTTAGTGGGTAACAAAACACAAGTTCTTTTTCCTTCATGACAGAAAGAGAGTTTAACACATACCATAGAATATTTTGTTGATTTTGAGACTTACCATTCTTTTCATTCCAAACTAAATGATAGTATGTATTTATTTTATGACTGTACCTTAAGATTTTTCTCAATAAAAACTTACAAGTACTCCTGTATATGTTATAAAGTTTTTAATTGTTACTCTATTGGGGGGAAAAAATCTCTCAAAAGAATAAACAAAGCCAAGCAAAATCCTTGCTTAGGATCACACTGTCTTTAATTGCCCCTGTTCTCCGGTCTAGCATCCCTTTTACGCACTCCTCTACATCGTCTGCGATGAGAAAACACTAACATAACCTCTCACCTCTTTACAAACTTACATCATTTAGAGCTTACTTGTGGAGAAATAAACCCATTGGGAGGGGTACATAGGGATGTATAAAATCACACTGACGGGTCTTATGCCTCAGTTTTTAAAACACATGTTCAAATGCTAGGCTGGGTAAGACTTGCCTTCATCATGCCATTAACTTCAGAAACTCCAGAATTTTCAAGCCAGAGGGAGCAAAGTCGGAATACCCACATATCATGTTCTTCTCCACTTAGTAAGCAGCTGATGTAGTTCTCAACTGCTTTACATAGGAAACGTTTTCGATCCTCTTTCAGCGCATGGAGAGCACATTCATCAAGCTCCAGTTCTCTCTGAACCTTTACTGTGTATCTTGCATTTGATAAATTCAAACACAAAAGTCACAAAACTTTACATAACTATAACATCATACATACTATAGAACATAAATGAAAAACAAGGTGTTCACTCCAAGCAAAAAAAAAAAAAAAGACACAATTCTAAAGATAATAAATGGAATTAAATGACTTGTCAAAATTGCAAATAATAGGTCTTACACCCCCCCCCCCCCAAAAAAAAAAAAAACAGAGTGGACTCTACTTAGTTAATTCTCTGCTTACTTCAAACACACAAATACCCAATGCAGACTTAACATGCAGGCAAGTCAAGTACACTTAATTTCAGTATCTAGCAAAACCAAACTAACATCCGTGTACTTTGCCAAGAGCTAAACCAAGACACCAGTTCTTCTTAGAAGAATATGTCAGTGTACTGAAGACTGCCTGAAGTTGTGATTAACCACTGGAGGACTGAGAAAGACTGTAAAAACTCCAGTGTAAGTATTTGAAACTGAGATTCAGATGACAAGTCCAATTCACACTTTTCATGCAAACAGCCCTTTAGCTGAACATATAACAATCACTTATAGACATAAAGTTACCTATTAGTTTGAATTTTATGTTCCCTTAGAAGGCCCACTTCTTCTTTGGCTCTTTTTAAGAGAGTTTGCTTGTTTTCAAATTCTGACGATTTCATGTAGTTTTCAATTCTCTGGTACTGAGTATCAGAGAACCGTGCTAATGACAGAAATGCCTTCATCTGTCCATTTCTGAGCTCACTGCTTTTGCCATCATAACTTCCAGCAACCTTCACTGCCTTTAACAACATACAATCCATTTAGATTATATTTACAAGTGCTGAATATAGTTAAAGACTCTCAGATCAAGGTAATCCACTCACATATATGCAAATGCAAAATTTGATGATATGGAGCCCTTACCAGGTAATGGTTGCAATGAACTATGCAAAAATGAAGAGATTTTTTTTCTTTACTATCAAAGACAACCACATTTTTCTCTTCTTATTAAACTTACTCAGTGAAATAACTATTTCCCAAATTAGTGACACTAAATGACAAAGAGGAGAAACAGTGAGGTTAATGGGGACTAGAGAAGTAAGTCCTAACCCTTCCTGTGGGTTGTTGGACCACCTACAAATAGCAGTGATGGAGTGTATGTTTAATAGGATATTTTGTAGGCTAAATGACTTCTGGAAAGATAGCGGTGGGTGTAAAGATTGTTTCTTCTTTGTAGCACTCTGTCTCATTGTGCTCTAAGGCCTGCACAGAGCCCCAGCAGGAGCTGAGGAATGAAAGCACACTTTCGTTTGGTCTTGACATAGATGTGGTCCTAACAAAAGGCCCGAGTCTGTGCTCAACAGTAATACCCAAAGCCGCAGCCGTAACCCACCTTTTCTAGATAGGCCTGCATGATGACTGCAGGGTTTTCTAAGCAAGTCTCTGCCAGCCAGTTGCCACAGACCCTCAGACACTCTGTGTACATGACTTTCAGACCTGCATCATTCTGTGTTAGGAAGCAACAATGTTAAAATGCAAACCCTCAAGCAATGAAAAATATTTTTACTCATGGTGTTACTATATAACTTTAAGTATGCAAGTTCATGAAATAGCCACCCTGAACTGTTATTAATTGCAACAACTCACATTTCCTGAGTACTTTAGAATGCCAGGATCTTTCCAACAGCTTTATATATATTAACTCATAGTTTTCACAGGACTCCTACAGACGAGGCATATAATTATTACCTACTTGCCAATGCAAAGACTGGGGCACAAAACCAGCTCATATATTGGGGCCTATACTTTTAGGGAATATTTAAGCAAGTTACACTGGCACCCAAAGCTTTTTTATAATAAATAATTCATAACCCTACAATGTCCCTGTACTGTCCACTGAATGATATATTCAGAGCATTTGGAATGACAAACTGTTCTAACTCGTTTTCTACTTTTCTTCTCTCAGACATTTCTCATTTCATTTTTCTTCTTGCTACCTCAAAGTATGTATTTCCAACATAACATTCATTGACTTTTATAAAACAACAAAAGACTTAGCCCTGCAATAAATAATGAACATACTACAAGATAGACTGATAGATTTTTTTAAAATAAGAAAAGGTTTCCAAGTCTCATTTCTGACATTAATTCTCAAAATCTCTTTTCACATTATTTTGTTCATGGATCAGTAATTTCAAAACCTTAATGTAATCATTACAGACATAGTCTAAAGCCCAGAGTGCTTTTCAGTAACACTGAAACACTACTCTAGCCAGCCAACTGAAGCACGCACCTCTTTAAAGCTGGCGTCCAACTTCTTGATCATTTGCTTGAGGATACTCAGGGCAAGACTCTGCTCCTTTTTTGCCCAGAACACTTGTGCTTCTTCCAACTGCCACTCAGAGACTCCACAAATAGCTGAATTATACTGTTTAATTTTAAATATTGCTCTTTCAGGGAGCTACAATGAAAGTGCATGTGGAAATAAATACTACGACCAGTAAGGTTGAAAACCAAAGCTTACCTACCTTTCACTGAGTACTTCACTATTTGTCAGGGACTACCTTATTAGTTCCCTGCGTACTTACAACAAAGTTTCCCTGACACATGGCCCGTGTGTGCATGTGTGGGTGTGGGTGCACATGTGTGAAATCACTGAATTGTTATCATTAAATTATAGTAGGTTGTGTATCTTCACATTGTATAAACAGAAAACTGGGGCTGAGAAAAAATAATTAATTGTCTTGTGAAGATTTAAACTCAGGTTTTGTCTAACTCCAATATGGAAGTTTTGTTTTATCTTTTTCCATCAATACTGCAGTGTCTGGTCCGAGTTTTCATTTCTTCTTCACATTACCTTCTGGTATTTGAGTAATGAAAAATCCCAAGAAGTAAGATGACATAATTTTACAAACTTTTTACCTGGGTGTTCTTGAAGGTTCGGGCCAGAATAGAGAACTCAACAAGGTGTTTGGTAAGAACGTCCTTAAAGAATCCTCCTAGCGAGGTCTCCATTTCCTTTTGTATGAGGATCTCCAGAATGACTGTGCGCAGAGCCATGAGAGGCTCCTGAAAACTAAAGTCACTGTCCTTCAGAAGCTGGGAGTGTTTCTGCCACTTCAAATATACTTCAGAGAGCTCTCTATCTGTAATTGACCTGAAAGTCAAGTCACATAACTTAAGTGAGCAAGTGCAAATGAAAACAACAAAAAAACAGTTAAGTCCTGAAACTTAAGGCACTGTACATTATACAAGGAACTCTTATAAACTTGTAAATAACAATAACTATTTAGAACAGTGCAAAACAATATGTACTGAGGATCCTAGGAAGTCAATAGGAAGGTTACAGATAAAGGGTACTTTAAAAGATATTCTTAAAAGGCAGCCTTTCTACATAGATTTTGTTCTGAAATGAGAACGCTATATTCAAACCAATAATGAAAACATGACTAATCTTCTAATCCTCCTTGCAACAAGGAAGTCAATTAACTTCATTAATCATCTACAGATGACACTATGCATAGCTGTCAAAAAAAATCAGTTCATTGAAGAAACAACTGGCATTTGAAAAGATTCCATCTGCTAAACATTATTAAAGAAATAGAAAATGCAGAGTGTACAGTTCATTTATATGAAGAATTTGCATTTCACATGCATAAAATAAGTTATATTATCTTTTTTTTCCTTCGTTGAGACAGGGTTTCTCTGTGTAGCCCTGGCTGTCCTGGACTTGCTTTGTAGACCAGGCTAACCTTGAACTCACAGAGATCAGCCTGCCTCTGCCTTCCTGAGTTCTGGAATTAGAAGCATGAGTCACCACATCCAGCTAACTACCTTATCATTTTTTTTTCAATGTTTATTTGTCATTTTTTTTTCATGTGTATGAGGGCTCTATCTGCACGTACATCTCCATGTCAGAATTGGGCATCAGATCACACTATAGATGGTTGTGAGCCACCATGTGGTTGCTGGGAAGTGAACTCGGGACCTCTGGAAGAATAGACAGTGCTCTTAACCTCTGAGCCATCTCTCATATCTTTCAAGACTTACGTTGAAAGAAAAAAAAAATCCAGGGAGACTAAGAAAATGATGCAATAAAGGTGAAAAATCCTTTTAGTTGCTTCACAGAGACGAAAACAATAATGTATGTTCATAAAACCAAATGTCTACTTCCCTCACAAATGGTATCAGAGCAACAGATCTAAAATACTGTAAACAAAGGAACCTCTATATTAAAATTAATGAAGGTTCTAAAGAGCTTTCAATTTCAACTCTTAAGTTATACCTACTGGCATTGCATTTTTCAATTGATAAGAATCTAAAATGTGTTTATTACATATACTTTAATAAATGTATCAAGTTTATTTTAAAATAAATTTCTCCCTTTCCTCCTGCTGTGTGCCATCAACACGAAGTCTCATTCAGGCCAACATAGAAGCAGCTAATCAGGGCTGAAAACTTTGAAAACCATGAGCCAAAATAAACCTGTTCTCACTTAACAAAACAAATAATAAATCATGCCCATCATGTTATTGGTAACACAAACAATGCATCTCAGGATTATCAAAACCACATACCTTGAGAAAAGCTCTCCAATATTTTCCAGTTCTCCAATTGCCTGCAATCTACTAAGTGTGGGATACAGTGAATACACAGATTCCAGGCTGCCCTTACACAACTCTTCAACTTCTTTTACTCTAGGAGTAAGAGAGAGAAGACTGTCTGAAACTAACAAGTTTTCAAGGGGATAGAAGTTCAATTCTGTGTTTAAGCTGTACTTAGCATATGCTTGTTGCTGACCTAAAAAAACCTAATACATACAAACAATAGTAGTGGTGAAAGAGCAATGTGGCCAATACTAGCCTTATGACTGTACAGTTCTAAATGTAACGCCCAGTTCTGCTATTTCTGTTTATCCTTGAATCTGTTACTGAATTCAGCTATTGTTTTTCACCTGTGGGGTTACTTTAAAGAGTATGTATAGAAAAAGCCTGACAAAGTGTTTAGAATATGATTTATGATGTCAGTGGTGTTTAAAAAATTCATATTTTGGGGCTGGAGAGATGGCTCAGAGGTTAGGCTCACTGGCTGCGCTTCCAGAGGACCAGGGGGTTCAGTTCCCAGCACACACACTGCAGCTCACAACTGTCTGAAACTCCAACTCCAGGGGACCCAACCCCCCTACAAAGACATATATGTAGGCAAAACCCTCAATGCACATAAAAATAAATGTTTAAAAAGAATTCAGGTTTGCTTAACCCGTAGCTAACTGTTACATCATGCATCACTTCATGTGTGCCTCAAAGGAACCTGTAAATACTATTGAGCATCCTTTCATAGAGCTATAATGGTAAGAGAGTAAAGGCCATGTAACTAGAGGACAAAAATTAAAACTCTTCTAGGATGCTTGCATAGAAAGAGAGCACCACCACGATTTTCCGAGGGCTCAGAGTGAAGAACTGACATAAAGTCCTAAAGAAATCTTTAAGAAAGAGCAAAGAGTGACAAAGAAACACCTGACCACAGTCACCAAGTCTTCATTCTTTCATCAATGCACACACTCACATTAAAACTACTCACAGTTTGAGGACAGCAGCCACAGCATTAAATGTAAAACAATCTTGTCTTTTATAATACCTGGCACAGCTGAGACTTTCATAAAATGTGGAGAATTCTCTGTTTCTTAGAGACTGCAGAGCATTATACAATGACTCATGGTAACTGGTTCCTTCTAGTTCTTGGCTGTGACATGATTAGAAAAAGAATTAAATATAGAAATATAGAAAATCCTAAAATATGCATGTATAGATAACTAGTTCAAAGGACAAAACTGAAAATTAAAATAAAAAAAAATATGGCTGGATGTACGCCTTTAGCGGGGAGGCAGGAGCAGGTGGGGCTCTGGGAGCTCAAGGCTAGCCAGGGTTATAGAGTAAAAGCTTGCCTCAAAATAAAAATAAACAAATGAATAAAACAAAATAAAATAGAACAAAACAGTAAAAAACAAAGAACTTTATAGGCCATTTAAAATTCTTCAAATAAAAACAGCTTCTCAGAAATTGTGCCTGGTTCTCAACCTTATCTTTCAGATAAATATTTAAAATATAAGAACAGCTGAGCAGTGGTGGCACATGCACTCAGGAGGCAGATGTAGGATCTCTGAGTTCAAGGCTAGGCTGGTCCATAGAGTCAGTTCCATGACAGTCAGGGCTACACAGAGGAACCATGTCTCAAACAAAATTATATATATGTGAATAAATCTGCTTTTATGCTACTCTTACAATATGAAATTTGAAAAACATTCCAATTAATGAAAACATTTTTCCATTAAGGGAATTAAATGACTTCATTTTTTTAGTGTTCTATTATTAAAATATTTTTATAGTAACTATTAAATCCTTTAGTAGTCTAGGTGTTTGGGTTCTCACTTAAAAAAATATCATGATTGGACATACAGGTTATAACTTTTATTTTCTTGGGCAATGTGGTTTAGCAGTACGTTTTTCTGTCTGATTACCTATTTGTTTTTAAGGCACTGTCTCCTGTGTAGCCCTGGCTGGTCTGGAACTTACTTGGTTAACATGGCTAGCATCAAACCTAGAGATACACCTGCCTCTGCCTCCCTGAGTACTAGACGAAAGTTATGCATCACAACTCTGGGTCTAGTACTACTTTTTAAGAAAAGAAAATATTATTAACAAATGCAATCTATTTTATTATCCAGCCAATAAAAGTGTTTGTGACTACAATGTAGCAAGAAATGGAAGAAAGAATGCCTAAATTTGTTTTTAGACTTCTGAGTCCAACAAAGAATTCTCATAGGAAAAGATGTTTTTAAAAAAAATTTCTCTTCAAAAATTCTTGAGGGAGGGGACAGAATTTCTCTACTGGAAAAAAGAGAATGAAATTCAAGCTTTGTTGTGTTAACTACCTATTACTATCTTAAATATTTAGGCAAATGTGCAGCCCACAAAAATAGCTGCAAAATATATATATAAAAAAAACCCACAACCCACCTCCTTAATATTTATGGATAAGACAAAATAACTAGGGGAGTCAGGCATGGTGGCACATGCCTTTAATCCCAGCCTCAATATGCAGAGGCAGGCAGTCTCTGTGAAATTCATGATCAGCCTGGTTTACAAAATGATTCTAGGACAACCAGGGCTCTGTTACACAGAGAAACTCTGTCTCGAGAAAAAACAAAAAACAAAAAACCAAAAAAAACCCACAAGCAAATAACAAAAAACAACTAGGGAAAAGCTAATCTTTTGAAAAGTCAGTTTTTAGCCTGGTAGTGCACGCCTTTAATCCCAGTACTTGGGAGGCAGAGGCAGATGAATCTCCGTGAGTTCAAGATCAACCTGGTCTACACAGAGAGTTCCAGGATGGCCAAAGCTACACAGAGAAACCCTGTCTCGAAAAACCAAACAAATAAAAAACAAAAAAGAAAGAAAGAAAACAAAGAAAGAGAAGTCAGTTTTCTCCTTACTTGCCAAAACTGCCTAGGTCCCACTGCATATTCCTCCACGCTGCTTGGTAATGAAGTTCCTGTAGTTCAGGACACCACTCTCTATTTTCATGATCTAATCCTTTTAAATAGATAGAAAGAATATGGGAAAGCCCCAAATTCTGCAAGGCCTAAAAGAAAGTTATTACAAAATAAATAGATATTCAAGCATAAACAAGAGCAGCTGTTTTCAACCTTCCTAACGCTCTGGCCCTTTAATACAGGTCCTCATGCTGTGGTCACCCAATCATAAAATTATTTCTTTGCTACTCCTTACCTGTAATTTTGCTACTGTTATAAATTGTAATATAAGTATCTGACATCCAGGATATCTGATAGGTGATATCAGATACCTGAAAGGGTCCTTCAACCCCCAAATGGTTGAACCACTGAACTAGAGAGGAAAAAATTTAACTTTAAAAATAGTAACTAGAGAAGAAAAAAATTAACTTCAAAAATTATAATTAACAATATCACTTAAAATTCTAAAATATTGCTTAGCATATACATTTCCTCCGAAAATACTGTTTGATGGAAAAATACCTAAGCCTATTAACTAGTAACAGAAGTAACGGTTTCTGGGACCAACTCTAATGCAAACTCTAGGTGCTATATGAGGCACTCCTGGCATCCTGTACCCTCTCAAGAACTGTCTTCTGCTGTTGGCTAATAAACAAATTGCCAACAAGCTACACTGACCTGCCCAGCTTTCCTGTATATACCTGAGGCTTTAGGCTAATGTCAGAAAGCAGTAACTCTGGTCTTCTCTAGTCTACCTGAGTAAACACTTTATGACACACTGAAATCGAGCTAATGGTTGCACTGATGATGGCTTTATAGAAGCAGATACAGAAAAAAGTGTACCTGGATTATGCCCGACTGGCGGGTTGAGGAAGAGATTGTGGTCTCAATGTCATATGTTACTAAGGCTTTCTTCCACATTGCTTCATGTTCATATGTCCGTATTCTACAAGAAAAGATGGTAAAACATCCTTTGTTTCTGTATGCATGTAGCTCCTTCAAAAAGGAGAAATACTACCTAAAAGGGAAATTTACCTAGTAAGGGGCTGTAACATTTTCCCTCCACCACAGCCATATAGGCTGTCTGGCTCTCCTATACTTCTGTAGATTTCTAAGAGAAGATCCTAAAAACAAAAATACCAAAGATGGAGATTTGAAACAAACAAAAAACAGTACATGAATTTCATAAACTTTAAATATTATCATTATCAACTCATAAATGTGTTATAAAAAGTAAAACATAATATTTAAAAACAGAAAATATTCTCATCAATAGCACAACAGACTTGTCCCATACAACAAAACGATCAGTCTATTTTAGAAGTAATGTTCACAGATGGAGACATGGTTCAGCAGATGAAAGCACTTACTTTTCCTGCAGAGGACCCAGGCTTGAACCTGAGCACCCACACAGTGGCTTACAACCATCTGTAACTCCAGGAGTATGGGACCCAATGCACTGCTCTGTCCTCGGCAGGCACCAGGCATGCATGTGGTGCATTTACATACTTGCAAACAAAATACTCATATGCATACAAAAATAAATCTAAAAAAGTGATACCCACAATTTCATGAATTAGATAAGACATATATATCAATGTACCACGTTTTTAATCACATTCAGCAATAATCACAAAACAATCTTGTCAACAAATGAAACTGTAAAAGGAAAAAAAATTCTGTAAAGCCTAACTACCAAAACTGATAAAAACTGAAGGTCGTAAATTTTTTTAAAATGTCTAATAGTTTAAAAAAATATGCTGTGTATGAGGCAGCAATTTAATTACTTAAAATACTTTTTTGTGAAACTTACATAGGATAGACAAGTGTTGTTTAACTTCAATGAAATAAAACAAAAGCATACAAACAAAAAAACAGAAGCTACATTTCATAGGAAACTGAGCCAGTAATTTAACTGCCTTGATATTATTGCTGTGGGAAATATTCTCTAAACACAAATCCATCAAAATTGGTTTAATTCTATATAAAATTCTTATTCAAATATTTCTATTCCTATACATGAAATAAAAGCTTAAGAGTTAAAACACTAACTAGGGACCTAACAGTGCTTGGCATAAGAAAATACTCACAAAAACTCAGCACAGAAAGGTGAAACTGTATAGTATCAAGAGAAAAAGAGAAACATTAATATAGTGGATCACATGGTTAAGCACAAGACAGGGCTGAGGAGCTGAGGAGCTGCTCAGCACAAAATCATAAAGACCTAAGTCCAGATGCCCAGCACACACATGGAAGCTCAGAGCAGCTGCAAGCAGATGCGATTCTAGCTCTGCAGAGGCTGACTCTGCAGAGGCTGACAGGGAGATCCCTATTGCTCACTGGTCAGTCAGCCTCACAATCAGTGAGCTCTGGGTTTAATGAGATACCTTGTTTCAAAAGACATGATGAAGTTAAATGTTAACAAGAAAGAAATGGAGAGCAAATACAGACATCATCAGAAAGTCTGGATGTGAAAGGAAAGAAGACAGTGACACCTAAAGAGAACACAGGAGCTCCTCCCATCTCTAAAACCAGAAATGTTTTAAACAGTAAAGGTCCGAAATGTTTAGGATATAGTTAAGAAAGAGAACAGCATAATAATGTTTCTGAGAAAGAACAGATAAATAACCTGAGATAAAGGGAAAGTGGTTTTCTATTTTAATGAGAGACAGTTATGACAAGAGCACATATGGGGAGATTTAAGTTTTGATTTTGGGATGTGATGGGATTCCTACCTATGTGGTGGTCTGAAAAAGAATGGCCCCTATGGCTCATTTTTGAATACTTGGGTCCCCAGTTGGAGAAGTCTGAAAATGATCAGGAGGTGCAGTCTTTTAGAGGAAGTGTGCCATTGGGGTCTCTCTCTCTCTCTGTCGCTCCGATAGCTGAACTCCCAGCAGCAGCTCCTGCTGCCAATGCCTTTGCTCTGCCATAACGGACTAGAACCCACTAAAACTATAACCCCAAATTAAACACTTTTCTTTTATAAGTTGCCTCGGTCACAGTGCCTTACTACAGCAATACAAAAGTAACTGAGATATCATCTATTTTCTCCAAGAAGCAGGAGGCAAGCTGAATACAACTAGAAAAAAAGTGAAGTTCAGGGTTTTAATCAAAGCAGACAGGTTCAAACTGCCATTGTAGAGAAATGAGCTTCACAAAGAGATTCAAGAATGCCAAAGAGTGCTAGGAGTACACTGAGACAGTATTTAAATAAAAAAAGATAAAGTTAAGTTTGTTCTCTGTGTCATATGGATATATGCACAGATATAAATAAAGGTAGTAACTGTAAGTGCCATAAATAAAATGGAGGAGGACACAATGACAAAGCTGTGTGGTAGAAGTTTACCCTGTGAGACAGGTGGTTTCACGTTAGCCTTTCCTATCAGAGGCTTCTAGGTCAGAAGGAGTCAGTTATTTATGCAGCATACATAACAAGCGGCAGAGTCTAGATGGGACATCACTTCTCTACTCAGAGCATGGGGATTCAGAGATAATGCTCAGTCCAGGATGTAACTTCAGTTTTAAAATCAAGTATATCATCATGAGAAAATAATCCAGCATATCACATAAATATCATTACAGAGTTTCTAATACTTACCTGTAAGCTTATTCCAGTTTCTTCTTTACTTTTTTCACTCAAACTAGAAATAGTTGTACCTTGACTTCCTTCTTCAAATGTTGGACTTCTGGTTATTATAAGAACATCTCTTTTAATGAGAATATACTATCTAAGAGGTTATGAATATATTTATTCTATATTTTAGCAGAAAAATAAAAAAAAAAAAACCAAAGTAAGCTATTTATACTTTAACAGAGAATATCCTTTAGACCCAGCAGGGAAAACAACTTTGAGAATGTTAATTCTATATGTGAAATTTATGTATAATAACAATATTATAAAAAACAACAAAGTTATGTGCCAAAACATGCTTATTTACATAGACAGGCATGTTTCAAAATAGAACACAAATTTTACAAATCAGAACCTAAATATTTTGTCAGTGGACTGACTTGCTTTAACTGGATAACTGCAGATATGTATTAGTAAAACCACAAGACACAATTTAACCCTGGAGCATGCTAACAAAACTATATATGTACCTCAAATACCCACTATGAAGAATTCTATTAAACAATTTGAATAGAAAATACTAGTGATTTGTTTACTTGACAGTACAGGTCAACTGCTCACCTCTGTTCTAGTCACAAGCACGCTGTGCTTACTACCTCAGACCTTCAGGTCTGGCTCCTCTAACAGACTTCTCTATCTCTGTACACCTCATCTGTCTATTTCTTTCTCATCAGATCTCCAGGAGAAAAAGAACTCCAAAGAGAACATCAAAGCAAATGCAGGCACAGCTGCCTGTAAGCGAGCAATTCTGCACAAGTTTGCTCCATTCGCGTAATGGCTGACTTTCAAATTTAAGATGCTCGTATTTATGCTGTGAGTATTTATACTCACAGAGGACTTAGTATTTACTCCCGATTAATAATAATAAAGAAATACTATTCTATGGACTTACAAACTAAAACTATTCAAACTTCAATTACTACCATATACTTGTCTCCATACAGTGATTATGAACACATTGCTTACATACGCTATAGTGTCCTCATAATGTAGACTACTAATTGTTTTCAACTGAAAAGAGAGATTTAAATATCAAACCAGGAGTGAAGAAACTAGTCCAAATCTGTTAACTAGTCACAGAATATGAGATTTCTGGTCCCACTTTTCCAGTCTAAACAAACACATTACATTTCCAGTTTAAGAACATCTACAATTAGTAGTAGCAAAACATTGTATGTGTTGGTATAACTCAGATTTGTGATCTTAATTTCTTAGTGAGGCTGAATTAGTGGTAAGAAAGTGAGGCTATATATAAGCACAAACACTAGGCTATTTCAGACAGATAAGGACTTAAAAGGAGATTTATACAGTAAAGTGTGTAATGCAATTTAATACCCTATTTTTCTCGGTTATTTCTTTTATCACAATCTATGATCATATTTTTAGCTTCTTATAAAAGTTCTAACTCAACCAGAGTCAAAGAGGAAAATGAATCCTGAAAGGTAAAAGGGTTAGAGGCAAATAAAAAGTAACCAAAATTAGGAACTCAGTCAATGATGAAAACATGTCCATGTACGGATGGTTTACATTCCAGATGCTAGCCTAATTACAGGGAAAACACAAGCAAGCAAGTATTGTTTCTGTCTAGTCGGGAGTTTCTCATCTGTCTAGTCCTTACAACATAAAACAGAATACACTATAAAACTAGAATTCCTTTTTTTTTTCAGAGAATTGCTTCTTTAAAAAAATATTTTGCTTTGATATAGAAAATTTCTGCCTAAAATGTCTTTTAAATGGAGAAATGGAGCAAAAAAAAAAAAACTTTATTATACACTTTTACTGAAACAGTATCAACACCAGTTTAAAAACCAAAATGTCACTATGTGTTGGTGGCACACGCCTTTAATTCCAGCACTTGGGAGGCAGAGACAGGTGAATCTCTATGAGTTCAGGGCCAGCCTGGTCTACTGAGTGAGTTCCAGTACATCCAGTACATCCAGTACAGAGAAACGGTGTCTTGATAATCCAAGAAAAAAACAACTGTCAAAACCCATTTACCTTTTCTCTTGTTCATCTATGCTTTTTCTATCTGAGTAGATCTCTGCATAGAGCAATGCTGTGAAGTGAGCAGCACAAGACTGAGCCACCTTCGCAACTTCAAGATAATTCAAATCCAGCCAGAAAGCGTCATCAAAAGCTGTTCCTGAAGAAGACCTGAAGTGGAATAAAACACATCATTGCTAACATGAAGAATAAAAGCACAACGGTACAGGATGTAACTTCAAGCCACAGTTCTCTAGTGTGCGGTTATAAACCATTCTGAGATAGCATGGCTAAGGTCCAGTTCTCAGTGTCTTGGACCATAACCTCTCAGAGAATCTGAAGAAAGCTATGAATCATCACTCCATACAAATCTGGGATCTGTACCCACCGTTTAATTCACTGGATACAAAGGACAGTTTCACAGTCACTTTAGTAAAAAAACATTGTCTCTTCTCAGACAGGAGGAAAACAAAAAACAAAAACCCAATAACACCCCCCCCAAAAAAATGTGATGGATTAATTCTGACTGTTAACTTGATGGAACTTAGAAAGACAGTGGATACAAACTCCTGAGCATGTCTTGTGAGAAGACGCACCCTGAATAAAGGTGGCACCATTTCATGAACTCAGATCCTGGGCTGAATACAAAGGATAAAGTGAGTTGAGCACCAGCATCGACAGCTCTCACCAGCTGCTGTTGCCAGCATGCCTTTTCCAACATGATCAAATGCATACCTCAAACTAAAAGCCTTCTTCCTTAAGCGGCTTTTGTCAAGTGTTATGTCACAGCAGTGAGAAAAGTAATACACATGGCTTTTCTCTTGCAATTTTTTGTTCCTATTACCAACACTGAACTATTTAATTAAAAACTATGCACTGTCACCGGGCATTGGTGGTGCTCACCTTTAATCCCAGAACTCAAGAGGCAGAGGCAGGCCGATCTCTGAGTTCTGAGTTCAAGGCCACCTTGGTCTATGGAATGAATCCAGGACACCTAATGCTACACAGAGAAACCTTGTCTCAAAAAAAAAAAAACCCAAAAGATCAGAAGTAGAAACTATAGATACCATCCTCTTCAAAACTACCAATATACACATAAGACAACACAGTGGTTTGGCACTGGCTCTGGAGCAGTATACAGCTAAGTACAAACTCAGCTTTACAACCCACTCCTAGCTGTATCATCTGCAGCAACAATTCAGTCAGTTTTATTCCTACATGTAAAATCATAGAACAGCACACAGCACGCCTTCTACATGGTCAGCATTTTAGTATAACACTTCTAAGGAAATTCAAGTTCAGAGAAGTAAAACTTTCCCACAGAAAAGAACCGTACATTTACTGAATGTCAGATGTACTACACTGTCAAATTTGATCAGCAAACACCCTACCCTAAAGGAGACCTTACCTTGACATTTATCTGAGACATGGACTAGTATCTGAGACTATGTGTTCTGGCTGTCTGGGATTCAAAGAGATCTTCTGCCTCTGCTTGGTGCTAAAAGTATGCATCAGCACATCCATGCCCTTATCCTGATTCTTACAATGAAAAACAAAGATGCACCCAGACATCAGGTAATATGATCAGATTATAGAACTTTCAATAAAGCACTAAATTTGAATTTGGTCTGACCCTAGTCACATCTTCTTGGGTAATTTTTAAAAGTTTTTTCCCCCCTTTTCAAGTCAGGGTTTTTCTGTGTAACCATGACTGTCCTAGAATTCACTCTGTAGCCCAGGCTGGACTCAGAGATCCATCTGCCTCTGCCTCCCCAATGCTGGGACTAAAGGTGTACATCAGTATAGCAGACCTGCAAGATTTCATAACAATAATGAAAGTACCCCCCTACACACACAAACTGGAGACATTATCTTTGTTTTATAATTGTAGGCTGCTTTGAAACGATGTAGCCCAGGCTTGCCTCAAATTCAAAATCCTTTCCTCAGCCTTCTAAATATTACAATTACAGATGTGCACCACTATGCCCAGCTCAGGAATTTTTATCTTGTACAGTTACTACGTGTTAGCTGAAAATAAAAATGTGAATAAATGTGTGAATAAATGTGTGAATACATGTGTGTCCATGTTCATCATGTGCTGTCATGCACATGTGGCAGTAGGAAAACAACCTTGCGTGTCAGTCCCTCGCCTCCATCCTGTTTAAGATGGGGTCTCTTGTTCACTGCTACATACACAGGTTTGTTGGTCCACAAGCTTCTAAGGAGTCTCCAGTTCCTGCTTCCTGTAACCTGTTATGGACAGTACCATGTGCTACTGACTCCAGCTACCATATGAGTTCTGGGGATTCAAAATCAGGCCATGAGGCTTGCACAGCATGTCAGGATTACACAGCAAGCACATTGCCTATGTATCCATCATCCCAGCCCTAAAAAGTGTTCTCTTAAAAAAAAAAAAAAAAAAAAAAAAGAAGTTTTATCTTTTCTATGTCTTGCCAGTATCAATGTAATTCTATCTCATTAAGTCTGAAATAAACGGTTCCAAGAAGAAACTATCTCCCAATACCAAAAAGGGCAATCAGAGGTACAGTTAAGTGTTTTCTCAGAAGAGGATCAACTTTAAAACAAGATAAACAACAAGCTTTCTATTAACAAAGAAAGACAATAAAACACAAAAATAAAATCTGTTGGTGAAATGGAATGTTATGAAAGGTATGTATCATTTACAACAAAAATGCAATTAGGGTCAAAATAATCTATTATTCTTTTATCTTACCCCTTCATCTTTACCAACTACTGTCATTATCACCATACATACTCATGAGGCATTAATTACTATGTGTCCAAATTACACACGCTACTACACTTGGGATAGGTTTATGGCCAATATAGCCATCCCAGGTTGAATACACCTTAAGTAAAAAAATGCACTTATCATACCCAACCTACTGAAGAGCATAGCAACACAGTACACTAATGACAGTTTATCTTCTTCATCACATGGCTGATCACGACCGGAATCTGAAGTCCACCTTCCTCTGAATGCTGTCACATAGTGTTATAAAATTGAAAAATCCTAAGGTGGGCTGGAAAATTCTGAGTCAAGGCCTACAGCTTCGTTTCTCCAGGGTTCTGATAGCTCTCCAGCATCATACATCATCTGCACCCATTTTGAGCTATTTCTGTACTTTGCTAAAAGTCCCTTGAAGAGTACACACCTATAACCACAGCACTCCAAGTGGAGGAACATCGGGGATTCAAGGCCATGAACTACATGGTGAATTTAAGGGTACTCTAGGCTACACACGACCTGTTCTCAAAACAATTACAATAGAAATAAAGATACTATATACTGTAAAGTAACTGAGCTAAATCAATTTTGTCATATCACATAATTACTACCAATTTTCATGGTAAGTATGGCAGAGAGCAACAAAAGCTTTATTTTCTTTAAAAAAAATTTTTTTTAAATTTATTTATTTTATGTATATGAGTGATTTATCTGCAGGTACACCTACATGGCAGAAGAGAGTATCAGAATGGTTGTGAGCCACCATGTGGATGCCGAGAATTGAACTCAGGGCCTCTGGAAGAGTAGACAGTGTTCTTAACCACTGAGCCATCACTCCAGCCCCCAAAAGCTTTATTCTTTGTAACAAAAAATGATAGAGGAAGCATCCAACTCTAGCAACTCTAAGAAGTAGTTAATGAGCAGCCACATTACTGACAGTAACCTGGGAAAACCATATGTTCCTTCTCCACATCTTCCCTGGTATGGTAAAGTAAAGTTTGCATGATTTAGCCACAGCAGTATGCCTACTGGGACAGCTGGGACAAGAACTGACAGTTTCCCACACTTAACCTAAGTATTGCCCTGCATATGGATTATTAAATTAAAAAATACAGAAGCATGACATCAATTAATTTTAGCAGTCTAAAAACAGTTGCACATAAAATAATCAAGTTGAAAAGCACCCAGAAGGACATTGCAGTGCTCAGTTCCCAAATCTGAGAAACAACTGTTATATTACCTCTTTTGCCTTCTCAAATAATCGACAACAGCAAGCATTGTTCTTTGAGACCTTTTATCCAAACAGCATTGGAGAAAGTGCTCTTGCTCTAAAAGAAACAGAAATGTCTTTTCTTAGTCTCACACTGCTGTACAAGCACTTTCTTGTTGTGTGTCTCCTACACTGTACGACTCCGATGGGTGGTATATCTAACACAAAAATGCTTAATAAATAGAAATCAACTTAATTTAGTACCATTTAATTTATTTCAAAAAAGGTGTATAATATAAAGAAGAATTTATATTGCAAATTATCATTTGTTTCTGAAGCAGATATTCCCACTGCTTGAGACATCTGGAATTTTTTATGTGCTAGTGCTTGGTACATCTACAACCACAACTAATCAAGACAGTTTCTGCACACAAAACCACTGACTAGTCTTGAGCTCTTAACATGGATGGATGAGTGGTATAAGAGAGAAGCTAAGGATGTGTACAATGTGTACAAGTCAAGTGACAGTGACCTCACGTGGACTTAGAAAACCTTGAAAGAAAAAGTTCCATCTGGTCAAATACTGGTCAGTCAGAGAAAGGGAGAGCTAGCAGAGTCTGAAGGGGCTGCGAGTGTAGCTCAGCTGGTAAGAGTGTGTTGGCTAGCCTGTAGGTGCCACGGCACATACCCCTACAGCCAGCACCTGAGAGGTAAAGGCAGAAGAATTAGAAATTCAAGGCCTTCCACTACTACACAAGTCTGTGAACAGTTCGAGTTGCTGTCTCAAAACAAAAATAAAAACACACCAAAACAACAACAAAAACAAACAGTGGCTACTAGTAACAGGTAAAACTCAGAAGATGGTGAGAGAATCTCAAGCTGCTGAACCAGAGGTTTAAAGCAGAAAGGATGGCGGTGACAGAGGTAACAGAACTGTCAGGATCTGCTATTCTGATGGGTAAGAAAGGATTTTCATGTGGCCACCAAAGGACCATTTATTTCATCCATACAATTGAGTTTAAGATCCATGTGAGACATTCAAGTAAGAGACTTCCAGATACCAGAAAGACACAGCATTTAAGATATATAGGAATCTACATTTATTGTCATTTTCAATAATATCCTTATAAATGTGAAGTTCAGAATTTCATTTAAGATAATAAAAACATTGGCACTCTATACAGAAATAAAACTAGATGATTTTGCTATTAAGTGATCAAGCATAAATATAAGTAGTAAAATTGTTTTAAACAGTAAACGGTTGACCACTTAATATTATTATTTCCCCAATTAAACATAGGTGATTTATTCTTGTTTGCAAGGTCTCTGCAATAATTTTTATTTTGGATTTTTAAAACTACATTTAATTAATTTTTTAAAAAAATGTTGATTATGATAATTATTATGTGTGTGGTCACTCACTGCACAAGAGCTTACATGGCGGTCGGAGAGCAGCTTGTACAAGTTGGCTCTCTCCTGGGTTTTTCAGTATTGAACTCAAGTCATCAAATTCTGGTGGCAAGCACCCTGACCCATAAAACCACCAACACACTAACCCATACTGTAGGACTTTTATTTCAGCAATCCCCCCAAATTTCATAAGCATATTCCAGATTATTTTGATGAACAACTTCTAATCTAAGAGGGACACAGGAGGGACAACCATGTCTATAGTTACATGTTTTTTTTTTAGATAGTTTTGTTACACTTTATAATTTTTAACTATAAGCATACATATTAATGGGATGCCATTTGATTTTTCAATGCAGGTATATATTTTGTAATGTTTTAATCAGCTTAAATATATCTATCTCGGGGCTGGGGAGATGGCTCAGAGGTTAAGAGCACTGGCTATTCTTCCAGAAGTCTGGAGTTCAATTCCCAGCAACCACATGGTAGCTCACAACCATCTAGAATGAGATCTGGTGCCCTTTTCTGGCATGCAGGCATACATAATAAATAAATCTTATATATATATATATATATATATATATATATATATATATATATATCTCCACAAAATTTTATGTTCATAATAAAAACATTTCTTTAAGCTTTTTAAGAAAGATTTTTTAAAATGTGTGTGTTAGGTATTTGCACATGAACGCAGGTGCCCATGGAGAAAAGAAAAGAGGTGACAAGTCCCCATGGAGGTAGAGTTACAGGTGAGCCAGCCACTGCGGTGCTGAGAATTGAACTCAGGCTACAGACCTTCCAACACCTCAAAGGTTTATCTGCTTGTTTTCACATTGAATATGGTATCACTGCCAGCAGTCCGCAACACCAGCTCTTATCCCTGCATAACTATAACTTAGTAGCCACTAGTCTCCTCACCTATCCTCTCTCAACTTCAGTGAAATAATGTATCAACTCAGTTACATGAAAACAGCAAAATGAGGTCTAAAGGATACCGCAAACGAAGGCTTGTCACAGCAAAAGTAGAAATTTTTATTTCTGGTAAAACTGAATAATCACAATTATGATAAAATGTCTATAAACTAAGGTGTGGTTTTTATTAAAATGCTATTTCTTGAGATGCAACATGTACATTTGTACCTGGTTTTATGCTTATGTACACTAAGCACAGTAAATTAATAATATGGAACTGTTTTCTTATCCTTTTGAAATTTCAGTTTGAAAAAGTGACCTATAATGAATCCTCAATTCCGTTTATATGTGTTACACGCACTATGTATATTTAAATTCTAATGTAATTTCTCTCCCTCTCTCTCTTTTGGCATATGTGTGGAGGTATACATGTGGAGGTCAGAGGTTGATACTGAGTATCTTTCTTGACTGTTCTGTCTATATTATTGGGGACCATCTGTCAACCCAGAGCTCACTGTGTTGGCTAGCTCAGCTAGCAAGCTTACTTTAGGGATCCTGCATATCCAGCTCTGACAAACAGACATGAGCGATGGGCTATCATACTTACCCAAACAGACATGAGAGATGGGCTATCACACTTACCCAAACAGACATGAGCGATGGGCTATCACACTCACCCAAACTCTGGTCCTTGTAAGCACTTTACCTGCTGAGCCATCTAACACCCTTACCGTAATGTAACGACAGAAATGTTCTTGTGATTTACTTGGTATCTTTTTCTTTTGGCAAACTGTCACAGAAACTTTATCCAGAAGTAAAATGGTAGCACACATCAGATACACTGCTTTGAGTATTTAAAGCCCTAGAAATACTCACTTCATACCATGAAAGTAAAATTGGAAGAGTAAGTAAAACACAAGCCAACTGTTCCTTTAAAACAGTTAAAAATTAGAAGGATATATTCCAAATATAAAAATACAAACATAAAAATTTATATTTATATGCATACGAATCCAAATGTAGATATCTTGAGTTATGGGTATGACTAGGGGTAATTTAAAAAAATTGTAGAACTTTTATTATCTACAAAAATATGCATGATTTGGTGATAAAAAGTTTTTAAAGAGTGGTTGGCCAGAGGTCTTCAAATATGAATACTCCACCATACTTCTACCATAGTCCCAAACATGAGGACAAGTTTGCTTACATGTTTTTTCTATTGCTAAAATGGGAGTGCTGTGTTGGTCATATCCATATTGCAAGCACAATGTCTGATGTAAAGAATGTACAGTAAGCCGCCCCATTATTCACTGTACCATCTTTCTCTAGAGTTGCGAGGTCAACAGTGTAAAATACTAACAATTAAACAGAATACCTGAATCTGAGTTTGCCGGAGTTGCTGATCGGCTTGCTTGTAAGGAATGTTTAAAACAGCTGGTGAAAAATCCTCGAACATGTGTAGACAGCAGAGTCCTCCTTGATTCATGTGTGTCTTGGAGTAAAACATCATGAATCAAGTATGGCAACACAGTCTGACAAAAGTCAGTTTTCACCTAGAACACAGTATACATTACTTGTTTCAATTAGAGTAACATAATTCACTTAAAATGTTTATTCCCTATTACTGACATATGAAAAAGTTAATAATTACACTGATCTCTCATGAACTCAAAATAGCATTAAACAAGAATAACAACCACCACCAAAGGTGTGTATCAAATAGTGTTGTTTATAAAATAACGAATTAATAAATAAAAAACAGTAATACCAAGCAAGCTATCATAGAGCGTGGGACATTGCTGTAGGAGGGACAGCAGTTCAAAGTCACCCCTGGGTGTGCGGTGAGTCTCAAAGCAAAGCAACAAACAACAACACACCAGGTCTGACCCCAGCGCCTGATGCACTGAAGTTCATGCTCTCCCAGTGAGCCTTACCTTACGCCCCAAACACTGTCAGCTATTTGAACTGGCTCACACTTACTATTAGCTGAAATTGGCTGTACGCGACCTTCCATGTAAAACTGATTACTGCTGCCTACCTTTTCTTCACTTAGAAAGCATGAGAACACCAACTGACAGTAAAGAAAATCGGGGCTGACTTTCAATAACATAAATAATTTATAGTCACAATTACTTTAAGTGTCACTACTAATTATTCTAGCTAGCACTTTGTAGAATTTAGCCAGTATGCTGCCTTCTTATATCTAAAGCCAGCCTTATAGTCCTGACTAACCAGAGACACCACTTTAATGCATTTACAGCAGCTGGATGTGGGTAACACTGCAGGCAGATGATTCACTCATCACTTAAGAATTCTTCTCAAAATATGCAAATCACAATCAGACACAGATGTTAAAATGAATAGGAAAAGCAAAAAACAAACAAAAACGAAACCACAGGCTCTAAGTCAGAACAAATCCTCTTACTTCACACACTGGCTTTAGTAACTGAAGAATTTCACTTTTTATGCCTCCACTGTCCAAAAAGGCACATGTCAGCGTCTTGATCCAAATGTCATGATTTTCACTTTGAGGAACCCACAGATTCACATCATCCAGGCTTTCTAGAACATCTTCTTTAACAAATTGGGGTACTTCTAAAAACTAGAAGCAGAAAGTCATTTTCTATGTCAAATAAATACCCAGGCACAGTCAAATCTGTTTCCAATAAAACTAAAGTACACTTAAACTCCACCCCAGGCCTGTGCACACAAGACAGGTGAAGGTACTTGCCGTCAACCTCACTGACCAAAGTCTGATCCCCAGAACCTACATGGTATAAGGAGAGAACGGACTCTGGGACTTTGTCCTCCCACCTGCACATGAGTGCCATGGCACACGGCACACACGTGCATGTGTATGTGCACGCCTACACATGAATAAAGGTTTAATAAAAAATTAAATTTGAACACAATTATTTGCTTTTTAAAAATTAAACAGTTTTGATTAGGAATGGTGGTTCAGGCTTGTAATCCCAACTATTCAAGAGCTGAGGCAAGAAGATTTTAAGGTCAAAGCACGCTTGGTATCTTAGTGAAATCCTATCTCAAAATAAAAATAAAACAGAACTAGGGTTACAGGTCAATGGTCAAGCAGAAGACCCCAAGAACCGATCCCTGCTACAAAAGTAAATGGGGGGGGGGGTGCAGATATAAGGGGGTAACTGGGGGAGTGAAACTAAAAACAGTACTGGTGTGGGAAGTGAGAAACCTGAGTTCTACTGTTACCTCTGTCACTCACTGGCAGCATATTACAAAGTCACAATCTCTGCCGTATCTGACTCATATACAAAACTGGTTCAAATTTACCACAAAAACTATTTCCAAAATAAAATATAATTTATACATGTTAAAAAGATAATACTTAGCTAGGCCGTGGGCGGCACACACCTTTAATCCCAGCACTGGGGAGGCAGAGGCAGGCAGATCTCTGAGTATGAGGCCAGCCTGGTCTACAGAGTGAGTTCCAGGACAGCCAGGGCTACACAGAGCAACCCTGTCTCGAAAAACTAAAATTAAACCAAACCAAACAAACAAAACACAAAACTCCCAAAACAAAACAAACAAAAAGTCCCACTATTTTACATTAGGCTATATTAGCAACTTCATCAGCAGTTTGCATTGCTTACTAACTTTACTGAGAACCAAAACTATGATACATTAAAATTACTACTTCAATAAGGGTAAGCAGGTAAAAACAACTGCACAGTGCTGTCACTTTCTGAATAGAGGAATGTGTAGAGACAGGAAATGCAAAAGCTCTTAGTGATACTGCAGATGGCTTTCAGCAGAACTGTCATGATGATCACATGCAGGAAAGCAGCTTTTAAGTCTTATATTTTACCAAAGTTGGGCTAAGCAGGAAATGATTGCTGGATGATCACAATACATAAAGTTATCCAGAAACAAAGACACATGATACCAAAGGGTCTGCTACACTGGAAAAGAATTTCCCTCAGTCACAAATCACCATTTCTTTAGGTTATCTATTTCAGCTTTCTATTCTGCCAAGTGAAAAATAGCAGATCCCTAGAATTCAGTATCTACAGTTTGAATTTTTCTAGAAGTACATAACAATTTTAAGCAATTTGATATCCACAGCCCAAAACAAATGTAACCATTCTACACACAATAGGTAATCAATAGTCATTCGTTACTTAAGAGACCTTTTTCCTTGATGTTCTAAAAGGCTGTAGATAGGTCAGCATGGGATCTTTTGACGTCTTGTAAGTCTCCCAGAAACTATGTCCAGTCTTTGTAGCCAAAATGTTTTTCAAGCAGGTAGCAGCAGCTGATCGAACTTTGACACTGAAAAACACACATAATTTATTTATCTGGAATGCTATGCAAATTCAACTGGAAAACTTTAAAACTAAAATATATTACAAACATTTATAAAATTCTACAGCACTAAAAAAAAAGTCAAAGGATTTTTAAAATATTTCAATTAAAAAAGTAAAATTCTTTCTTATTAAGACAGAAACACCACAGGCAATAGAGGGCTACAGAGTCCTGAAAATACAGCATCTGACAAAAAAACGTTACTGGGCCGGAGACTGTAGTAACGACAAGTTATCAAAGTTAGGCTTCACTTTGTTCAGTTGTGTTTTGGCTAATTACTCACAAGTTGACTTCGAAAACTGGAAATTCCTTCAATACCTAATTTCTTACTGGCTATGTTAAAACCATATCCTAGTTCCACCCATGTCTCTCGTGTCCATTCCTGGTCTCCTAATTCTTATCACAATCTTTCTTTCTTGGTACTATAGCAATAATTAGCATTACCGACTCCTGTTTCTACTTTTGCCCCTTAGTCGTTGTGCTGGAAAACTTTTGTCAACCTGACACAAGCCAGAGTTATCTGAGAAGGTGCCTTCATCAGATTGCTGACAGAAGTCTGGGGAACATTTTCTTGATTAATGACTGATGTAGGAGGGCCCAGCCCACTGTGGGCATGCTACCCCTGGGCAGGTGGTCCTAACAGATGTAAGAAAGGTGGCTGTTCCACAGAGCAAGCCAATAGGTAGCATTTATCCATCAGCTCTACTCTAGTTCTTGCCTTCTTGAATTCCCATCCTGACTTCCTTTCAGAATGGACTGTGAAATAAACCCTTTCTTACACCATTTGCTTTTGGCCATGATGTTATCACAGCAGTAGAAAGCAAACTAGAACAGTAATCAATTTGTCATATAAAAGCCAGTTATCTATGATGTATCACAATACTACTGCATATAAAAATTCACGGCATATGTATATGTATATATACATCCTGTATTATATCAGATAAATATAAACAAAATGATCCTACTGTCACCCACCCCTGTGTGGAATGCTTTACTCTTATTCTCTCATATGTTAACTCTTCATCACTCAAATCATATGACACTTCTTCAAAGAAGTGTTTTCTGATCAGCTACTGTGGTTATTTCCTTAGTCAACCTCCCTCCATATGCTGAAACCCCTTAAACACCTAATATTTCTCCCCATCTACAGTAAAAAAGAAAAGAACTCTTTATCCGTTGCCTATTATTCTCATGCTTATGTCACACTAAAGGTCTGTGCATCATAAAACAAACACAATTTCAGATTACTGTATATCAGATCATTTTATGATTACGTTTTCTGTGAAAAATTTCTTCAAAAAGTGAAGATAGATTAAGCCAGTATACGTGTTGCAATCTCAGCACTTAGGAGGTAGAGGGCAGAGGGAGAATCAGGAGTTCAGGATCACCAAGTGATAAGCAAGTTCAAGGCCAGCCTGAATTACATGAAGTCTTATCTCAACAAAGGAGAGAGAGACAGAGATGGAGAAAGAGAGAAATAAATGGATTAACAATGGCAGAATGATAGGGGAATGTGCTAAAAAAAAAAAAAGGTTAGCAGCAAAACGTTAATGTAAGAATTTACATGGTAAGTATATAGATTATTCACTGTATAATTCTTTCACCTTTACTGTACGTATAAAACTTTATATAATAAAATGTTAGGAAAGAACCAATGACAGCAAGTTAACATAACAAAAACAATAATAAAAAATGTAGGTCCACTAAATCAATAATGGAAACATAGTAGGTTAGGAGAGAAGAAAAAAGTAAAAAAACATATATATCTTTAAGAGATGCCTGGTTGGGAGATGACATTGAACTTACCCACTTCCACAAATGGTAATGAGAGGGTGGATAAATAAACCAGTCAATCAATGAAAAACTGTGAGTGCTGGGAATATGACTCAGTGATGCCAATGATGTGTAAGGTCCTGGGTTTAGTCCCCAGCATTGCAAACAGTTAATAATAATAGTAAGAATAAATAAGAAGTTAATAATGAAAAGAAACTAATCTCACAACCAGCAAGATAAAATACTAACTGTATACGAAGAATTTGTTTTGAACAAAGAATAATCAGTAACAGGAAATTCTATTAGTTTAAACCTTTGTAGATTAAAAAGTACTTTGCTCCATGGATTATTCTAGAAGAAACAAAATAAAGATCAGCTTGGAGGAACAAAGCACTCTGTTTTTTGGTTGTTGGTTTTTTTTTTGGCGGGGGGAGGTGTTTTTTTGAGACAGGGTTTCTCGGTGAGCCCTTGGCTGTCCTGGACTTGCTTTATAAACCAGGCTGGCCTCAAAGATCCACCTGCCTCTGCCTCCCAGAGTGCTGGAATTACAGGTGTGCACTACCAACCCTGGTACACTGTGGTTTCAAAAATCACTTAAATAAATTTACATTTCTGTATTTAAAGCTGTCATTATGTACATATGTGAGGGTGAAGGTGTATGGCATATGCTTGTGGAGGTCGGAAAACAACTTTCAGGAGTAGCTTCTGTCCCTCTGAGTTCTGTGGATCAAACTCAGGTTGTCAAGCTTAATGGCAGGCACCTTTTACCTGCTGAGCCACCCCACCAGATTACAATGCCTGTATTTTAATTGTCTGTATGGAACCCCCTGACAGTTTGCTTATTTATCCTTTAACTTAGTCTCACCAGATTTTAAAACAGACCACCATCAAGTGTCAGGTACATAGAGTACCTAATCACACAAATAATGGGAGTTTCATTAAAATATACAAGATTTTTAAAAATGAGGCTGTAAGTATGGATTGATGGTTGAGAACATTTGTTTCTGCAGAGGACCAGGGTTTCATTCCCAGCATCCACATACGTTTCAATTGTCCAACTCCAGTTCCAGGTTATCCAATACCCTCTTCTGAGATACCCAGGCACCAGGCATGCATGTGGTACACATAACATATATGTAGGCCAAACATTAATATACATAAAAGAAACAACAACAACAAAAGAACTGGCAAGATAAAGTGCTAACTTAAGTGAAGTACTAGGATCATTTTCCTGAAAGGCAGATTGGGTTTCTCTAATGGGATGAAAGGTGGCCAAGGACTCACCTGTCCTCTACCAGTGTATTGTTCAGGGCAGTCAGCATTATCAAGGTCCACTGAAGTTCTTTATCTTCAGGTAGCCCATGGGCTTTGGTATAAGACATATCTTTGCTATGCTGTACAGCTATAGTAGAGAAATCCAGAGGACCTATTTCTCCCAAACACCTTCCAACAGCCTCTACATACAGAAAACTCGTTTTAGTATAGTTATAAATAGGAAGGTATACAACATTCCCAATTTAAAAAGTAGTAGCACTGTTTTGTCATGCTTCAAGATTTCAGTGTTTTCTAACATTGGGAGTAAAAAAAGCTACAAAATATATCAATGTTGTAACATATTTTTCCCCAGAGAAGACAGGCTGTAAGTTAACAATTATAGTAACAGAACATTAAAAGCAAAAGTATTAACATGCCTGGCACTGTATAAAGTATCAACTTTAAACCCTTATGTCATACATGTATCATTCATTAATTTTAAACATACAATTTAGTGAAAAATTTTAAACATATGTCTTCATGTCATCTATAAACACAGGCAGCTTTGCTTCCTTTCCACTCTGCACACTTTTCATTTCATTTCCCTGCTTGAAACTCTAGCTACAACTTCAATCTACTGCTGAATACAAGCAATAAAGGGGAATAACTTTTCTTATTCCTCATGTTACAGGAAAGGTTTCAGTTTTTTACCACTAAGTGTGATGTATATTAACACATATTAACACATTATCACTGTGTTACATAATAAAGCTACTTAGGGTTCCTGGGGCAGATCAGGTTCATGCCCAGAATCACGGCAATGAACAAAGCTGTTCACTTGGTGGGTAGGCAGATCGGAGGGTTCTGGTGGAGATAAATTTCTAAAACTGGGGGGTGGATGCAGATATAGTCTTATTGTGTACAAATACTTAAAACTGAAAGCTAGTTTAAGACATGATTTGTATACCAGCCTATACATAAGATAAATCTAAATAAAAACCAACCTAAAGGGTAAGTATGCTAAACAGGCTCCCACAGAGAGCCGAGACAGACACTAGCAAATGAACCATCAGCAAGTTACTTTCCCCATTCTCAGTAAGGCAGTGTGGAATGCCAGTTTCTAGCTAACTATAATCATCTGATTTTTCCTTTCTAAGACCACCAACTCTAAATGCCTATATTCAACATGATGTTAGGAATTTACTTTATATTAGATAATGCCTAAATGGCAACAATAAAAGAATTAAATGATATTTAAAAAAATTCTGAGTCTAACCATTCTTCAGAATATTTGTTCCTGTTTTCTATACAGAAAATAGACATTAAATACCATTAAGTCATACTTACTAATTTGCAACTTAGTTAAGCAGTTATTTATGATTTTCCTACATATTTATAAGACATTTTAAGATCAACATTTATACACTATCAGTTATTATTGCTAACTTTATAAATATTTTGAAGAATATGAAAGGATTACCTGAATTAGGCAGAAATTTAACAAGCCATTCTTATTTCTCCAGTGAATCAAATGAGAAACTTACACTTATTCTGACCATACTAGAAAGACCATTCACCTACATCATTTACCTAAAACTTCTCTTTCACCAGTCTGGTTCACTGCCATTTTGGATAACTGCAACAAGCTCACAACCAGCTTCACCACAACGCCATCTTGTGGGTTATCTAGAAATAATTTTGAGAAAAGTGCTTCAGTTATCATAAGGACAACACATACTGATTTTACACCACTTCCCAAACAGGACATTTTAAAGGTTTTAAATCATAAACCGATTTTAAAAATACACAGAGATAGAATTTGAACTTCCTTCTGAAATACAGCCTCATGGAAATGATTAGAAAGATTTATTAGCACGATTTATCAAGGAGATAGAGAAATGTCTTGAACAAGTTGAACAGAAAAGTTAATACCTTAGCAAGGTCACAAATAACTAGAAACATAAACTCATTCAACACAAAAGCTGAGATCTTGCTTTAGAAAGGTCATTAGAAACTGCACGCAGTATTCAGAATTTAAACCCACACCATCCAGCAGCCTCTCTGTAATGATGAAGCTACAAATGATGACGGTGGCAAGAAAAATTTACAAAATAATATTTGAGAAAGAAACAAGAAGAAAAAAAATCCATAATGTTAAAATTAATACTCCAAGGGGGTTGTAGAGATGTCTCATCTGTTAAGAACAATTGCTGCTCTTGCAGAGGATCCTGGTTCAGTTCCCAGCACCCACATGGCAGCTTACAACCATCTGTTAACTCAAGCTCCAGTAGAATGCAATGCCCTCTTCTCTGGCCTCCATGAGCACTGTGGTACATATAATACACATGTAAGCAAAAAAAACACACACATAAAAATAAATATTAAAGAAACAAAACAACTTGTACCCTGACATTCTCTCATAAGATCTAACATCTGATCCTTATGTTGTTCCAGTTGTCTTCGAAGATCCTTCAAGCCTTCAAGCCTGGTCAGTGGCAGTGGATTGTAAGCACTTACTGAGAGAAAATGGTTAATTTCCTAAAGGACAGAATTAATTAATATTAGTTGAGTATGTTTTGGATAAGTGTAAGGAATAAAACAATAAAAGCAAAAGAAGTACTGTCGACAGATACTGACATACAAAGCGACATAGAAGAGCAAAGTTCCTTCTTCCACTTTAATTCTGACAATGTTTTAAGGGTTTAGGTTCTAAGAGATTCTCTTATCTATATTAGATATCATATATTAAGACTTCAAGAATGCAATAGCAAGCTGAATTGGAAAGAAATGTTTCACTTTTTATTTATTTTGTACTATAACTTGGATTATGCAGCATAATGTAGTAAATGTTTTCATACTGATAGTCTTTTTTTTTTAAATGTTTATTTTATTTATTTATTACATATACAGTTTCTGCCTGCACACCAGCAAAGGGCACCAGCTCTATTACAGATGGTTATGAGCCACCATGTGGTTGCTGGGAATTGAACTCAGGAACTCTGGAAGAACAGTCACTGTTCTTAACCTCTGAGCCATCTCTCCAGCCCCCATACTGATAGTCTTAATAGAATGATTTTAAAATTGTAACATTTAGACAAATTTAGACATAACTAAGTTTATAAAGATTAAAATTCTAAATATCATCTCTAATATAACTATTACTGACACTCAAAGAAACAAATGGCAATTCTGAGATATTAAGGAGCATGTGCATGTTAAAATTAATACTATTTTATATCATAGATACTCCAACTGATCTTTGTCAAGATGCTTTGCTATCTATACTTTAAGTAAAATTCAAGAAGATGCATAAAGATCTGTTTTGACAGGCTGAAGAGATGGCCCAATGATTAAAAGAGCTAGCTGCTTTTGCAGCGGACCTGCATTCGGGTCCCAGAATTCATGTCAGATGGCTCAGGACCATATATAATTTTCAGCTGCAGGGGAATTTGAAGCCTTCTTTTGGCTTCCTTGAGCACATGTACATATAAGGCATACACACAGAGAGACATAAATTTAAATATCTATGCATATTTTTAAGATATTTGGATTTTATTTACGGAGGTAACTCTCATGCATTACTTTATTAGAACAGAAAGTATTCTGTCCTTATTAGTGAAGCACTAAAGTTTTAAAACATTACTACTGCCTATGTTCTGTAACATAAAACTATAAATGAAATTTTTATTACCTCTAAGAGTGAAAAAGGTCCTCCACTATATTTGATATTCTGTTGGGTAAGCCGTAAATCCTTAAAAACAACATGGTCAGGAAAAGGATCCAAAAGCTTAATTGTGACAAAGAGGTTTTCATTGTCCTTGTTATCTATTACTAAGTACTTCAACAGGTCCAATACCTAAACAATTACCAAAGGAGAGCGGAAGTCTTAATTATATTCGGAGAGCCAAATTCCATTAAAACTGATAAACAAACCAACCAACCAACTTCTGCTAACCTAGTTCAGAAGAAATGTTTTAACAGTATGTGTGGTACCCAGCTATTAGCCAGTAGTTTCATAACTCTAAAATACTTGCAGTGCTACACATAATGGGAATAACAAATCCAGTGCTAGTGAAACGTTTTATGAGATTTCACTTATAATGGTGGGGATTAATTGCTCTACTTTTTAATTACTTCTACATTTTAGTATAATAGACAACATTATCAGACTTATCAGCTCAAAATTACTAAGGGCTAAGTAACTGATTTCAAAGAGTAATTCACTAAGAATGCCTTCCCCACCATCTATCAACAAGCCTTCCTATTAAACCTGTTAGCCACACCAGGTAAACATAAAGTGTTCAATTCCCGAGAGTGTCATTTATCTCAAATACCCCTGTTCAGATGAACTGGGAAATTACCTGTTCTTGAACCTCCTGATAATCCACAAGGGGTATAAGTGTGCCAACAATAACATGAAGATGGTTTTCTAGAGCATCCTTACAGTGAGTTACAGCTGTATGACAAACTCGACTTAATAGGTCACAGCAAAGGGAAAAGCTACGAAATGACACATCTGTGAAATGAGAAGGCCTAATAGGAAAAATAAACGAATGGATGAATAACAACGTCTAAGAAACTACTTTGAAGTAATATTTCAAGTTATTTTTACTCAGTCTCTAATTCTTACATGGCTTGGAAAAAACTGACTTTCATATCTAATATTTCAATGGTTACAAACCAATAAAGAAAAAGGATTCCAGAAAGATACAGAATAGGCAATCCTAGCCACCTATTTTTCTGATAGAATTACTGCAAAACAACAAAAACCCATCACAATTGTTAAATACAGCAAGACCTCACTACTTTACAACAATAATCATGAAAGAAAAATATTAAATAGCAAACTTAAACAAGCCAGTAACAAGTAATGAAACTAAATAAAAAGTCATCCAACAAACAAAGTCCAGGATGAGATGACTTCACTAAACTGATACTGATCATTTGCAATCATTCAAAAATTAAAGAATTTCTGGCAGCTCATTCCACTAGACCATAACTAGCGTAACACCAAAACCAGATAGTTACATAATAACAACAAAACTATAGGCCAATATTCCTGATAAGCAAAGATACAAAAATCCTCCACAAAGTACTAGCAAATATAACTCAACATCACACAGAAAACATAACACATAATTAGGTGGGGTTCATACCAGAGATGGATGGTTCAACATATACAAATCAATAAAAGTGCTAAACCATACATCAACAGAATTAAGGCTTTTAAAGCTATAATCATCTCAACAGCCAAAAAGGCATTCGAAAACGTTAAAACCTGAACAAAATAGATATTTTAAGAATATACATTAACAAAATACACGAAATTCACTACTAACACCCTGAACAGAGAAAAGCAGAATAGTTTCTCTAACATTATGAAAAAGACTAGAACTCCTTTCCCACCACTTCCATTTCAAGACAGTGACAGAACAGGAAAGAAATAAATAGTGTCTAAAATGTTAACAGAGAAAGTTAAGTCATTACTATTTGCAGGTAAACTTAAAGGCACCACAAAACAAAACAAATATACAAACATCCAAACTATTAAAACTACTAAATGTGTTCAGTGAAGGTGCAGTTTATAAAATCAACATAAAAAATCAGTAGGATTTCTTCACACTGATAATAAAAGGGGGGAAAACACAAAAAAAATTTAGCTAAACAGGAACAATCTCTACAAAACAAAAACAATAAATTTATAAAATAATGAAACAAAGGAAAAGGGAAATCCTTTAGCCACTGAATAATTATTAAAATGTTCACTCTACGTAATTCCTAAATTACAATGCAAACTACGTAATTCCTAAAGATACTAACGACACCTTAGAGAACTAAAATAGAAATTCTAAGATTCAAATAGAACACACACACACACACACACACACACACACACACACACACACAATCTCAAATAGCCAAAGCAATTTTAAGTAAAAAGAACAAAAAGAGTATGATACTATTTTTGATGACAAAGGCTTAGTAACTAAAACAGAATGAGAGCTGAAATACAATAGCATGAAAATGTACATACAGACCAATGAAACAGCACAGAGTGGTCACCTATAACCCCTAGGTGCAGGAGATGGACAGAGATCCTGGGAACAAGCTGGCTAGCCAGACCAACTTTATTGGTGCGTTCTGGTTCCACTAAAAGACGGTGACTCCATGAAGGAGGTGAAAAGCAATTCAGAAAGACTCCTGACATCAACTTGAGGACTCTACATACTCATTTCCAAAACACACGTGCCTGTACACACAGACAAAAGACTGGTAGTGCATCAGTGCAATGCATTATTTACCTTTTGTTGATGTAGTGAATCAAAGTATAAATAATATCCCGAAGAACAAAGGCCCAAGCTCCTCCCAAGCCACTTGTTATATCTTTCAGTAATAAACTAACAAACAGGTGATATATTTTAAGAATTCTGTGTTTTTTATAGATATTATTTGTCTCAGCTGCTTGTTTGCAAATGGCCAGAAGAATTTTCTGATAGGAATCCTACAAAATAGATACATTTAGAAAAAAAAATTTTAAATCAAATATATTTGACTGTTAACACAATTTATAATTTACTACATGATCATTTAGATATGGGCCTGATATCATATGCAAAATATTACACTGAAATTGTTAAGAGTCCATTTTACTTTTTAAAAGTTGCCACATTAATTTTCAGAAAATAAACTGAAAGTCAACAGATTATGATGAAACAGTAAATATGCTCCCTGAGTTAATTAATACAGGCAGTGTCACAAGATCCTGACTTAATATTTAAATACGTTTAGCTAACACTAAAACACTTAGATACAACTGGTAAGTCAAGTGCTTTCCTTCTTAAATTAGTAAAGTAAAATTTCATGTTTTCTCCCCCTTCCCAAGATACAGATTTTCTAGCTGAAAAGGACTTTTCTTACCAATTAGTATACTAGTAATGCAATGAGTACTTACAGGGATTTTAGAAAGAATTTCTAAAATGCTTTTAAACTTGGTTTTATGACAGTTACTGATGTAGGCAAATGTTGCCTTAATAACATGTGATGGAAAATATGGTGGATTAGGAGCAGGATCCAAATCCCTAAGAAAGTATAAGGAAAGAAATATAGTTATTTAAAAAAAAAAAATGTATCAGTGAATTTCCAAACTGGAGATTTTAATAACTTCCAAGTTATTAAAAACAAAACTGGTTTTTCTATTGAAGAACTATGTATTTTTAAAAATCACAAATGATAAAACATAGTTCACATACATGAATCAGGCATCCTCCCCATGGACTCAGTATCAGATGATCTGTTCAAAATAACTGAATTATGTAACATTTTATAAAGTTAATGGCAGACCCAGAGTTGGGCCTCAGCAAAACTTCCCTTCAGGTCTGATTTATGATTATACCTGAGTATTGCAAGACCAACAGTGATCTATTAGAGTAGTAATATTATTTAAAATAAAATTATAAAGTCTAAGCATTTTTTCAGTGTAACTACTAATGCTTAGCACAGTCATCCTATTTTCATCAGGGTACAGTGGTGTACCCTTTAATCCCTGCACTGGGGAGGCAGAGGCAGGCAGATCTCCTGAGTTTGAGGCCAGCCTGCTCTACAGAGTGAGTTCCAGGACAGCAGCACTAAATAGTGAAACCCTGTCTTACTAAAAAGAAATCCAAACAAAATATTTTGGTGACTGGAGAGATGGTTTAGCAGTTAAGAGAACTGACTGCTTTTCCAAAGGACCCAGGTTCAATTCCTGGCACCCACATGGTGGCTCACAACTCCAGTTTCAGGGCTGGGTGTGTGGGAATGAAGGAGGGTTCTAATGCCCTCTGTGGCCACTGCATGCACGTGATGCACAGACATACATGCAGGCCAATCACTCGTACATATAAAAATGAAATGTTTTAAAAATACTTTTAAAAACTGAGAATTTTCAAGTAGCTTACAATAACGCTTAAAAAAAATCACACTAATATTCATATAAAAACCAACTGATTTCACATCTAAATTAATCTAGACAGCTAAGAATACCATAAAGGAGGCAGAGAAAGATATTAAGTAGCTCGATGCTTTAGTACCATAGGAAAAATGAAAGTTTCCCAAAAAAGTCAGCAGAAGAGCAACTATGGTAGGAAGGTTGCAGTGAAGGAGGTCATTAAGGGGGCTCTTAAGCTACACCTCGCTAAGTATGAAATGGGCATACCCTGAGAAATCACGGAGCTCAGTGCTTTGACTAGCATCAGAATCAGCTGTTTCATGTAATGTCATAAGCAACTCCACCACAATCTCTGGTAAATTACTAATGAATACTTGATCAATCTGTAGAAACACAAAATTACAAAATATTAAACACTTTTATATCTGTGATTTTCACAACAGCACAAAGGGTATGTATTAATTGCTTACTTCAAAACTAAAAAACATTAAATAAAATATAATCAAGCCTAAGTTCTGCAACAAAAACCTCTACATTTTCTTCTATAGAGTCAATCCACAGTGAGGTAAGCATAGCAAAATCACACCCAACCAACCCTCCGTACCTTCTATTTTACAGAACTTTAATTGACTTTGGATTTACCATTAAATTCCTCAAATTAGAAGTTCTCCAGGTAGCAAAGTTCCATAATCTACACTGTTTCTTGGTTTGTATTTTTATCTTTAATTCATTTGCTAACTCTTCAACAATTTTAACTGTTAAAAATCTTTGTGACTGCCAATAATCCTGTAGGTGTCTTGTATCCTGATATTGGATGATATTCCCAAAATCTGAAGCCAGTACCACCCTTCATCAATAGTCACTAAAAGGACTCCTGTCTAAGAGATAGATTTCTCACCAATCTGCTTCTGCTACAGGTAACCTCACAAAAGATTGCCAGGAAGAAGCTATGATCCCTACCTCTGGGGTTACAAGTGTGAGGTGTCAGCCAAGTCAGCTTTTATTTGGATGTAAGAATATGAAGTCAAGTTGCCAAACTTGAGCACCAAATACTTTACCAAGCCATACCCCGAAGCCCAATAACATTAAAGTCCAAAGCTTACATCTTTCCTCAGTAGATAAAGGTACACAAAGACTGAAGCCATACTTGTTTCCCTAGGAAGTCTTCGCCTTTAAGTGTATCGTAGACCTCAGTAGCAGTCTCTCTCTTCTGGGCTATGCTGCTGTCTCCTCTGCCCTCATAGGCGAAATAAGGAAGAATGTGTACAAGAATCTTTGGGAAGCAGTCTATCAGCAGACTTTTCCAGCCCTTTTGGATCTGATTAGCAATGGATTTCACCTCATCAAAATGACTTCTAATCACCAAATGTGGAATCAAAATCTTGTAACAAGATCTGAAAATGTTTAAATTTAGGTTATAAAGTTCTCAAAGTAAAATTTTACATCAAAATAACAAAATGATTTAATAGTAGTTAAAAGATCACTTTAGGTCTTTAAATGTTCTTTATACATTTTAAACTTTTTATGTGTTTAAAATGTTATGAATACAGGTGTTTTGCCTGCATGTATTCTATGTACTGCTCTGCATGCCTCTGAAGACCCAACCCCATATAGGGTCTTCTGTAATACAGGCTGGTACCAAACTCCCCAGGCAAATGAAAATGACCTTGAACTACTGAGCTTCCTACCGACCTTCAGAGTGTTGGGGTACAAGTAAGCCCCACTGTGCCTGGTTTACACAATCAATGCTGAATGGAGGGACATGAGCACCCTAGGCATGTACTGTAACAACAGAGCTGCACGCTAGGCACACTGTACCAACAACGCTATACTTAAATCCCCACAATATCAATTATCTTGCAATAAGCTTTGAGATATCATAGAAATTATGATTAAATAATCTACTATCAAGCAAGAGGAAAGAAAAATCAAGAAGGAAATAATGGCCACTAGTAATTTATCTTTGATTATTTACCAAAGGGAAGATATCTGTGTGTAAACCGAGATGCATAAAGTATTAGCATGGCTTACACAAAGATACACAACTGATTGCTGATATTGCTACCAGAAATTCTAATTCAAGTACATCCTTTGATACATTCTCAAACTTTCTTTTTTAAAAACCAGGCTACTTCCTACCTGCAGCTAGGGATGGGAGAGGTAGGAGAAGGGGGCTGTCAAACACTATTGCACACAACATAGATAAACCTACCTATAGAAATCCTCAACACTTGTATAGTTTAACAAAATAAAAGGAAAAGAAGATAGGTTGTATTCACTGTCTTGAAGGTTCAGCCATTCCAAAACCAAGTAATCTAGATGAGAAACCATGAAGTCTTCTAAACATCTATAACCAAATGATTCAGAGACTTTCTCTAAAACCTGCACAAAAGAAAAACATGATGTTTGAGAAAATAAAGAATAATCATCATTTTGGTCCTTGTTAATATTTAAAATAGCATTTTATAACAGTTATCCAATGATTTTCTATCTTGATTTCTTTATCAACAAATGACACAAGGATAATAAATGAGAAAATGGAAAATGTGTTTAATATAACTGACATAACACTCAGCACGTAGAAAACGCATAATGAACATTAAATAAATAATAGCATAATTTTATATAGCTAACTATATCTCAAAGAAAAATCTAAGAAAAAATTATTTTCAGCCTGACATCTAAATTTTTTTAAATCCCAAAACATGCCACTTTGTTGTTTTTAAAATATAAAATCCCAATTGTTTGAGTTTACTAATGAAGACTCAGGAACCAGACGTGGGTGTGAAAACCCAGCTGACCTCCCTATTCCACCAATATCCCAGAAGAAAATAGTTTTATCTTCTCCACACTGTCTTAAATACCCTTCAACTCAATGTCCCTCTTTCCTGTATTTTCTTGTCAACTGGTTACCTACTCTGCCTCTTGGCCTATGGTTGGCTTTATTTAGCTCTTGTTTACAGAAAGCTCTTGGGTTAAAGGTGTGTGCTAGGGCTGAGCCACAAGAAAGAGGTTTTTCCAGTATATAATCTTGGGGTTCACAGTGTGATCAAATATCCTACAATATCAACTGAATAATGATGTAGCATAATAGAAAACTTCTTATAAACTCATTTTAACCAACAGGTAAAAGGTTAACTCATTTAAGATCATTCTCTGCAGGCTGGCCTACAATATTCTGAACCTATGCTGGTACAAAGTTAATTGCCTATCAGTCCATATTCATCACATTTCAAACCTCCAACAGGAACTTGTAGAGGTTCCTAAATAATCAACATGGAATGGAAGAACAGGGAGGGCTGTTACATTCTACAATAATGGGATGATACAGTTATAATGATTAAACCCAGGCCTCTTCTCTAAATGAATCCTAAAAGCCACGCTGCCCTGAACTTTGTTTTCTGATCTTGTTAAATTGTAGTATGCTGCTCCATAATGGATAATGCAAAAGCAACCAAATGTCTCCAAGGGTTTCCCTCAATGAACACTTCCAGAGAATATGTTCTGTGTGGAGAGACCATTCACTTCTGCGGATTCATATTCTGTGAGTGCTTTATAAAATGCTCTTAAACTGACTAAGAAGAAAGTCACAGTAAATACAAATTCACATACCACTTAAAAGAATTATTATGTCTGGCTGTGGAAGGGACTATAGCTGAGCAGTACAGTGCTTATTACTAAGTACAAGGCTGTGTCCAAGTCCCAGCAGTGTAAAGCACCAGAGCATATGCACGTCAGCACACATGCACGCATGCACGCATGCACACACATACACATTCTCTCTCACACACTAGTAAGCTTCTTTTTAATATTCCAAGTCTAAAAACCCAATTCTTTCTAAGTGTCAAATGCTACATACAATGAGAAAGTATTCATCATACCTTTTTCACAAGATGAAGTTCTAATCCATTTTCCTTCACAGATTTGCAGATAGCAAACAAAGCCTGTTTTTCACAGATAGGGCTACAGTGCAAGACCACAGCTATCATCATCAGTAAAACAGATTTTCTATTATGAATCTCATCCAGAAGATCGGGGTTCTGAGTATCACATAACTTCAAAAAAAATTGTAAGAATAATGACTTAAACATCTTAAAATGGTAAATCAAGCAAGCAAGCTCAAATCCAAGTATTCTCTAACCTCTAAATAGCCTACACTGTTTAAATCCTATAAAAATGAGCTAAGAGAAAAGACATAAGAAACAAGGTTTTCTATAGCTAAGAAAAGCTGTCATTTCCTAGGATCTAATGGAAACAATTACCAAAGGAGAGAAAAAAAAAAAAAAAAAAAAGATTTTCCAAAGGATTAAAGAACAAACAGCAAATAAGAACAAGAAGTATTAACGAGTGGTACTCCTAAGAAGATTTTTATTATTAGGATATCTTTATAGTGTTTCCTTCTTTAAAAATTGTTGCCATCTATATTATAAAAATAAACAAAAAAGTCTTGAAAATAGAATGACATGCTTTCGGTTTAATGAAAATTACTTTTTAAAAATCCCCACTAGGCACCACCTTCATTTTAAAAATTTATTCTTATATGTGGTATTTTGCCTGCATGTATGTCTATGCACGGTGTCTGCAGAGATTAGAAAAGGGTGCCAGATACCCAGGAACTGGAGCTACAGAGAGTTGTGAGCCACCCTGTGAGTGCTGAAATTCAAACCCTGGTCTTCTGTGAGGAAAGCCAATGCTCTTAACTAACAGCCATCTCTCCAACCCTTATCTGCGTTTTTTAACTAGCTGCATTTACTCTACAATCCAAATCGAACTCAGTCTTTGAATAGTAAGGTCACAGGCACACACCACCAAACTTTGCATCTTTTGGTGTGTTCTGGATTTTTCTTTTTGTTTAAAAAAATTTCTTAAGCTAAACAAGCCCTTTAAATATCTCAATGTATTGAAATGCCCATTAAAGTTGGATTGTCCTCACAAAAACACCATAGAAAAGTTACAGCAAAATTAATTGCTATTACTTGACTCCTTCTGACCTATAAATTATATTCAGAAAAATTTTATTCAGTCTATACAGATGACTTAGACAAGCTTTATAGAGAAACTACTAAATACAAACTCTCATCTCAAGTGTGCTAAAGAAATAACACAGACCACATGTGTGAATACAGAGCATATACATGTTAGCATAATTACCGCTTCTCTTATTCCTGCCTCTGCCTTCATGTATGCATTTTTAAAAGCTGTTTGCTGAAACTTCAAAGGAAGCGCTTTCAAGCATTTGGAGGAATCTCCTTGCTTCATATGCTGGAATAATCTTTAAAAACAAACAAACAAAAAATATCAATTTATTTCAAACCCTACAAAACAAAGCATATTACAGAACAAAAGTAAACCAGTTTGTAAGGTAATTATACCTTCTTTCTTTGAAAAACTAAGTTAGCAGTTCAGACCATCTACTAAATGTTAAGGTCCTTGATCTATAAGCCAATTTCTCCTATAAAAAAAGGAGATTCCAAAAATTTTTTAAAACTGGTGAGATTTGAAAGCTGTCAGAAAGAATCACTGTCCTCTTACCAAACACAAATCAAGAGTCCACAAACTTCTGTCAACTTGTTCTAATATTTAATCACCCCAAAAGTGAGTAGCTCCATACTTCAATATTCAGTTTACATTATATTTTATGTGAAAAAAAGTTATCAGTGCCTCTTACATATCCACATATTTAAGGCATCTCTGTAATAAATTTTGTCCTTGATATTTTTTAGGAATCAAATTTTTATAATTTATTTCTGATTGCTACATTCTGCTAGCTTTTTGAAATAGCCCAACATTACATATCCTAACAAATTAGAAACCCAAAAAGCCAAACGAATCCTACTTACTGATCTTTCTTGAATTTAGGAGATTCCCCATGCTACTACTACACTGAGCTATGACACTCATCTATAACCCTCTAAACCTGAGAACTTTAACTTCAGTTCAGTAAGCATTTAACTCCCACACACAGCCACCCGCAATCTTGACAACGCATGAATTTCTTCCTAACACAAATGAGGACTGAGACAACATCTGGTTCATGGAGACACTACTGTCACAGATTCAAATGATGGGCACATTAGCACTAATACCATAGAGCAGCGGTCTTCAATTTTCCTAATGCTGCTTACCCCTTTAATACAGGTCCTCATGTGGCAATCCCCAATCATAAAATTATTTTTGCTGCTAGTTCATAATTGCAATTTTGCTATGAATTGTAATACAAATATCTGTTTTCCGATGGTCTTAGGCGACCCTCAAAGGGGTTGCAAATATAGGTTGAGAATCACAATCATAGATTATGTAATTACTTGGACAATTTCATTATGGCGACCTTCTTTTACTGGTCACTTAGGTCTGAAAAATATGCAATTTTCAGCTTTGATGGTTTTAAAGCAGCACATAATTTCTTTTCCAAATACATTCATTTATTGTACCAATCATCGATGAACAGCCAGCACAGCCAAATATTATTTTAGGTTAAAAACAGCCATGATATCAACATCATACAAAATGAAGAAACTCCCATTTTACTGAATCACATAAAGCCGTGGTAATATCCGAATATTCTACACCTTCTCAAGTGGCAGTAGACAAATTTCACTCAAATCAATGGCTTGTTAGCGCCACAGCACTAAGCAAATTACCTCTCAAAGCCAGAGTTTTCACTTGTAAATTGCGGACAACAATGTTATCTAATTGAGATTAAATAAAAACATGAATCCCAGGACATGTACACACTGACTAAGTGTGCGTTGCTGTCATCAGCACGTGGAGAGTGCCACCAGCAGCAGCATTACAAGCGCTTCAGAACTTTCTCTTTACCTGTCCACTGACCCTGCGGCCAGCATCCGAACCTGATGATGATCATCTGCCAGAAAGTGTGGAAATACTTCATTTACAGGAAAGTCTTCTCCTTTTACATTAAGAACTGCCCATTTGGAATATGGATCAACCTATAGTAAAATAACAATTAAGATTAAATACAAAACATTATGAGAAAAACCAGTCATTAGCATGCAGAAATAAAGGCAGCGTTAGCCATCCCAACAAAGAACTTTCTAGTAACATGGAATAACTCACCTCAAGGAGAGTTTGAAGACACTTTACTAATGCCATTCTTACAGAGAATATGCATTTCTTCTCCTTTGTTAGATGCCTGAAAACAAGTAAGATTTTTCAATGCAATAATTACTCAAACAAAGCAAAGACAAAAAAAAAAAAAAAATCAATGAATTTAACATTATCACAAGTTTTTTCAAAATTTGTTTTAAATTAATTCTTACTATATGGAAAATGACAATGTATTTATCTTTCCTAAAATTCAAGCTAAATAAAAAAATATTTCAGTTTGATGTACATTATCTGTTTTTTATCTTGGAACTGATACACTCTGGGTAACCATGCTACAGCAAACTAAAGATAAACAGAATATCCTTTAAATTTGGTCATTATAATATGAATTTAAAAACTATGTTCTAAGCCAGGCGTGGTGGTGCATGCCTGTAATCCCAGGACTCAAGCAGGCAGAAGCAAGTGGATCTTTGTGAGTTCAAGGCCAGCCTGGTCTACAAAGCGAGTATAGGACAGCCAAGACTACACAGAGACCCACTGTCTCAAAAAACCAAACCAACCAACCAAACAAACAAAATCTGTGTTTTATATTGACTCCGAGAAGTCCTTATTAATCAAACAGAATGAAGCATCTAAGCTACACACATGTGATTTTCTGTAAGTATGAAATTTGTTGTTGTTGGGCCAATGACTGCTGGACCCTGAGTTCAATCCCTGGAACCCACATAATGGAAGGAGAACTGACTTCCACTAGCTGTTCTCTGACCTGCACATGTGCACATGTGTTAAGAAAATACTTAAAATATTATTGTGAGACTAAGAGTGAAATACAGTGACAAAGCCAACTGGTTCATTTGGATGACCAACAATTCAATTGGCTTGGATTGTTGCACTTTTTTATGTAACATCTATGTCAAGTTATTATGTGATTTGAAATTTACAGGGCCACATGCTAAACATTTTAGAAAATAAAAATTATGAAAACAATACAGCTTTTCAATTAGGGAATGGAAGACAGAGCTGGGGAAAGGGCCCAAGAGAGAAATTACTCGCTACCTAAGTATGAAAACCATGGTTTGGATCTCCAGAACTCATGTGAAGTAAGATGCAGAAGCACCCATACGTAATCTCAACATACCTACAGCAAGATCTGTAAAGGAGAAAAAGGAGAAACGTGTGGACCTGGTGGCCTGGTGCATGAAGCAGTGAACATAATACAAACAGGTACAAGTGAGCATGACACCCAATGTTGCTCTTTGAATGCTACGACAGTGCAGTGACACACACGTACCCACACTCACACCAGTGAACATTCACACAAACACACACACTAAGAAAAGGAAGACCGACTATGCACACTTTTGTTAAAAGATGCAAAATGTTATACAAAACAAACAAAAAAATTCAGGATTGTGCAGAGTTTACACCTGTATCCAGAGGTAGAAAAACGACTAGAAAAAGAGACTTATGCCTACCAAAATGCGCCAATCACTGTCAGGAACTGTCCTTGCGCATTCTTTGTGCTCTCAGTGTCCACACTGTCCCAACACAGGCTTGTCACTACATGAAGGACATTGCTTAAAATTGCTTTACAAACATCTTGGTCACGGCGATGCAGAGAACATACAGGGCTGTGGTAGAAAAGGTTTAATGTTACAAGCTTGCAAGAACTCGTCAGTTTGTAACTTAAAACAGGCATAACATATGGTTTTTGTTTCTTACGATAATGGTTTCAGAAGTTCAGCAACATCTTCCATTGGTAATGAATGTTCCTTTCCAGGAAGCTCCTTCAAAAGCACTAAGTACTAAGGTGGTTAAAAATAAATAAATTAATAAACAAACAAGTCGCCAGCTTTACCCAAAGATCACTTACTTTAAAAAAGCATATGTAAACAAATCGAAACATGCACATAGCTGTAAATTTCTAAACACAGCATATAATAAAAATATCTTTAAAATCAAATGCTAGAGTCAAAACTCCACACAACAGCCATAACTCAAATGGTTAAAAATCCTAACCATATGCCATGGAGAGGGGAATACATCAATCATCTGGCCAGGTAACTAAGGAGTAGAAACAATAACCTCTACTGCTGAAATTCAATAAGTGATCATTACTGTCACTGCTGCAGTTAAAAGATAAAGATTCTGAGACTATACTATGTCTCTACACTCCAAGAATAATGCTTGCCATAGTAAGTTCAATGGTGAAAAACTACTGAATTCTGGAAAGCAAAGATCTAGTCTGAGAAGTAAAATACCCTAATCTACCTACTTACCATGGCTACTTTGTAACTATGTTACTATACACACAAAGATCTGTTTTAAGTAAGTATTTATAATGGTAGTTATAACTGAGCAAGCAATTTCTCAGAGGTGTTAATTTTCTAGTTATACCAAGAAATCCTAAGAGGTATTTCTGATACACTAATAAAGGATTTGTTAAAAATCCTCTTTTGTGCCTAACATGTGAATGGTACGTACTGTTACTGAGAATGTAAAGTAATTTAAATCATCAAAACTTTAAGAAAAGTATATTATCCTTCCCACTGGTCATAGATAACACTCTATGAAAGTATTCATGAAGAATGAAGCCAAGGGTCCCAACAGGATACAATGAAACCTATTTTGATTAGAGAATGCCTGTGATGTTTAAGACATCCATGGCAAGGAATTAGGAACTCACCAAGTATGACTGCTAGTTTACCAGAACCAAGAATATAACCTTGAACACATCCAGAAGATACTCAATGGGCCAGGAACTAGTTTCAAGTATTTACTGGGAATGAGGTAAGGGCATGTTTCTTAGTTTCATAGAAGGTTACAGAGTAAATAAATTCATTATTTATTGACAAACAAAGGACCAACAGGGAGCTACAAGTTTGCAGAGGAAAAAAAAAAAGCCATGAAGTCATGAATTGGAATTGAAGGTATATATTAGTGGCATTAGTTCAAAGGCCAAAATTCAGACTTCAAATTTCATGTTATAAATTATTCTTCACAGTCAAGATCTATGTTTTGCTGACCACTGATTACACTCATAATCTCAGCACTTGGAAGAAATTTAGCACAAGCCATCCTGGGCTACACAGGAAGAACTTGTCTCAAAGAAGATATTTCTTGTTCCAGTCAATAATAATTCATAAGAATTACACTAAATAATATTCAAAATACATTCAAATTTTAAAGCTCAGCATCCACTTTAATTATTTCATTGCATGTTAAAGAAAAAATGAGAAATCTAGGCATAATAGCATTTACATCTTACCCCATTTATTCAGTGAGACTGCTTGAGACATACACACACAGCGAGAGTATGTCTATGACTACTCTCAGATTTACCTTTCAGAAAATTAATTTCAATCCTTCAAAGTGACTGTTCCACTCTTAAAACATCTAACTATTACATTTGCATGACAACACCAGACAAAACCAAAAGCTCTTCTAATCTACTTGACTCACCACATGAAGGTGGAGGGATTTAGTAAGATCAAGTGTGCTAGAATCAAGCAGCATTAGCAATTTCCTTCTAATATCAGCGCCTCTAAAAGACACAGTAATGCTCTGAGATGCAGTTACACAGCGGCATAAGAACCTGAGCATGTCTAAAAGAAGGTGATCTTGCTTTGACAGATAGTCAGCACTCAAAGGATTCATGGCACCTAAAAATAAAAGGTACTTATTAGCACTAAGAGAAGGGTACAGTAGACAGATACATCCTCAAACATCTCTCCACAGTCCAAATAATCTATCATGTAGTTTTTAAAAAACTATTTTAAATTCTTTCATGAAGAATAAAATAAGAAACTAATAAATTTGATTTTTAAAATGAGAGTAATTTAAAATGTGTAATAAGGAGGGGAAGTGAAGTGTACTCAGCAAGAGCACTTGACAAAACTGAAACCCAGAACTCACAGTCCATAGTTGAAGGAGAGAACTGACTCCTGGAACACTGTCCTCCAATCTACCTCTACATGTGTACCCACAATAACACATACAAACAAAAAAATAATAAAAGCAACACACACACACATTTTAAAAATAGGTGGGTGTGGTAGTAACACACTATTAATCTCAGTACTTGTGAGAAAGAGGCAGATGGAGCTTTGTGAGTTTGTAGGTCAGTCTGGTCTACAGAGTGAGTGCCAGGACAATACTGCAGAGTAAAACTGTCTCCAGGGGGAAAAAAAAAAAAGTCTTAATTGTATAGAAAAAGAACAATCCAAGTAGACTATACCTAACAGAAGTGAGGTTATCATTAAAGTTCTTTTCAGTGAGGCCCCTTATGGTGCCAAATTAATATAAATGGTAAAAGAAACTACAAAAGTATTTACCAACAGTATTCTGGTTCTCTCCAGCATCATTTACATCACTCACAGTACCAGCACTAAACAGACTTGAGGATGATGGACTCTGTGCCTCCATCAGATTTTCATCAGTACCATCTTTCACTGAATGCACTTCTCCATAATCAAATGGCTTTTTTGTACAGGACGCCTTTAGAAAGGAGTAACAAAGATGCTATTTTCAACTTCTTTTAAAAGCACCCTAATCCATCATTGTGTAGGGGAACGAATATATAAACTGGAATCTGTTTAGATAATAGAATAACAAAACTTTACAAATTTCTTGTATTAAAAAGTATCATGGGCCAGCAAGGTGGTTCATGGAATAAAGCACTTGCTACCAGGCCTGATAATCTGAGTTGGGCCCCTGAAAACTACATGTTAGGAGAGAATAAACTCCAGCAATTGCTCTCTTACTTCCACACACGCACTGTGACTCACGTGCCCATACAGACATAAAAATAAATGTAAAAAAAAAAAAAGAATTCTAGCAGTCATTCTGTATTATATTTAAACATTCAAACACCACTCTATTTCTCCACAAACATACAGAACTATACTTTGCAACATTTAATAAAATTTTTAAAAATTAGTATCAGAAATTGATGGAAGCATAGAAATAGTATCAACTATTTAGTAGGACAATAACAATATTCATCAAAATTAAACTTAAAGCTGAGCACAGAGGCACGAGCCTGCAGTCCCACCTCTTTGGATACTTGAAGCAAAAGAACCATTTAGGCCTAGAGTTCAAGGCCAGCCTAGGCAACAAACTAAGCTCTTTAAAAAAAGAAAGCACACTCCTCGAGGTTCTCATGCGTCCCGCTGAACGAGAATTTCCTTCCTAGAATTTCTCTTGTATCCTTCAAATGCACAAATACAAGACAAAGTAGAAATGCAGGGGTCTCTGTAGGAAAAACTCTTGGTTAAAAGGGAAAATGACTTGAAATGTTAAGTAGGAGCAGATAGGTATTAGCAGGCATGGAGGGATGTGCCCTTACGCAGACTGCCAGCATGGCTTAGGATGGCTTAGGTAGAATGACCATCAAAAATTCAAAGCCAAGCTGGGGTGTGTAATGAATACCAAGCTAGCCAGGGATACCCTAGCAAGATGTGTTCTAAAATTAAAACAAAAAAAACCAAAAAGAACAAGTAGATTATATATATATAAATATATATAAATATAAAACATATATATATATAATGTGTTATATACATATACTATTCCTAAGTAGTACAATACCATAACTGCCAAGTAAAGCACAGCTGTGTGTAGCTCATAAATAAGCATAGTAACAAGGAAAAGCGATTTATGAAACACAAATAATTAAGTTACAGAGTATTTCATTGCCCAACAAACTCTTAAAAGTAAACAACTAAAAATAAAAGAGCATGTATAACATAAGTCTAATCTCATAAAAGATGAGGTATAAATACCACAATAAAAACATGGCCCCAGGCAAATCACTGTGAGTTCAGAGCCAGTCTGGCCTACAAAACAAGTTCTAGGCTAGCCAAGCCATATAGTGAGAACACGTTTTGGACAATAAATTTAATCTTTCAATTATTTCAAGGAAAAACTAAAGGGCAACTAAACTACTTTGCCAGGCACTGATATCAAGTAGAAATCAAACATACGTCCTCCTTAATGTAATAAGCTTATTAAAGACTGCATTTATTTAAAAACAATCCAAGATGTTCTATACCATGAGATGCATATCTATTTATAAGCTATTTAAACAAAAACTTGCAATTAAGGACCAGTAAGATGGGTCAATGTGTAGAGGTTTTTGCATGCAAGCCTGACATCCTGAGTTTATTCACTGGATCCTAGAAAATGACAGACAAGAACCCACTGCCAAGAGTTGTCCTGACTTCTACATTCACTGAGGTATACATGCACCAGTTTGCTTATGCTTGCTCACCATCCCCTTCTTTCTGACACATGTATGTGTATATAATTTTGCTGCATTTCAGAATCAATAAAAGTTATTAGTAAAATAGGGTTCATACTTACTAAACTTTTACAAATATCTGCAATGTCATTCATAAACTTTGATGTTAATAATCGTAGGAAAAAGCCAGATGCAATCTTGTTTGGATTATGCTGTAATTTAAACAAAGATCCAAGCAATTAAAAATAAAACACACACACACACATATATATGTGTATATATACATATATAAATATATAGTGATACTATTTTCTCTACCTTGAATGAGCTGTAGATAGAGTTCAGAACTGAGGCCAAGTTAAGATACAGTATCTTCTTTCTTTTTAAGAATGAGACTTATTGAGTCTATTTCAAGAGGCTAGTAAACTAGGTAGTAACCAGGAAAACAACTGAACAACTACAGCCTCTTTTCTAAAGGAAATATAAAGTAAATGTTTTTGTGTTTATGCATCATTAAAGTGCCAGCTATTGATCCTAAACATAATAAGCAATTAACTGTGTGGTTTATTCTTTAATTTCAGGCCTACCACACTTGACTGTTCTGATTACTGACAACACTCTAGCATAATTAAGCTACCCCAATAGGCCTGTGAAAAATCAAAAAAAGAATTACACACAGCAGTACTTTTTCTATCAACATTACCAAAGATGATCTGGGTAAAAGAAAGTAACATTTGCTCAAGGGTCATTTATCTTTGTTGGCACTCTACAGAATGCTATCTTTGTAACATTAACAATTATATGATTTTTTTTTGTTTTTATAACAAACATACCACAAATGTTATGTTTGTTATAAAAACAAAAAAAAATCACATAATTGTTAACAATCAACAAATTAGGAAAGCATGCTAGCAACACAAGACTCAGCTGTGTGTGTATATATATATAATAATAAGAAAATGAAGTTATGAAATTGGTTCATGAAAAACCAATATTCTCTGAATATTCTTATTCATTGTTCAATTTAATGTCAGATCATAGATAAACTCATAAATGGACCAAAAACTCAACATCACTCAATATGTCCCATGAATAGGCTATACTACCAAAAAGACACTCTTACCTTAGTATCTCTACACAAGCAACCGGTACACAGCTGTATCATATTTCTCAATGAACCAATTCTAGATTCCTCATTTGTGTTATATGTAAACAGAGAGATGCTTTCTCCTGCACATTGCATTAGAGACTATTTAGAATAGAAGAAAAAGACAAATTCCAGTTGACATAATAACTCAGTATTACTATTTTGAAATTTCATTTAAGTACAAATATTAAATATATTTACAATATGAACATGAAACTTAGAGTAGGGACAGACACTAGCACTTGGGAAAGGCTGATGTAAAAGCATCACAAGGCCAGCCTGGGCGAAAAGCTGAGACCCAGACTCAAAAAAAAAAAAAAAAAAAAAAAAAAAGTGTACATGTTTATGCAGTAAGATTACAAGTGACACAGACCCACAAAGAAAACGACAAATCCAAGCCACATGTGCAATGTGTGCAGAGGCTCAAGGGTACAGGGTCTTGAGTTCCATACCTAGCTGGGCTATACCTTGAGACCTTGTCTCAACAAACAAAATGACAACAAAAACCTACCACAGATATACTAGTATTGAGAGATTATTAATAAAGTTTTAATCCGGATGGTGGTAGTGAATGCCTTTAATCCCAGGACTCAGGAGGCAGAGGTAGGCAGATCACTGTGAGTTCAAGGCCAGCCTGCCCTATACAGGGAAAACTTGTCTTGAAGGAGAGAAGGAGGGAGGGAGGCAGGGAGAGAGAGGAAGAGGAAGAAGAAGACAAAGACAACGAAGAAAGTTTTACACTTAGAACCTATGTGACTAATATACCCAATCAAGAATTCTTCACTACAGATCATCTTGGGGAAAAAATTAAGAGTAACAAATAAAAATCAATGTGTATAGCCAGGCATGGTAGTATACATTTTTAATCCCAGAACTTGGTAAACAGAGGCAGACAGATCTCTGTGAGTCCCAGGTCACTCAGGGACCCTATCTGAAAATAGTAGTAGTGGTAATATTAGTATTCTAATGAGGTTACATTGTGATATGAAATTATTTATTTATTACTGACTTAAAATAATTTTATATTTTTAAGGAAGGAAACGTATTTCTTTTATACTGTATAAGCGAAAGAAAAAAAGTTAATCTATATACATTGAGCATTTCTTATAAAAATACACAAGACAAAAAAAGTTTCAGAATTTGTAATATTTACACATACTTAACAAGGTATCTTTGGGATAGATCACAAATCTAAAAACAAACTTGTTGTTTCATCATTGTTGGTCAGTTTTTCTGTCAACCTGCTAGAGGCACATGAGAAGGGGGAACCTTAACTGAGAAGCTGGTTGACAGGCAAGCATTTCCTTGACTGACCACTGCTGTAGAAGGAAACAGTCTGCTGTGGACAGTGCCCTCCCTGGGCAGGTCCAGGGGTAAGAAAGCTAAGTGGGCAAGCCTGGGGAGAAAGCCAGTATAAGCATTCCTCCATGGCCTCTCTTACCAGGTCCTGCCCTGGCTGCCCTCTATGATGGAGCACAATCCTCACGTGTCAGCCACATAAACCTTCCCTCCCCAGGTTGTTTTTGGTCATGGTCCTTATCACAGCACCAGAAAGCTACTGACTACATCTTACACACGCCTGATGGTAAGATGGCCTACATTTTGACTATGACCTGTCACATGAGGGAAGATGTGGAAACTTTTACCTTTGTGCTCCAGTTCTCTGAAGTATTTCAGATTTCCTATTTTCAGATTAGGGACATTAAACTTAACATATAAATTTATTTTACCTAACTTTTCAGGGATTCAATTCATTTAAATTCACCTAAAACTTTATCAATATAAATTTTCCTACCTTGGCCTTCTGAAATAATTCTGATTTATATGCGTCATCTTCTGTTATAATACCCACATAACAATAGCAGCCAAGAACTCCCACCAAAAGACTTGAACACCGGACAAGTGTTTCTGAACTTGTAATCTTAAAATAAATCATAAATTAAAAAAAAGTATTAGATATAAATAATTCTGTGTACTTTGGAATTACCTCTGGAAAAACAAGTTCCTGTACATATGAAAAACTAAAAATTAAACAAGTTAAAACTCGAATTTTAACAAGTTTAAAACCAGCTCAAAGATCACTGTAGAATTATGATAACCAGTATTCAAAAAAACAAACAAAAAAGGCTTAGGTTACTCCTAAAGACAGGCGGTGGTGGCGCATGTCTTTAATCCTAATATTTGAGGCAGTATAGAGGCAGGCAGATCTCTGTGAGTTCAAGACCCACCTAATCTACAGAGATTGAGTTCCAGTACAGCCAAGAGTGTTACAGAAAGAAAACTTCCCTCAAAAACAAACAACAATAACAAAAGACAGATAAAAGTATCACCTCCTAATGCAGCAACACCCAAGAAGAAGAAAAAAAAACCTGGCAAGCAAATAAATGTTTTAGAACATGTGGCTCAGTGCTTGCCTAATTACAAGGTCCCAGGTTCGATCTAGTATTGAAGAGAAAAAAAACAAACCAAAAGACTCAGAACATGAAAACCAGATTCATAGAAAAATGACACTCTGAACAAAAGCCTTTACTGATTATTAAGTTTTCTTATACTCCAGACTAGCAGAAAACATTTTTACTAGTAGCCATCGGCTATTACAGGATAATAGAAGAATCTGCAAACATTACACTGAAAAACCAGATGACATTCTACGAGGAAAACAGTAGAAAACTAAGCTATTTTAGAACAAAATCAGCTAAATCTGTGATATGATAAGACCAACAGTAAACGGCAAAGACAGAAAAAACAGCCACACTGCCCCTGCTTGTTTTTGTTTTTGTTTTTTGGTCATTTTCCGGCTGCTTTTTGCACTCCTTTGGGAGTTTGAGAGCTTTTTAAAAATTATATCACTTACATAACACAAGACATTGTGGAAGATATAAAGACTAATAAATTATTATGACCTTTAAGCAAATTATGGCAAAAGTTGAAACATATATATAAACATACAAATATCCATGGTATAAAAAAGATAATAATTAAGTGCTCTTAAAATTGAAATACTAAACAGTATGAATTGTTTGTTTTTTCAAGACTAGGTTTGTGTATCCCTGGCTGTTCTGGAACTAGCTTTTAGAGCAGGCTGACCTTGAATTCAGAGACCTGCCTGTCTCTGTCTCCCAAGTTCTAGGATTAAAGGTGTGCACCACTACTCCAAAGACTATGAAACTAGTAGGTAAAAAACTAGTATGGCTGGGTGAACATAAATCTTCCACAACAAACGTTAACATGTGACCATCTATATAGAAAAGCATGGATATACACCATACACGGAAAGAAATGGTGTTTTACAAGAGACCAGCGCACATGAGTTTGTAAGAAATCCTCATTTGACCTCTAAAAACCACGTAATTACTAGTCCATTTCATGTTTTAAAATCATTCCACTTGCTTCAAATGCAAGAATCTATTAGATTCTTCTTTCCTGCAATGAAAATTTCCTTCCTTTGTACCAGTATGTTCATTCCACATACCATCATGAAATTCTTAGACTCACACCAGCACTACTTCCCACTAACTTACTCAAAAAATTCTTTTGTCTAAGAAATCTTGGAACTAATTTTCTCAGACTTGTTTTCCTTCCCTTCATGCTAACTTTCCCTACTTGTTGGTGTATGCCACCACTTTATTCACAACCAGGCTTCCCTCGTCTTCCACGCCTTTCATTCTCCCATTTTTCTTTCCTAACAGTCTACAAACGTTCAAGAGTAGACCTCGGTTCTTTTTTTAAAGAAATCTCACCTCAGATGAGTAATTATTTAGAAGCTGCTCAGACAATCCCAGAAGATAATGATTCAATGATTCCTTGAGATTTTGGTGGACAGAAAAGCCAACACTAGGCTGAAAACTTTCTACAGCACATTCATTCAGAGTGGTTAAAAAATCCATGTTGTCAAAAGTTGTCTGAAGAAATAGTTCTTCTACTTCTGAAAATGAAGGCTCTTCTTTAACTTGGCAGTATTGTTCACTTCAAGAGGGAAATAGCTGATTAATAACCGTGAGCTGGTGTTTTCTCAACTTATTTGCCACATATTACATATAAAAATATCAAGAAAACATTTAGACCATTCAAAGACTGCTAATACAATTTGTGAGTTATTCTGTCAAATGGTTTCTCTTTTTTGGGCTTCTACAGCAAATTGAATTGAGATGGAAGAGTTCATTATTCGGTAGCAAGTTTTACTCACAAAAATATAGAAGTTACAATTTCAAAGACATTGTCTTCTTTTTACCACTGATTTTCAAAATGAGTGATTTTTCTTTCATAATAAGACTTTGAGAGAAATAGACTGGGTATCTTTATGTCACTGAGTTATTTTCAGTCACAGAGACAAATTTAATTATCTGAGTCAATCAACTAAAAATAAGTTTTTAGGTACTTTTACTTTAACTATAATTAGGTTTTATTTTTCAGTATTAATTCTAGTTACACTGCACAGGATGGTCTCAAACTTGATTTCAACATACTCTTGCCTCAGCCTCCCAGTGTTTGGACCATAAGACGTCATGATATTCATCTCATTAGTTTTTCTTTTGTTCTGCCACCCATTTAGCTAATTAGATTTAGTGAGAGTGTGTGAGTGTGTGTGTGCTTCATACACATGTGAAGTCAAATGGACAACCTTCCAGCATATCAGTCCCAGGGACTGAAGTCAGGTTATTGGGTTTGAAAAATATCTTTACCCACTAAGTCATCTCATAGGCCCATTTTTAAACCTAATAAATGTAACTCAATAAATAGATAGATAGATAGATAGATAGATAGATAAAGAAAGAAAGAAAGAAAGATATAAATAAAGGGGTCCCTACTAAAAATCACTTCAAATAAATTTCCCATCATAACTGTTCAGTTTTCTACTGACACTTGTTATACATGTTAAAATACCCATTAGTAAAACTGTAACCTCATCTAAAGTTATAGAACACAAATTATAATCACTAATAAGAAACTTTTCTTCCTGCTTAATAACTATAGGGATATTTTTCTTTACTCAGACCAATTTATATCATAATGACTAATGAGATGAGCTCGCAGCCTGCTAGGATTATCTTTTTAATTAATGCTCTATCTTAAAACATCACATATTTTACATACCATTCTGGCATACTTTGAAAAAACTTCATTGCAGCTTTAGAGTTTTTCATAGTGAGACTTACAAGAATTTTTTCCAGTACAAGATGAGGAAAATTACTAAAAAGAAAATGAAAAGCTTTACTTAAGAGACCATATGTCATTAGGAAAAATAACATCCATGCATATATAGCAAAAATTATAATCCCTAAAACTCAGATCTTAAACTAAAAATGTTTTCATCTGTACTGAATCACCTAGTATTTGAAAGGAGGATTTATTAAAAAAAGTTGAAACAGTGCTACTATAGTTTCCAACATACTTAGAATAAGCTTTATGTAATTTTAGAAGTAATATTTCTTGCTGGGCATGGTGGCACACACCTGTGATCCCAGCACACAATGTATGTGAGTATCAAATATTGAATAGTATAACACAAACATAAATCCTTTTTGTGTTAAATTTATAAGAATTATGTTTCTGTCCTTCGTGACCATCTCCCATATCCTACAGTGAGATAACCTTTTATTTCAGAAATGATCCAGCATAAAGATACAGATGATTTAAAAATTTTAAATATAACTGCAGGAAATGCTGCATTATGAGTATAAAATAAAGCTACTTGATATTAAATATGTAGATGGAGCCTTATAAAATTAAACACGCAATCATGCACAAACAAAACAAGAACCCAGTAGTATGCCAATAAACTACAAGTACCTCTGAAGAATTGGAGGCAGTTCTGTGCTGTCTTCTAAGTCATCCTCTAACTGGTAGAATAAAAGCCATCTCATTATCGACTCCTTTAAAGAAAAACTTCTATTTATTTCACATATGCTTTGTTCTGTTCCCATTTTTATTGCATCTGGAACTACACAGGTGCTAAGTGCCAAAGTCAAACAGCACACTGAAGGACTATAAAGAAACACAAAGAGATTGTTAGAAGCCAGCTCTCTGAAGGGCAGAAGGCTTTCCTATGCTGCTTGCTGCTAAGCCTGTCATGCTCAGGGCAATACAAGAACCATTTTGTTAACAAAGCCATAAAAGACTATATTTGAAAAAACTCTTGATTAAAAATCTTTGTCCGGGGGCTAAAGCGATGGTTCAGAGGTTAAGAGCACTGGTTGCTCTTCCAGAGGTCCTGAGTTCAATTCCCAGCAACCACATGGTGGTTCAAAACCACCTGAGATCTGGTGCTCACTTCTGGTGTGCAGGTGTACATGCAGATAGATATTGTCTACATAATAAATAAATCTTTAAAAATAATTTTGTCCGATAAAAATATGCAGACCTACAAAAATGTTTAAGAATATTGAACAATTATAAATTATAGGTAAAAGAAATTTAAATTTTATAATCCTTTTAAAAAAAAAAAGGCAGGACATGGTAGCTCACATCTTTAATCCCAGTACTTAGGAAGCAAAGGCAGACAGATCTCTACACATCTGAGGCCAGCTGATTCTAGAGGTATAGGCTAGCCTGGGCTATACTGTTAAGACTCTAGCAGCAAAAATATTAAACCAAATCAAACACACACAAAAAATTAAATTGGCCTTAACCAAAACTCTCTGTATTATTACATAGTTTGGGCCAAACAACAAAAGCACCCCAAGCAGAATTTATTACATTTTGCTGAAGTAACAAGCTCTGAAAATGATCGGAGACATACACTTGTGTATTTATGTAAAATCAAATATAATGCAACCTACCTTGACGGTTTACAGGCTGAGCCAGTAAATAACTTCCAGAATTCTCTGTCAAGTTCAACTAAACTTCCTTGAATAATGGCCCCAAGTAAACCAAAGTTTTCAGTTTGTGTTTGTTCAGAACTTATACCACGAAAGGTAATAGACCAAATTTTAATCCACAGTTTCAGTAAATCTGACTTTTGAGAGCTTTCTAGGTTTGTTTTCTTGCCGTGACATAGAGCAACTTCTGTAAGGCATCGTAACAAATATGGAGTACGTTCTCCACGTCGCTGCTGAGGTAGAAGCTGGTACAGTATCAGTATTAATGGACACAGCTCACAGTTAGGTAAACTGGAAGGATACTTTGATATTAATCGGGTTGTAATCTGTAGCCTGAAAGAAAAAAAGAAAATAATCTCAAAGTTTTTCAATCCCATTAACAACCTAAAAATATGCAAATAATATACCTTAGCATCTTAACTAAAGCACCATAGCGCTTTCAAAATAAAATAACTATTGATATTTATTAGGCCCTGCTGCCAATTACAGAAGAATTACAACTTCTGGCTAGGTCTTTATATAAAACTCAGTAACAACTCAACTTTTGATCTTCTGGCACCGAAAATATTCTATACTCAGAAAATAAAACTTAAATGCTTGTTCTTTGACATCAATTTATTATTCAATACAATGTTCTATGAATTCTCTAGAATAGCAGTTCTCAACCTATGGGTCACAAGCTCTTTGGGAGTCAAATGACCATTTCACAGGGGTTGCCTATCAGCTATTTATATTACGATTTATAGCAATTGTAAAACTGTAAAAATGAAGTAGTGACAAAAATAATTTTATGGTTTAGAGTCACTACAATTTGAGGAAGTGTATTAAAGAGTCTCCGCATTAGGAAGGCTGAGAAGCACTGCTTAAGAAGGAGTGCTCCTCAAAAGCAGGAATCCTGTGTTATTCACTGCTGCACATAAAAGCCATTAAAACTTCTTTCATTTATTTGTTTTTTGAGAGAGTTTCTCTGTATAGTCCTTGCTAGCTTTGAACTATGAGATCCATCTGCCTATGCCTCCTGAGTGCTGGGATCAAAGGCAAAGGTTTGTGCCACCATCAGACCAGCTAGTAATTCTTAACTAAATAAAAAGATTAAAAATGAAGGTGAAAGATTTATACAATATGAAGAGAAACCAAGAAAGAAATGGTCAATGAAAAGATTCCTAATGCTACACTGCTATACTCGTAGACCTGAGCCTAGCACAAACATCAGAGGCTTCATCCAGCAACTGACTGGAGCAGATGCAGCGACCCACAGTCAAATATTAGGTGAAGCTTGGGGGAGGAGAGGGATGCATCCCTGGGAAGACTGGGAAGGATTGTAGGAGCCACAGGGGTCAAGGCACCACAAGCACATTGGCCTACAGAATCAACTAAGTGGGGCTCATGGGGGCTCACAAAGAGCTATGTCTACATGTCTAGCACAGCAGATGAGCCTTTAGTGACTGTCTCAATATGCTATAGAAATTAATCCACTTCACTACTACTAGCTGGTCTAGGAGTAGACAAATAACAGTCTACAGTCAATGGAGGCTTTCTGAGGAAAAAAAAATGCGATTTAAATAACATTGAATGAGAGAAATACAACATTTTACCAAGGCACAAGATCAAAATCATTTTGTGACTTCTGAAGATTATCTTTTATCACTTCCCAGCCAATTTCTATTTTTCTTTTTTTGCAAGGTATACTGTCATCAGTGGATTCTCTTTGTGTGGTATAAGACTGAGAAATCTCCACAGATCTGGTATCTTCATTAAAAAGCTACAAAATAAAAAGTACATTTTTACTGCTACAATTTTCTAATAAATCATTAGGGAGAAAAATCCTTCTCAAATGCAGATACAAGGACTCACAATTAGTAATAAGTTATAGAAATATAAAAACATATAAAGAGGTAAATATTTTGCATAGCAATAATGACATTCTTCCCAAACATGCTTTATTTCCTCGGGATATTTACCAAAATTGCAAATAGTATATTTTCAACAGGATTAAAATTTAAGATTACCATTAACAATTAAGAGCACATAATTACTACCAGGATGTAGTAGGGGAGAAGAGTTTAACTTATGACACACAAGGAGAATATCAACTCATGAATGGGTAAGCAAATGCACTATATCCATATAATTATTATTTAATTATAAGGAATAAAATACTGATTTATAGTGCCAAATGTTGTGGATTTAAAGAGTTTTGTTTTGGTCTCAGGTGTGGGATACAAGACTGATTCAGATGGTCTACAGCAGACTATTTGCTTCATGTGGGCTCTGAGAGGAGCTCTTTGCCAGCTGCAGATAGTTTAAATCTGAGGACTCTGAAGAGAGAATAAACGCCAGGGCCCAGAGAGTGTGAAGAAAGAACAAAGCTGCTGCTGCTTCCCACTTGCTGCTCCTGGTTGCTGTTGTGAGACAAGAAGTTGGAGATCTCCTGAAATGAGGACTGGGCTGGCTCCAATGAACCAGGCAACCCTAACCAGCAGGAAGCAGCTAAGAGAACTGCACCCATTCTCCCACTAACCCTTTTTCTCTCCTACCTAGTGTTGGGGTGCTGAAAGGGATTGGGGTGGAATAGGGAGAAAAAGATATAAGAAACATAAATAAAAGTTTTTCAAAAGTACGGCAACAAACAGCACCCAGACGTCGGGCTTAAATGGCTAATGCCGTCCAGGAGACAGTAGGGTATGATTGTCATCACCAGATCTAGATACATGTTCAAAAGTTATCTTTCAATTAAAAGGGTTAATTTCAAATACACATCATTTTAAAGTAATTGTTATGAATACAGAATAATTTCATAGGCTTCTTGTGATAATGCAAGGTATAAACATCCAGACGAAAGAAATTTAACAGGAAATTTTAAATGGCAACAGGCACAATACCTGGTGACAGATATCTGCCATCAAGTCAATCAAATTTTCTTTGACAGCAATATTACGGGATCCTGAAGAATATTTTCCTCTACTTCCTATATGACTTATTTCATTCACTAGCAGGTCGTATAAGTTGTACAAGATACTTTTCCATTTCGTTGATTCATGAGCACCTGTAACCCAGAAACAACAGCATATTTACATACAACTTCTATTTACACTGCCAGATTTCAAAATGACTCAACTTCTTAGGCTCCTCAACATTAGATGCCTAGGTCAATGTCTATTCAGTACTAATGCCTTTCTGGGCAATATCCTTGAAAACTCTACTTCCTAATGGTCTCGACTTCATAATCAAGCAATTGTGGTTGTTATAAATAGCTCACATTCTCATCTAAAATTATCCCTTTTCTTTCTTTTTTTTTCTCTCATTTTTGATTTTTTGAGACAGGGTTTCTTGGTGTAGCCTTGACTTTCCTGGAGTTGCTTTGTAAACCAGACTGGCCTCAAACTCACAGAAATCCACCTGCCTCAGCCTTCCTGAGTGCTGGGATTACAGGCATGTGCCACCGCACCCAGTGAAATTCCCTTTTCTAATATATTATGTTCCCTAAGAAAGAGAAAATGTTTTCTTCTACTTCTCTTTGGGACAGTTAGAACACACATGACGCTCTCCACTCATCCTGTCCAGAGAAAACCATGATCAGATCCTCTCCCAGAACACACATGACGCTCTCCGCTCATCCTGGCTCTCCCACCATTCAAGCCACACTCCAGCCAGGTTAAGTCCCTCTTAAAACACTGAACTGGAAAGCGGGGTGTGGTGGTGTACTCAGGAGGCAGAGGCATGTGAATCTCTCTAAGTTCGAGGCCAGCCTTGTCTATAAGGAGAGTTCCATGAAGGCCAGGGTTACACAGGGAATCCCTGTCTCGAAAAACACAAAATAAATCAATCAATCAATCAATCAATCAATCAATCAATCAATGCTGAACTGGAGTCTGTACAGTGTGGTGAACGTAATTCCTCAACTGTCTGAGCTTCCTGAAATACTACAGGGCTATTAATTCTCACAATCAAGGTACCATAAAAATAAATTATTTAATTATTATGCGAACTTTTCTGGTATCTTTGTCATACTGTTAAATTTTCAATTCACCATAAATAAGCAGTTAACTAACATATTATACCACCTCTTAACCAGTCTCATCTCTATCCTGGCTAGAGCAAGGGGAAAGATGCAAAAACAAGAAGTCATAATTCTTCTGACTTACAGTCATTTTATGGGCCACACAAATCTCAATGTATACACTAAGAGATGATACATATCCCTATTGAAATAAAAAGTGGCTACAATAGTTATTCTCCATTCTAGCTGTTATTTAGTGTACCACGCTATCTTGACAAAATCATCACTACTACCCAAGATGAACTAATCTAAAAGGTAGTTTAAGCCTAAAGGCAATCATAAACTAGCCATTAACTAGGTCAACTGTCATTCAATCCAGTACTTAAGGGATGTAAAACAATCAAGGAGGACAAGAGATTCATTACCAGTGTTTTACTGTTTTTTTCTTTTTGCTCCCAGAAAATAAGGCTGGTGTAACAATGAGGCACAAGGTACAGCCATTGTCCCATTCTACCTCACGTCTTTGCAAAATCTTAAGTACATAACCTTCTTGGAAACTGAATAGCTGGCTTGGCTGCTTTCAGTTTATCAGCTTTATTTTTTATTAGAAATAAGAAGCAACATGTAGATAAACGTTCCTGCTTTCTCTAAATTCCTTTGCTCTACAGCCTATGTCATCCCTTAAGACTGAAGTAGTGATGGATAAATGGCTTTTAGAGGAAATGTCTCATAATTGTTTTCATCATAACACTTTATCGAACAATGGAAAGGCTACATATAATTTACTGTTACTGATTCAAATTCAAAAACATGCATGAAAAAGTCTCAAGACTAATTAACCAGAGACATTTCAATCACCTACAGAACACACTGATACCATACTTAGGCCTCTTATATTTTAATGAAGCATATTGAAACCAGGAAAATTTCTCCTTATACCTTTTTCAGGAGCTGTGGCTCCTTGTGGATGATGGATACAGATTTGCAATTGCATTAGTTCAATAATTACTTCTTTTAAAGAATCGTTAAGTCTATGCTGAGTCCAAATACACAGTAAGGTAGGAAGAATTTCATCCCCTACTTCACACACCCGCTTTCGGAAGTTGACAGCCAGAGTCTTGAGGAAAATGATAAGGGCTGCTAAGATATGATTTAAGCCAGGAGAGCTCTTTTCTTGTCTGCAACAGAAGAGAAAGTCAACTCGGTTTAACAGGCACATTCTAAAGAATAAAATTTAACTTTCAAACACTATCATATTCTGGGTCACTCTTCAGAAAAGAAAAACAAATAAATAAAACAGAAGAGTACTAACCAGTAACAAAAACATTGTTTCTCAGCTGGGGCTAAGAAACTTTTCCTGTTAAAGCTCTCTACCATTAAGCCACTCTCTAAAAATACACACAATTTATTTGTATATTTACAGTTTATAAATGTTTTAATATAAACTGTATAATACAAGTGTGCACCAATGCTTCCAAAATATTTTACTATTTTATTCTCAACATACTACATCTATGCTTAAAACAGAAAGGCATTACTTAAGTGATATCCAACTTCCCTGGTTATCAGATGAGAAAGACCCCAGGGCTCACACTTAAGAGTGTCATATAGTATTTATACATTAAGGAAATCTAGATCTATCTGATACTTTGAGAAACTACTTGGTTCTATTATGAGTCAATGGTTCCTTTTGAAAGACAGTATTTTACAGTCCCTCATTACAGTGAGTTAGCCCTTCTCCAAAATGTTAACAGCATTTGCTGTTTCTTTATTTTTGGTAGCAAAGTTCTTTGAACTAAAGTACTTCATCTCACTGTGATTTGACTTGCGTGTCTTTGATAGCTAATGAGGGGAACATGTTCTTCATAAATTAACTGATAGCATAATTTTTTTTCTTTTTCCATCTATTTTATCATGATGCAGATGAAGCTGGCCATAAACTCACAATCATCCTACTTTAGATTACTGGAATTACATCACTACAACCAGCCCTTTGCTTAATTTTTTAATAAGGATATTTAATAATTTTAAAAACGAATGGATTTTTATTAATTCTTTGAGAATTTCATACAATGTGCCTTGATCAAATTTACCCTCCATCTCCTCAGCAATATGATTTTTTTTAATCAAGTTCCCTAAAGTTGTTTAATATAATCTGAATGGTAAGTCTTTAGATTCAACAGTGTGCATAAGCCTCTCCCATTTGGAAAGCTATCTTTTCACTCTGCTGAGTATTTCTTTTCTGTGAAGAAGCTGTAGTTTGTATAATCCCACTTACCTCTTTTTGCTCTTGTTTTAGAGGTTTATCCCGAAAGATCACTGCTTTTATCTTCTAAAAAAAATTAGTGTGTGTGCACATGCACATACATGTATGCGTGAAGAGGCCTAATGGAGGATGCTGGGTGTCCAAACTTCTCCACACTATTGCCTTGAAACACAATCTCTCATTCAACCTGGGAGTTGGCAATGATCTCTGTTTCTATCTTCAACTCCAACTGAGAATGCTGAGATTAAAAGTTTGCCCAGTTACACTGAGTTATTTGATTTGGCTGCTAAAGATCTAAACTCAGGTCCTCATACTCACACAAGTGTTCGTATCCACTAAAGCACTTCCCGAGACCCTTATGTCAATATCTTGAAGTGTTTAATCTTTTTGCTTTCTTAAGTTTCTAAGTTGCAAATCTTTGGTTTAAGTTTTTTTGTTTTGTTTTCTTATATAGGATAGGAAATAGGGGTCAAGTTACATACAAAAATGAAATATCACAATGAAACATTTGAATATTTACATGTATTAGGTATTAATAAAAACTTAATATTCAAGAAAATAGAAATATCCTGATTTGATCATTATAGGCTGTATACCTATACTGAATATTATTTACATCACATATTCGAGCTGAATAACCACTGTTGAAAAGGAAGTATTACTTAATACTAAATCTAAAATATGGTCATGGCAGGCTCTATCGTAGTTTGGTACAAAATGAAACAAAGTGATTAGATTACCTTGCATACTGAATAGCCTTGGAAAAAAAATCTAAAAACTTCGAAGGTAATCCATCAGTCTGTGAACAGCATCCTCTGGTGACAGCATGAATTATTCTAGCCACTAAAACTCTATTAATGTCTTGTGATGGTTTGAGATACAGTCTGAAGTACACAGAAAACAATTCTAAAAATTGAAAAGAAGAGTATTAGCTTTTCAAGTTCACTCTGCTTGTTACACAACAAACAGTATGGCAACTTCATGAATTTTTAGTCAAGAGCATGAGATTCTGATGAAATAGGAAAAGCCAACACTACAATTGCTTCTCATTAGAGCAGACTAAAGGCACATGTTACTGGAGGGAAATGATGCAAATTTTCACAAAATCAATCATACTCCTTTAGAGAGGGAGCATAAAAGATGGCACGAGACACTGAGAATCGTGCTTCTTCAAAAGGGTGCAATATATGCATTCCGGTGAACGTGCTTTCTCCATGAGCACCAAAATTACACATGAAAACAAATGTTTCTTGAGTTGAAAAATAAAAACTCAAATATCATCAAATGTAAATTTCTTGAGATATTACATATGAGCAGCCCTGTCACTTGCGAATGGTACTGAATGGGATAAACCATCCAGAACTGTATCTGTTTGTGTTAAATGGTCCTGACTGCAATGCAATGCTGAAATGTTGTAGAAACAAACATGACTCTGGTGAGGCCTCAAGTTAGACGGCACCACAATGATGGAAGTACTTCTATCATCAGTGAGATGGGCTCAGGGTTTAATTGCAACTCTCTCAAGTGCTAAAACAAGATACCAGAAATAAAAAACAATTTTGTATTATAGCACTGAACAATCTGGGAATAGAAATTTTAAAAAATAGCACTCTGTATGCCTAGTAAGTGAATGGGTAAAAAAATATTCTAATGCATTTGATTTTCATTAGCTAATAGTTCTGCCTAACACAATGAGTAGTTTTGGATTTCATTGTTTCTGAGACATTTAAGGTGTTCATCATACCTTCTGAACTCTTGCTTTCAACTTCTGTGACATGTCTCATTTGATTTGCTCCTTTATGTTCTGTTCTATGTACATACTCTACACAAGCATGCATACAACAAATGGCACAATAATCTTCAGTTTACTGTTTCTGTCATAGTACTACTCAATAGTTAAAAACAGTAATCTTTGAAATCTTTAATTCGGGACTAGAGAGATGGCTTTGTGGTTCAGCGCACTGGCTGCTCTTCCAGAGGATCAGGGCTCAATTCTCAGCACCCACCTGACAGTTCACATCTGCCTGTAACTTCAGTTCCAGGGGATCCAACTCCCTTACACAGATATATATGCAGTCAAAATACCAATGCACAGAAAATAAAAATAAACATTGAACTCTGTAATTCCAGCTCTAGTGGTAAGTACCTCCTATAAACAATGTGACTTCATAATTTTAAAAGTACATAATAAACCAACATTAAGAACTAAGCATGGTAGTGTCTATACTCTCACCCTTGGCAGACCAAGGCAGGAGGATTGCAAACTGAAGCCCAGAACAGGCTACATAGCAAGATGTTATCGTAAAGAAGAATTAAGGATCTAAAACTATAAGACTGTGCGTCACCTGTGGGATGTAGACTGCTTTTACTGTTGAAATTTCATATTGTAAAGGAAAAAGTCTCAGTCTTCAAAACATACCTAGCCACTGTTGCTCAGATATTTCACACCAGTATTTTCTCACAGAAAGAATGTCTTTGAGTAGTATATTGCTACAATCAGCTCCGTAAGTTACACCATTAGACGAATCTTTCACTGTCTCCATGACATAATTCAAGAGGTCTTGACATTTTAGCCTGGGTGCTCCTATTTAAAAATATAATAAAAGGTAAAAATGCACACGTCTTAAAAATAAAGGATCCTTGGAGCGCCAGCTTCTTTAAATGACTCCATGCGGAAAGTTGCTCTTAACTCACTCACTGCTGGCTATTTTGTTAATAAAGTTTTACTGGAACAGTCACGTTCATGCATTTACTACTGTAAATAACAAGAAATGAGTAAATACAACAGATAATATATAGCCCAGAAAGAAACAAAACAAAAAACAATTTGCTATACAGCCCCATTAAAAAAGTTTGACAACTCCTAGAGGTACAGCAATGGTAAAGATTAATTTTTATACCTCACAATTCACACTTTCTGACACTGTACTTAAAGGATTCTGAGTCTGAGAATCTTTATGATTAATTTTATTAAAATAGCCTATTTACCCTAAAAAGCAAGATTATTTCATCACATCTAATAGCATACAAATGGTATCCATATAAAAGACTGAACTTTTTTGTTTGCTTTTTGAGACAGGGTTTCTCTGTGTTGTCCTAGCTGTCCTGGAACTGAGGCTATAGGCCAGGCTGACCTTGAACTCAGAGTTCTTCCTACCCCTGCCTCCACAACTACACAGCTAAAAAGGCTGAAATTTTACCAACACAATATTTTAGATTCTGAAAAATCAGTGTTAATAAGGTAAATATTCTTTTTAAATGGGTTCTTTAAGCACCCACCTTCCCTACACTTTTATTTCACTGTATGTGTATAGGTGTTTTGCTTCCATGTGTGTCTGTGCACTACATACGTGCAGTGCCTGCCAAGGCCGATGGCAACAGATCCCCTATGACTGGAGTTATGGGTGACTGAGAGCTCCATGTGGGTGCTGGGAATTAAATCCAAGTCTTCTGGAAAAGGAGACAGTGCTCTTAACCAGAGCCATCTCTCCCACTCCTAAATATTTACTCTTAAAGATCACAAATTACATTTACAAAATAACAATTCCAGAAGTCCTGGGTAAAGGCACGATTAGGAAGGTCAGGGTATCATTCTTGACTATACAATAAGTTTAAGACCATCTTGGGCCACATGGAAGCCCTACCCTTAAAAAAAGAAGTCAGGCACCTACAATGCCAGCATTCATGGAGGCAGAGGCAGGCAGATGACTGTGAGTTTGAGGCTAGCCTGGTTTACAAAGCTAGTCTAGGAAACCAGGGCTGCATACAGAAACCCTGTCTCAGAAAAAAAAAAGAAAAAAAGAAAATGGGAAATTTTAAGTTGACAAGCATGGTGTTTGCCTGTAATTCCAGGTAAAGGCTGGAGCACTATGAACCGGAGGCTAGCCAGGGTTAGTGTTAGGGTTCAGAAATAGCCAAATACTGACCACTGGGACACCAGACTCAGACTGATGTAAGTTCATTGAAAGCTGAACAAAAACTGACCCGTCAGGGCCATAATCTGGGCTCAGGAGCCAGACTGTGATGCCGGTCTGTTTCTAAGGCAGGTTTTTAATATAAAAAACCATAACCAGGCAACAACCAGGTGGGGGGGGGGGCACTGCAGCATTACATCTTTTAACTAACTAAACACAACCCATTTTGTTCCAAGTGTACTGTGTTCTATCTAGGTAGCCAGACAAAGTACTTTAAGTTGACTGGATGGGACTTAGGGTAGAAGAGCTCTTGGGGGCTTTCCAGCTTTCCGGGATTAAGAAACATAGCAGGATGTAGCGATCTTAACTCTAACAGAACATACATTTATCTTTTATTGTTTTATTCTAAGCAGCAAGTACTGAACTATTTAACTGTATCCTGGTCTCAGGCACGTAGGCCTGAACTTGAACCTAATTTCACCTCTTGATCAAAATGGAGACTTGGAGGCAAAATGGCTTCTGATATGCTAAAGGCTATAGCAGATGTTAACAGAGGTGCCATAGTTATGCTAAGAAATAAGTAGGTCTCAACAAAGAGGGTATAGAGTTTAAGCAGGTTACAACAACAGAAAAAAAAAAAAAAACATTTTATTTTTATCTAATCATACTGACGTCAAAGCTAAAATACTATTGTTTCTTCAATACTGATTTCATTTTGAAATTGAACTATGTGTAGAGTACAATTCCATATGTATAAGTGAAATGCATTAGGTTAACGTTTTCTTAGTGAGACTGGTTACATCAGAAATATCAGGCTATGGTAAGCACTCACTGACATCACAGCACAGCAGCTTTCAGTTCTGGCTTATAATTTCAGGCATCTGGCCCATGATGCCCAGACCCGTGCAGTCCTTGTCTACTATTCCTTGGGTATCTCACTCATAACTCTTGAAACATTTTCTTATATACAACATTTGTTGTATTATCAGAATATTATGGAAAGAAATCATTTTTATGATTTCAAATGCTCAAAACCAACAGTGGACAACAAATAAACTCATAAATATTAAGATGAAACAATTTTTTCTGTGTTCTTTATCCCAGCAGTCTCTTCCTCTGCTAAGCATAACTGTGTTAAAATTTGTTTTTAATTAAAAAAAAAAAAACACACAAAAGTTTCTCAGCTGAGTGGTGGTACGTGCCTTTAATCCCAGCACTCGAGAGGCAGAGGCACATGGATCTCTGAGTTCAAGTAAATTCAGGACAGCCAGGGTTCATAGAAAAATTCTGTTTCGAAAAACCAAAAACCAAACCAAACCAAAACAAAATCCAAAATGTACCTCTCAGAGATTAAATAAAACTCAGTGGTATAATATTTGACAAGCAAGCATAAACCAAGGGTTTCATACCTATCACTGTAAAAAAAACAAACAAAAGTAACAAAAGAAAACCAAACAAGTAAGTAAAAATTTAAAAAATCTATCTCATAAGGAGGGCTGAGTTGTCTATATGCTTAAAAAAAAAACCTGGTCTTGATTTTCCAATTACATTTTTATGCATATATGCATGGCACTTATGAATTTGGGAGTCTGAGGACAACTTGTAAGAGTCAGTTCTCTCCTTCCATCATGTGGGTCCTACGGACTGAACTCAGGTTGTCAGGCTTGACAGCAGGTGCCTTTTATCTGCTGACCCATCACGGTAGACCATGGATTTGCCTCATTTTTGGCCTGAAGTTGCTATCACAAATCCTCACCATTATTTACAGTGTACAAAATCTGAGATCTCTCAACAAATGTTTTTGTTCTAGCTTTCAGCACTATATAAAGACTATTTCTTTGCAAGAGCTTATCATTATTATTTCTGCTTCTAAAGTGTCATTTTTGAGGTCAACAAGATGGCTTCACTGGTAAAGGTGCTTGCTGCCAAATCTGATGATTTGATTTTAGCTCCCAGGACTAATATAGTACAAGAAGAGAACCAACACCTACAAGTAGTACTCTGACATCCATGAACACATCATAGCAAAAACATATACATATACATAAAATCTAGTAAAAAATTTTAGAACTCTCCTTCAAAATATGAAATGTAGGGACTAGAGATGTTTCTCAGCGAAGGAGGCTAATCTATCACACACAAGACCCAGGTTTAATCCCCAGAACCATATATGTATCTTTACATAAACAACACTTAATTAGGTAACTAAGAGATACGTGACTTATCACTGACAAGAAAAAAAAGACTTGATTTTTATTCTTTTTTTTTTTTTTAATGATAATATGAGCTAAAATGTACATTTTGACTACAAGAGGCATTGTAGCATCCAATCTTAGCATGAATAAGACAGGAGGATCCCTGGGGCTTGTTAGCCTACAAACCTACCTTCCAGACCAAGGAGAAACTAAATCGGATGGCACCAAAGGAATGACAGCTAATGTCCTCAGACCTCCCATTCACCACAACACTTGTGGACAAATGCGTGATCACATATACACATATAAATAAATAACAAACAAACAATAAAGTCATAGGCAGCATGGGGGCACATATCTGCAATTCTAGCTCTGAAAAAAATTTGAGGAAGCACATCACAAATCTGAGGCCAACCTGAGCTATGCTGAAAGACCCTGCTTCCAAAAGCAAATATGCTGTAGACTATGCCAGCTAGATTATAAGATTGAGTTCCACTCTTTAAGAAATAGCAAACTGAAGAATTTATATTAAAGAGAAAGTAAAATAAAAACTAGGTCACATGCGCTGAAGGAATTAAGTCCATTTATCTTAGAGAAAGAGTACTTGGGACTGGGAATTCTGTGGCTATTTTTCCAATATACCAAATACTACCATGTTGAAATAAATATTAGACTTTCTGTGTATGATCTAAGAAGTTAAATGGGGCTGGAGATATGGCTTAGTGTTTAGGAGCATTTGATGTGCTTGCAGAGGACCTGAGTTTGGTTCTCAGCACTCACATGTTAGTTTATAACCATCCAGTTCCAGCAGATTTTTCTGATTTCTACAAGTACTGGAACACATGGTATACTTATAGACATGCAGACACTCATACACATACACAAGTAAATCTTTAAAAAATAAAATGAACCGGTAATAAATGAAGACAGGCTTTTGAAAACCCTTTTTTAAAACACTTTTCGTTTGTTTACTCTGTGTGTGCACTCATGCTCACATGTGCACTAAACCACCCACGCCATAGTGTAGTGTAGAGGTCAGAGGACAACCTCAAGTTGGTTTTCTCTATCATGTAGGTTCTGGGGCTCAAACTCAGGCCATCATGCTTACTGGTAAAGTGCATTTACCTGCCAAGACATCTTACTGGCCTGACACACTTTTACATCTTTAAAATTGTTCAGTTTCAAAACGTTCGATGAATGCTTAAGGCTACACTTCTGTGTAAAGATATGTCTAAAGATATATAGAGGAAATACAAGATGTATAAAGATATATAGAGGAAATATAAGAATGAGGGAATTGAAGCAGTAATGTTTAATCTTTCCACTTCTGAGATTAACCATTTTATGCTAAGTTTCTCTAAATTTTGGACCTTTAACAACTTAAATATTTGTGTGTAATATAGAACGTTGCTTACTTTTATTTGCACATTTGATGAAGTATCTGACCAAGCTGCTGATCTCTTGAATCTTTTTCTGTCTGGAGGTTTGTGTGGAGGCTGATACATTTGATTTTGCTGTTCTCAGACATTCTGTCTCTTTTTTAATATACTTCTGCAAAAACCTTCAAGAAAAAAAAAAAACATATGCTCATTAATGGTTATAATTTTATCATTTCAAAAACTCGTGCATGGTTTTATCACCTTCCCTGCTTACTCAGAATGGCACTGAGGATGATCAGCTCTCCTTACACTGTGAACAGCCTGATATACTGCTACTTGTGAAATGAGGGCTGGCAAGGAGGGATGCAAACCCGGCCTATCTAATCAGCTCATAAAAACAGATAACAACTCTGTTAACACTGCAAATACATTGCATGCCCAAGAGAAAGCAGGACTTTTTCTGTGTCATGTGCATTCAGAAGTTTAAAGAGTTTACTATCAAACAAGAGATAAAAAATAAGTTTATCAGCTGGGGAGTGGTGTTGGATGCTTTTAATCCCAGCATTCAAGAGGCAAAGACTACCCTGTGAGTTCCAGGCCAGCCTGGTCTACAGGATTCTAGGGCAGCCAGTGCTACACAGAGAAACCTGACCTTGAAAACCAAACCCCACCCCTGCCCAAAAGTTTACTGTAGGAATTTCTATGACAACTTACTATTATACCAAGAAACATGAATACCTTCTTTACTGCAAATGTTTATTTGCTTATTTGTAACTAAACTCATTATCTTTCTCTACCAACTTCCCAAGAGCCCAGATTATAGGCATTACAAAGTCTCTCTGTTAGCCCCAGCTGTCCTGGAACTCCTGTAGACCAGGCAGGCCTAAAACTCAGAGATCCAAATGCATCTGCTTCTAGAGTCCTTATAAACTAATCAAAATGAACAGAATTCTTAATCTGTTTTTCCATTTTGTTTGAGACAAGGTCTCACTATGTAGACCAGGTAAGACTGGAACCTGCTATGAAAGCTAGGCTGGCCTGGAACTCATGAACTTCCCTGCCTCTAGAAAGCAGCATTACAGGAAGCCCAGACTCTTTCTTGATCACACATGACATACATCTAAAGCATTTCATTGAAGAAATGAAGTAAACTTTCAATGTTCTGCATGAGTTCCTAAAACTTTTAGATAACTAAGTGCCAACTTCCTATACAGCACACAAAGATATACACTGAACAAAATTAAACAAAATGGTATCACAAAAAAATAAAAATAAAAAAAATAAAATGAAAGTAAAACAAATTTAAAGATGATACCTGAAAACAGCATCCCAATTCAAATATTTCCCTTGTTTGGAATCTGAATGCCTATCTAAATTTTGAACTGTTTCAGGATCTTGAATCAGGCGCTTAAATTTCTCCACTTCTTTCTGAAAATGAAGAACAAATATAATAATAATAATAATAATAATAATAATAATAATAATAATAATAATAATAAAATACTATGTTACCTATCACACATTTGTTTCAAGAAAGACAATTTCAAATAATTTATTACCCTTCGTTCTGTGGCTTTCTCATGTTCTAATTGCCGGCAGCAAATAAGCAGATCGTTAAGTGCTAGACTCATGGTTTAATATTTCAGCAAATACATCCTTACCTGTAAAAAGAAAAAAAAAAGTGTGTGTATATAATTTTTGGTGCTGAGGACTGGCTCAGTACCTTAAGCATAATAAACATTTAAACATGCTAAAAATATTTAAACATATTATACAGTAAGCTGTTCTTTAAACCTTTATGTAATTATTTAGACATTAGCTATACATCCAGAGACACAGTGATCAAAGGCACAATAATTTTTCTTAACATTTCTACAGGACGTTTTCTTAAAATATATCAAAATTATGCTGCAATTCTCAAATGTGTGCTTTTTATAGCACATAAAATATTCTTTTAAAAATGAAATAGTTCAGTATTATCTCTACAAAAAGAAAAGATTCATTGATAACAACAGTATTAGTTTCATATCTACAAAGTGTTTCAGGTTAGGCATGTTAGGGACAGCTAGAAATGAATGAACTGTATTGTACTCCAAGCCTACCCTCTTGGAGACATTTGGGGAGAATGACGACAATGAAAGTATTAATGCATAGTTTCAAATTGTAATATAGGCCTCAAAGAAAATAAAAATACAGTAGAAAACAAAAGAGACAGAATGTGAAAGTACATGTGTGTACTCCCACCACCAGGGAGAAGGTGCAAAAAGAAGATCATCAGTTTAAAGTCACCCTCAGTGAGATCAATACCAGATTGAGATTTAGAAGCTCATGTTTCAAGAAACAAAAAAAAAAAACAAAAAAAAGTTTATCATTTTCAGATAAGCTGTCATGAACATGTACATGACATGTTTAAATAAACTGAAGGTCTATTTAAATAAACTGTGGTTTAACTAAACTGAAGATCTAAATGAACTGGTGCCAATTACAGGAAGAACTAAGAGTGAACGTTTTAGGAAAAAGAGACTGGAGGAGCCAAAAGGACCTAAAGTGAAACTGAAATTGTGCTAGCCTCCACAGCACAAACACTAAAATTGAAACAGCTGTGCGGAGATGATGCACAAGTTCATGAAATGTTCCAGGTTGGAAACAAAAACAAAAGAAACAAACAAGCAAACAAAAAACAGGCAGTGGTGGCACACGCCTTTAATCCCAGCAGGCAGGAAGCAGAGGCAGGTGGATCTTTGAGCTTAAGGCCAGCCTGGTCTAAAGAGTGAGTTCCAGGACAGACAGGGCAACACAGAGAAATCATGTCTCGAAAACAAATGAACAAAAAATAGTAGTAGGTGGCAGGACTATCGCTTTCCAACTGGAGTGAGAGCTATCAAGTGAACAAACTCTACTTGATATTAAAAAGATAACTCCAAACATCCAACTAAAAAAGCTTCCTAAGCAAAAATCCCTGAATTTTAAGAGTTCAATCAAGTGCATGTGCTTACAAATTTGACAATGATAATTATATCACATCTTCCCAGAAATAACCCCACCTCTGGCACGATATTCTGGACTAGTAGTAAAGAGCACAGTGCTCAGCCAGACATGGCAGCTAGTAGTCGCAGGCCTCGGGGAGGCTCAGGCAGCAAAACTGAGTTAATGGTTAGCCTGGGTTGCAAAGGGTGGGCTCCAGTCAGTTTGCATTGCTCAAATCCAGGTCCGTTCAATTAACAGTTACCCATCTCTCACACAGAGGAAATGTTCAGTATGACTGTCATATTGTCTTCCCTTACGATCGCTTTATAAATCTATTTTAACGTTTGTGGGTTTTTTTTTTTTTCCTCCTCTTCTTGCTCTCATCCCTCTCTATGACTTCAATACACTGAAAACTAGCAAAACCTGTATCCCCCAGTAACAGAGCTCGCTCTGGAGCGTCAGGAACGTTGTATTCTTTGTGCCTTTCCACGCATGTCCTTCTGTCTGAAAGGCTCGCTACCGTCTTGCGAAACAATTTATACCCGGCAAGGTCTAGCAGCAAATTTTATTCTTTCAGGCTCAGTTTCCACAGAACAGCCCCTCCTCGGCTAACACAGCACTCTTCTACCATTTTTCACACTGCCCTTTTAAAAGTAGCTAATTATCTGTGACAGGTGGGGGAAACAGCAGTATCTTAAAGGGCTCTTAGCGGTTGCCACTGAGATCCCTCAAGACAGCACAGTTCACTCAGGTGACAACTCTGAGGCTGTCCTTTCCGCGCCCAGGCTCTTAACCACGAGCCCGTACTTTGTTTTTACGAACCCTCGGCTTAAACGTAAATGCACGGTCTGCGACGAAAGTTAGAGCTTAAAAAATCAGTCTCCTAGAGAGATCGGAACCCGAAAGGCGACAGAGAGGAGAGAGGCACGCACGGAAGGGAAGGCTCAGGCTCACTTCACCCAGGGTCCGCAGGGTTTGCAGCGAGCGGGAGAGTTCACCGACAGCCGGAAAAGATGAGGGGAGCGTCCAGGCCACAGCGGAGCGGAGGGAAGATGGGGCCTGAGCAGAAGGCTCCCTCCCGGGAGCCCGGGCTTGCGTTCCGCGCTGCTGCCGTTGCTTTCTGCACGCCCGTGCAGAGCCGGGTCGCTACGCCTTTTCCCGCGTGCAAGGGACACGCAGCTGGGTTACCTTGCCCGCCTTCCGCTTCCGGTTCAAAAGCCTAGCGTTGGCACGGCTTGGGTGCCCCACAGCCAGAAGACTGGCTGAGGCGCCGTTCGGTGTGCGCCTGCGCCCGGCGGTCACGCGCTCTCCAGCTCAAAACACTCGCTCCCCTCAAAACATTCGCCGGGCCGGGGAACCGCGCCTGCGCACGGCGCACCAATGGCGACCGACCTCGCGCCGGCTGCTCCGCCCCGGGGCTGACGCTCCCCCACCCGGCCCCCGGACCCTCCGCGGCCCCGCCCTCCGCAGGCGGAAATGACGACAGGTGCAGGGGCACGGGGGCGGGTTTCGTTTCGGCGCCTTTCTGTGTCCCGCGGAGGCGATTGGCTGATGTGGAACGAAAGAGGCGGGACAAATTGCCGCGGGTTCAGTACCGCCAGTGGAACCGGGAGATGCGGCGGCGCCGGGGCCGTCGCGGCGTCTGCTCCGAGTCGAGGCTTGTCCCTGCGGGCGGCTCCCCGTGCAGCTCGGATCATGCTGCTGCCCTCGGATGTGGCCAGGCTGGTGTTGGGTAAGCTGCGGCCGAGGAGGCCTTGATCGGCCCGGGCGGGGGGCACGGGTGGGGCGGCGGGAGGGCTGCTCCGGGTGGGGACGCTTCGGCGGCCCGGCCCGTCGCGCCCGCGTCCAGACGGGCGGCGAGGCGCGGCCCCTCGGAGGCCGCGCACGCTCGAGGCGCCCGGGGGTGCGGACGCCCCTCTCTCCGTGCTGCGTGGCGAGGGGCGGTCGGAGGGAGGAAGCGGCTCGGCGCGGAGCACCCGGGGCCTGCATTCCGACGCCGAGCCAGGCCCGCCGGGACACCCGAGAGGAGCGTGGTGGACGGGGCTGCGTGGGACCGCGGAAAGGAGACGGGAGGGAGGCCTGGCGCGCCCCGTGCCCTCCCTCGACCCGGCGGAAGCGCTGGGAATTCGGGGCACGGGGAGGTCTCCATACGGCCTGCCGTAGGGCGCCCACCGTAGAGGCTTGACGCGCCGGGGGCCTATTTTTCATGTTTTTCGGAACGGCTGCTTTGCGTGTTCTGGAGCAGATGTTTGTTTTTCTCCGTTTTCCAGAAGGGCTGGTTCATAGGCCACTGTTCGGTCGGGGACTATTGTCTGTGTGAAAGACAGTTTTCGTTGTTTGTCCTCCGAAAGAATAAAAGGGGTTGTACTGCAGGGAACAAGAGCCTCTCAGACTCAAAACTGGGTATTGGCTTTGAAACATTATTTGCGACATCTCTAGAAGAAATTGGTAAAAGTATGGTGAATCCTTCCCTGGTTTCCAGAACCGTTTACTTTGGTGCCCAGTCCTATCCAAAAAAATAAGAATTGCACTGGGTTCTTGATAAGCACATTTGGCAGGAAATATTAAGGGGGTTTCTGTATGGTCCCACCGTCCAATTTTGGAGAAACTTAAACACTAAAACTAACGTTTTGAATGTTTAATTTTTTTCTACTTAATCAGAATTGAGTAGTTAGCCTAAGTTTATATTTGTGATTTCTTTTCAAAAAGTTAACTGTCTTGTAATTTTTAAATGTAATGGGCGCGTACGAAAATTGGTGAAAAGTAGACCCACCGTATGGATGAATATATCTTTCTGCGCATGTGTCTAGGTAAGAACTGCCACGTTTAGCAGTCTGGCGATCCAAATAAAATTCTGTGATTGTCGTCTTAACATGGTTTCAGAGTTTGGCAACATAAACAATGTAAAGTGGGTAATAATGGGACGTTTCCTGAGTTCAGGTTTTACGGGAGGTTTAACAGCAAATCTCGATTTCTCTCCACCAGATATCATAGCACCTCCTTCCTCAAGTCATGCCCAGATGTAGAAGAGGGGATGAAAGGAGCCTCTGCAGACTATCAGTATATCCCCTGAAGAGAAAGTTCTGCCTTGTTAAGAAAACCTTGAGGAAGTGACAGGGTTTTTCTAATTGAAGCAATTATGTTTCTCCCCAGTTAACAAGCTGAAACTATTTTTGTCTTGGTGGTTAGAATCTCAAGTTGTTGCTTTTCATCCTTAAAATCATCTTTGTTATTCAGATTCCATTTTCAGTGCCATGAGTTCTTGCATGCCTTCCTTCTGTTCGGTTTTGGAATTGTTCATGTTTTCTCTTGTTGCAAATCTTGCTGAATCATTCAGCTCCAAATTGAACCATTTTTGAGCTTTGTATATAAAAAGCCTCCCCGCTACTCTCCGTTGTGTGATTTTAGTATTATCTTTTGTATATATGTGTACTGATATCTACAGGTTTATTGCTTGCTCAGCATTCTTCTCTTGTTCTCCCTTACCGTCATTAGCCCTCTTTTGATCATTTATTATGGTGTGTTGTTGTTTGTTTGTTGACATGTTTCCAAAACATTTTTCTGAACCCCATCTCACATTGTCCCGTGTCCTATGTCACCTGATAGATTTACTTGTAAATCTGCTTGTTACTTAGCTGCTTTACTAATTCACTTTTCTCTAATTCTTCAGCTTACTCCACACTGAGTCTTCACCTAACTGCTCTTGGCCATAGCCAGTGATTTTTTTGCCTTGAAGGAGTTTTTCAAAATATTGTAGGGGCCAAGATATGTTGCTTACTTCCTCTATGTCGTCATTTATCTTTTACTAATATGTCATAGTGCTGTGTGGACCTGATTGTGCTTGTCTTTCTACCCATTCCCATCTTTTCAGTATTTCTGGTAGGCTGCAACATACTAACTACCTAAGGTTTTCCGAATATTATGTATTCCTTTTTCCCTTGTGCTCCTAATATACTTGTATTATAGGTTCAAGTCAAAAGTGTAGTATTAGAAAGTTCTTCCAGTAGCTGTAGTTGATAATTTCTCCACTGTCCTATTAAAGAAGCTTTGTTGGCAGGTGTAGGTTTTTGGTAAGGTACACCTAACAAAATTGATCATTTTAACAATTTTAAATTTTACAGTTTTGTAGTTTTAATTATTTAACATTGTTCTGCAACCACTCACTACCATCTACCTCTAAAATTTCATTCTTCTTCCTAAGCTGTAACTTTCTTACTCAGTATTCTTTATCTTGGATTCAAGCTTCAGGATTCTTAGGAAACTTCAAAATGTTAAGTTCGTGTATAAAAGGAGTGCTTTCATGGTTGAAGTCTGGCTTCCAAAATAGAGTCCTAGAAAATGAAAATTTGGTTTAAGAGCAAACAGGACAAGGACTAAGAGATAAAGATCCATTGGTTTTATTTACTTTTACATGAAGTATAGCTATATAATAAACATTAACCAGAACGCAATGTGATCATTCTACATCTTGAATAATGCCCGTATTCACTGCTGACACATAAATTATTTCATGAAAGTCTGTTGTTTTGTTTTTAATTTCTGTGTTTGTTTGTGTATGCACATCAGCACACCCACGCCCCATTTCAAGTATGTGGAAACCAAAGATATTTGATTCCTTAGAGCTGGATTTGTAGGCAGTTGTAAACTACCTGAAATGGGTGCCAGGAATCAAACTCGGTTGCTCTGGAAGTTACATACACTTGACTAATGAGCCATCCCTCCAGTCCAAGTTTTCATGGCTTTTAACCATTTTATGTTTTTTTTTTGTTGTTGTTGAAGCTCATTAAATGTTATCTTTTTTGCAGCATCCAAACTAGGCACGTTGCCCAAATAAATTCCTACGTATATGCTATCCATACTTAGGGACATATCCCCTCCTTGAAGCATTGGATAATTTTCATTCCTGTAGGAAATTCTTGAGTCAGTATCTTTTCATGAATTAAGCCATTCCTATTTTCTTACTTCTTTTAGCTTTTCATATATTAGTTTATCTCTTCTAACTCTTTATAAATCATAATTTGTGGATTTAAGCCGTACATCTTATTACAAGACACTGGTAGTTGTCTTTCTAAGAATTTATATTTCTTTCAACCACCAATACTGCTGGGGAATCAGATTTCATGAAGTGTAGATATTTACACAAACAGAGGTTTAGTTCTAGCTGTCTTGGCTCCTAACTGTTTTTCCCTAAGATGGCCATGCTCTTAGAATGCAGGTTTCTACAATTTAAGCAGCCTTGATATAGTTATTTTGTGTGGTGTGATAATTGATTATGATCAGATAGTTAGTGATGGTGGGTGGACATTTTTGTAGCACAAAACCAGTAGTATCATTGAATATTGTCAAAAGACAAAGTAAAGCGGAACTTCCTGTAATAATTAATTTAATAATTTAATAAAAAAATGAAAGCTCAAATTTTACCAAAACATTTTTTTAAGAGTAGAGCATAATGTGAAAACCAGAAAAACCATTATGTAGAAATCAGCATTTTCATAGAGCCTTTTTCTCAAATGTGCTATGTGGGCTTACGCTGACTTAATGTAGCATGAACTTTCAGAACTTTCATATCTGATATTTTCCCCCAAGATATGCTAGCACAATTGATTGTACTTTTTTTCTTGGTGGCAGGGAGAAATTAACTATATTACTGTCTATCTAGGGCAGTGCTTCATTCCGCTGTCATACTCTTAAAAAGGAGTCTTTTTGTAGACTTTTTCTGACCACCCTTCTCACAAATATTTTTAGTGTCACAAATAAACTGTATATCTTAATTTTATATGTGTATTACTTGTATGTGCATAGAAATGAAATTCTCCCATTTTCCTCAGAGGCAGTTCCTACCCTCTTTTAGGATGATACCACTTTTAGGAATGTTCTCCAGGGAGGAAAAGTCTTTGAGGAGTCCTATTTCATAACGACCACCTGTCTCCAGTGACTGAATACGTCTAGGTGATTGTTTTTAAAATTCTCTACCATGAGAAAAAACAATTAGTGTCTCTAGTCCAAATCCAAAAGCTGAAGAAAAAGTTGTAACTGCCCCAATTCCAAGAGGATTTCAGTGGTTTGAACATATTCTTAATTGGTTCACAAAATTATAGTGTTGCCTAGCTCATTCCAAACAATTCCTTGGGAATACCAACTGAGCAGTTTTTTCAAGCTGGTTATATTTCACAAACATGTAAGGCTTTTTCACAGTTGAATTTATTTTGTGTGAGAGGCAAAGACAGAATCACATGACAGAGAGGATGTGCACATATGTGGAAGTCAGAAGATAATTTTTAGGAGTCAGGTGCCTGCTTTCACTGTGGGCTCCAGGGCTCCAACCAAATCAGGCTCATGAAGCAAATGTCTTTACTAGCTGAGCTGTCTTACTAAGCCAGACATTCATTTTAATTCATGTAATTATACATCTGCTGTATAATCTTCAGTGGTAATAGTTTTAAAGTAGAGATAATCTGAAATGAAGGGTTTGGGTTTTTTGATTGGTTTAGTTTAGTTTGGTTTTGGTTTCTAAGAGCTTCTCGTACTCCAAAAAGTATTTTTATATGTATTTGTTTTATTCATAAGTTAGAAGTTTAGAAAACCTATTCATTAACTACAAGAAGAAAGTGGGTAATTCCCAAACCATAGAGCAGTGCCTGAAATGAGATGACCTTTTTCTTCTTCTTTTTTAAAATTCCTGTGTAATAGCTTTCTGGGCCAACTCATCAGGGTTGGGTTTTTTGTTTTTTATGTGTTTGAATGTTTTGCCCTCATGTGTGACTGTACTATGTGCACACCATGCAGAGGGTCAGAAGATGTGAGACTTCTGAAATGGAGTTGCAGATAGTTGAAGGACACAGTGTAGGTGCTAAAAACTGAAGCCAGTGCTCTTAGCCACAAACCACTTCTCCAGCTCCTGGTTTGTTTTTGTTTGTTTGTTTTGTTTTTAATTAGAAGTGGTGTGTGTGTGTGTGTGTGTGTGTGTGTGTGTGTGTGTGTGTGTATCCAAGTGAAGAAAGCCCTAAAATTTTAAAGTAGGAAGAGGCTTTATAAATCATTAATTAAAACTGACAAAAGGGTTTCGATTGTTATATTTTACCAGCACAGCTAAGTATACTTTGGGTAAATAACGTATGTGGTTACTTACAGTTATTACAGAAGACTTAAAAGTGTAGGCAAAGGGAATATTATATATATAAAGGGTTTTTATAAGATTAATTTGTTTGAAGAGCTGGAATTTACGGTAAAACAGCTAAAATGAAATTAGGATGCAACAAGTAAAGTCTCATAGTTTGTTAGTATTTATGGTTAGCTTAGCTTTTGTTTGTTTGGGTTTTTTTGAGAAAGGGTTTTTTGGCTGTCCTGGACTCACTCTTGTAGACCAGGCTGGCCTTGAACTCACAGAGATCTGCCTGCCCCTGCCTCTCTGAGTGTTGGGATTACAGGCATGCACCACTGTGCCTGGCTACCAGTAGGTTGTTTTTGTTGCAATATATAGCTAACACAATTGAAATTTTGGAGGTTTATAATATTCATGATATGCAGTAATACCACTAATTCCAAAAACATTTGTACAACAAAAACATTGCAGCAAAAAACTACATACTGATAACAGGCACTTTCAATTTTCCATCCTCCCACAAGCAGTTGCCTACTTTTTTATATGTATAGATTTGCTGCTTATGGACATCCCATATAATTGGAAAATTGTGAGTTTTATGTCTAACTTCATTTAGCATGATTTCAAGAGTGAGTCTGGTCATGATGGGTGTTAGGACTTCTGTTCCAGTGGATATGGCAAAGTTGGATGTCTTTTCCTGAGTTGTATTATCTTCTTTGCAAAGCATTTGCTCATTTACCTTTTTATTATTGTTCCTTTCGATTTCACTATATACTTTACTTTCTAGCATCTGCCAGATAAATGATATTCTAATGTGTTCTTCCATTTTAAAAGTTATTTGTTTTACTTTTATAATGGTATTCTTAGTAGCATAGAAATTTGAAATGTTATATCCAGCTTATCTCTTTCTTTGGTAGCTTTGTTTCAGAGGTTATATCTGATGTATCATTGTTTAATCATTATATCATTGTTCAATTCAAAGCTAAAAAATATTTTTGTTGTTTTTATTTTTCTAAACATTTTATAATTTTAGCTTTTACAGTTAAGTGTTTTATTTTGGGTTTTTTTTAATATATTTGTTTAATATAGTGTGATTTGGGGGCCCAACTTCATTTTTAGCATGTAGATACCCTATTGTTCCAGCATGAGTGATTGAAAGACTATTTTTGCTAGGTGATGGTGCACACCTTTAATCCCAGCACTCAGGAGACAAAGGCAGGTGGATCTCCTGAGTTTGAGGCTAGCCTGGTCTACAGAGTGAATTCCAGGAGAGCCAAAGTTAACAGAGAAACCCTGTCCACAAACAAACAAAACTATCCTTTTCTCTCCTCCAGTGAGTTGTTTTGATAACTTTAATATAGAGCCAAGTAATTAACCTCTTAGCCTTCATTTGTTAAGGTTGAAGTTCTTGTTGGAATTACTATAATATAGTATAATACAAAGGATGTGAATTAAAAATTAGAGAATTTCCTTCTGACCTTCAACATAGTGTACATAGATAGATCTCTCTTCACCTTGTTAAATCATAAAGTTGATAGTCAAACACAAATTAGTGATACTGAGAGAATGTGGGTTTTGGATAATCCGGTAAGTATATGTATGCCAACCCCTAAGTCATGGAGTGGTGGAATGCACTTATTTCCTCATTGGTTTTCTCTAAGTTTACTACGCTCTAATTGCACTTTGTCAAAGATCTCTTTTTACAAGCTTGACTAGAATTGTAGGAATTCCTCCAGCGTGGAGGAACTTGTGATCGTAACATTATGGTGTACGCTGCAACACAGCCTACTGGAAAGCTGTAAAACACCAGTGGGTTTTGCTGAGGCTCCGTTTATGATTTTCCCACAAGCTCTAACATTTTAAAGAGCCACTTACCAAAAGTACAGAATTTACTGAAAGTATTCAAACTTCTATTCTTCGTTTAGGTTACTTACAACAAGAAAACCTCACATCTACTTGCCAGACTTTTATTTTGGAAAGTTCAAATTTAAAAGAATATGCAGAGCACTGTACTGATGAAGGCTTTATCCCAGCCTGCTTACTGGTGAGTTATTTGTTCCTTACAGGAAATTTTCATTACTAATCAATTTAGAAGACTGTAAAGCAGAGCCTTAAAATGAGCATATTAGTGAGGTACAGCCATATGTTTGTCCCATCTGATTGGGAAACTAAGATAGTCACATAATACTTGAGCTCTGGGATTTAGGGATGGCCTGGGCAATATATAGCAGGTCCTGTATCACTCATCAACCAGATCAATTTTTGCAGAAAGGTACTTATCGCTGCCTAATTTACTAAGTGAAAAACATTTAGTCAGGTGGTATACATCTGCAGATTTTGAAAGGTTGAGACAGGACAGTTGTCATTACCTTTAAACCTTTAGACCTGTAGACCTTTTATTGTCACTTCTTTTTGTCGGTATCTGTAAGAAGAATATTATAGAATTACATGATTTCACGTGGAACTGGTAGTTGTATGTTAAGGAAGGCTCTTCAGTGGAATTTTAACTGTTAGTGGGTGTTTTTCTATAAGAAGCCTAAAAGAATACAAAACTGAAGTATACCAAAGTCACAGGATATAAAATATGCAAAACTCTACTCTACTTTTACATACCTTCAGTTAACAGTTATTTCTGTTTTTAAAGTACCTGTTTATAACAACAACAAACTGAATGCTAGCCTAACAAAATATGTATGTAATGTTTGCTAAGAACTGCTTGAAAGGAATAAAAAAAAAATGTGAATAAAATCAACATTGTATATGTAAATTAGAAGCTCAGTAGTGTTAAGTCACTTCTCCCTAATTTCGCTTGTAGATTGATCACAGTCAGAATCGCCAGTTTTCTAGAAAGCAATTTATGGAATCCTAAATTTTATGTAGAAAAATGATTAAAATATCTCAAACAATTCTGAAAAACTTGAAAAAGTTGAGGAACTACAAGAGATGGTCCAAGCACCTGCTGCTCTTCTAGAGGATCAACCTTCCAGTGCCAGCACCCATGTCTGGTGGCTCACACCATTGTGACCTGCTCCCTCTGCTGGCTTCCTTAGACACTTGCACACCCAAACAAAAATGAAATAAATCTTAAAGAGCCATTGCAGTCTATCATTTTAAAATGTCAAGATCAAGAAAAAGACTGGAAAATTCACATACCAGAAGGGACTAATAAAACATAATGTTAGAATATTATTTAGGATTCTGGATTAAATAGCAGAGAAAACTTCCAAACCCTGGCTAAGTTTCCGTAGTTTGATGTTGGTGTTCCTTAGGACTGGAGAGGGTGCTTTTATGTCAGGGGCCCGTGTGCAGGTGTTGAGGATACAGGAGCTCTCAGCTGTCTTCAGGCTCTTCATTGAATTCTAAAATTATTTAAAAACAAAAATCTTGAAAAAAATAAATTAAAACTTATAAAGTACAAAATAGTAGGTAGAGACTTGTGTCCTGTTTTTTTAAAGATTCTTTTTATTTTTTTATTTTTGATTGCTTGTATTTGTGTATGTTTGTGTGAGAATAAAACACACATGAGTGCAGGAGCTCTTAGAGGTCAGAAGAGGGCATTTTGGATCCCTGGAGCTGGAGTTACAAGTAGTTGTCAATTGTCCAGTATAAATGCTGGGAACTGAACTTGGGCCTCCATCTTACCCTCTGGACCATCTCTCTAGATAAGTAAACTGAGGTTCTGAAAGTTAAATTGCATGCACAAAGTTTATAATTAATAGCAGTAGATCTTCACTGTGATACTTTCTATTGCTGAATGTTTTTCTTGGTTGGGTCTCAAAACAGCAGTGAGAACAAGAAAGAAAATAAAATGGTAAAAAGAGAAAGAAGGAAAATGAATATTCTGTGAGTGTGACTTCATTCATCCTTGTGCTGTGAGGCCAAAGCGAAGGAATTGCTGTCTGTTCTCCGTTAAATCAGTGCTTCTCAGCCTATGGGTCACAACATCTTTGGGGGTCAGCCTCTCGCAGGGCTGCCTAAGATTATTGAGAAATATAGATGTTTACATTATCATTCACAACAGTAGCAAAATTATAGTTATGAAATAGCAACAAAAATAATCTTATGGTTGAGGTCACCACAACATGAGCAGTTGTATTGAAAGGTTGCAGCATTAGGAAGGTTAGGTGATAGCAGTGGAGATCTTGTTACTCTACAGAAAGGAACCATTCTTTGCAAGTACTAGTTACTGATTACTTACTACAATTCATTATTAGAAAGAAAGAAAAAAACGGAGAGTGATTACTTAGGCTTATCTCCTACCTTCTTAAGCTTTCTGGTGCATTAGCATGCTCTGTCCCAGCTTTTCTTTCTTTCTTGTTTTGAGTTGGGATCTCTCTAATTTACCTTAGCTGGTCTGTAGCTCACACAAAATTGAATTTACAGCCCTTCGGCCTTAGCCTCCTAAGTACCTAGGAATACAGACCTATATCCCACATCCCTTAAATCCCAGCACTGAGGAAGACAAGACCAGGCTGCGATTTATAGTAAGACCATGTTATGAAAAAAAAGAAATCTAGTGTTGAAAGTTGAGAAGAAAAGATGTATGCCTGTGTCATACATCTTCCTCAGTATATTTTATGTCTTCAATATTGTCCGAAATAAAAATTTTATACTAATATGTGTGCAGTAAGTTGTATGTACTTAAAGGGTTTATTGCATGCTGTTGAGTTTTTTGAAATCAGAACTCTTGGTTCCAAAATTTTTGCTCTTTTATAACCTCTAGTGTGTGATCACAGTTTAGACAGGCAAAGTTCTTTCTCTCAGATGTTCGTTCTCTTTTTAGTGAATTTTGGTGACTTGCTTGTCTACCCTTTTCTCACAAGATTTTCTGCAATCTAGATCTTCACTGGCATTTTTTGTGGGAAAGTGATAAATCCTGTGTATAGTTTTAGTAATGTTTGCTCTTTCTCCTTTCAGTCCTTATTTGGAAAAAACTTGACAACAATTTTGAATGAGTATGTAGCTATGAAAGCAAAAGGTAAGTACTTGGATATTGTTTAAGATACTGTCTCATAAAAAGCCTTGAAAAGATTTAATCTTCTGATAAGATATAGTTACTGAGTTAGGTGGTGTTGCGCACAACTTTTAATCACAGTGCTCTGGAGGCAAAGGCAGCCAGACCTCTTGAGGCCAGCCTGGTCAATAAAGCAAGTTCCAGGACAGCCAAGTCTACAAAAAACATGTATTTTACTAGGAAACAATTTATTTTTGCTTATATTGAGTAAAACAAATTCTAAAACTCCAAATGTTAACTAACCCACAGATGCCAAAACTCATATTTTAAAATGGAATAAAACTTAATTCTAACCTGGGTGGTAATGGTGCACACCTTTAGTCCCAGCACTTACGAGGTAGAGGCAGCCAGATCACTATGAGTTCGAGGTCAGCCTGGCCTACAAAGTGAGTTCCAGGATAGCTGGGGCTACACAAAGAAACCCCATCTTCAAAACCTGATAGAAAAAAATCCTTACCTCTAGGTTATTTATACTGATGAACAAGCCATTGTTATTTGCTAAAATATCTTGAACTGACAAGTTAATTCTGACTGCTGTGTAATATGAGACTAGGCACAGGACATGGGCAAAAATTGGCTCATAATCAACAGAACATAAAGTAATAATTGTATAAATTTCTGATGAATTAGAGGGAAAATACGTATATTAAAGTAACAGCCGAAGAAAAAGTAGATGACTAACTAGATGCGTATCATGTTGTGTCTCACTTAGTCTTCAACCCAGCAGGAATTATTTTCTACGGGTGTTTTCAATAAGGATGTCAAGGATTGTTTGCACACGTAGGAGTTTGTATAACTTTCTGATGTTCGCCTTTCTCTAGTACAAAGGAGAAATAAGATTTTTAGCCTGTCAGGTTTTTTAGATACACTTTCTCATTTGTATTAGATTTGATTTTGGTTTAAGAAAATAAAGCCATCTCATCACACATTTCCACACTGTTACAAGTAGGCTTATTTCTAAATTTCCAGTGTAAGTTTAACGGGCTTTTTGTTTTTTCCTGTTATTATTGATGCCTTTGTTAAAATTGACAAATGAATTTTCTTCAACTGAGTTTATTTCCTCTTGTGCTTTAGAAACATCAAATGATGTCCCAACAATAATGTCTTCTCTATGGAAGAAGCTAGACCACACGCTTTCTCAGATCAGGTACTGTGCTTGTTAAAATGTACTGATTTAGGAATGCAAATACATTTTGGCTATAGGACTTAAGATATTTATAATATATCCATGAAACATCTTTCTTGCTTTGAAGTTTTCTCGAGGATAATCAAGGTTTTCTTTAGTTGAAATGAGAAAATTGTAATATAAATAAATTTAATAGCATTCCCAACTTTGCGTAGCAGTTTAGAAACAGTTTAGCCCGATATTCCTGACAACCAATTCTTCATTACATATTCAGAGAATTATTGACTTTGTGGCCAATTGGTTCATTCTGGAATGTTCTGCTTTTAGTATTTTCTCATGGTACAAATAATTATACTGTCTACCTACTTCACAGCTTTGGAATGTCAGTTTCAGCATGCATGGAAGGATACCAACCCTGTTGCTATAAATATTTTGGCATCCCTTAGGTGGTGGTGGAGTCACATGAAAAACCCTTCCTTTCAAAGCTACAAATGAATATTCCATCTAACTTCAGCAAAGGTCTCATTTTTATCCTCTTGTTAGGCTCATGGCTACAAATGCTTTCATCTAGCAATGAACTGCATTGTACTTCGTAGTTTTATATTTCTTTCCCTAACTCATTCTTCTGCCCTTAGAAGTAATCTTTAAAAGATTTTTACAGGGTCTGGAGAGGTGAGTCAGTAATGGTGTCGCTACATAAGCATGAGGACCTGAGTTTGGCTTCCCAGACCCCATGTAAAGAACTGTGCATAGTGGTGCATTCCTTTTGTGCCAGGACTGGTGGATAGAAGAGAGGAACCAGTGGAAACCTGAAGGTCATTGGCCATCCAGCCGGCCTAACCAAGTTATAGATCGCATCTCAGAATAAAGGTAGTGAGAAATTAAGAGACAGCCCAGTATTACCTCTACCTTTACATTGAGCGTGCCACACATGCATGCCTATACCACCAAGTTCACATACTGGACACATACCAAAAAAGGAAGATTTTGCAAACTTGGTGATTGAGTTTTGAGGGTTTGATGGGGATCTATTTGTTTTAGATATTTTTGTTTTAAAATATATTTTAAATATATTTAGATATATTTTTAGATATATTTGTTTTAGCTATTAGATAAAAAGATTCTATTTATGTATGTTTTCTCAATAGTTTTACTAAAAATTTTTATTCAGTTCATTAAGTTATTGGTCTTGTTGGTAAAGATTTTACAAATTTCAAAGGAACAGGACAAGGTCTATGATTGCTTACCAAATCCGTTAATGAGTAGTTCCACTTAGAGTAAAAGAATTATCTTCTACTGTTGATTTTCTACATGTGCTTTTCTACATATCTGGAGAGTCAACAAAATAATTTCATAGTCCTGAGCATGACAGCAGGATATCCTTGAGCCCTGAGATTCTTATGTATTGATGCATGTGAATCAGAATTTTTTAGAAAAGTCTGTTGTTACAAAGTTGAATTGAGAATGCTATATTTATATATAGATTACTTAAACATATCAAGTTCCCGAAGTCACATCAAGCTATACCTTAATATCACAACACTCCAGTAGACATTGATTAGATAGGAATTCGATCACCAAAATTATGTTGTATGAGTGTTTATATGATTCTGTTTTTCTTCTAAAACAAATCACATTTGGATGCCCCAAAAGATTCTTTACTGAGGGAAATCACCTTTTAACTCACAGTTTACTTCAGATCTGATGATAACTAAGCCAGAATATATCTTCTCCAAAAACAGTACTTAAGAAGTAACTGCTTTGTTTTATTTGTTAGGAGCATGCAAAGTTCTCCAGGGTTTGCTGCCCATCAAAGAGGTTGGTATTTAACTTTCAACAGTTTCAAACATTACTTCACACTCTGTCTCAATAACATTTTAACTAACAGTATGTTTCCTAGGCCTCATTAAATTACTTTTTTATAGTACATCATTAGATATTTTTATGTGTTGAGGGAGGTTGAGGTGTGGCTTACAAGGTGGAGTGAATGTACCGGGGTTTGATCCCAAGCAATATAAAGCCATATGTACATGAGTATGTGTGCATTTTTGTGTACATATACATATAAAATATATCCTAGTTTTAATCTTTGAGTATCAAGTAATAGCATCTTTAACCTATAATTTTGAATATCCTAATTTTGGGGAAACTATAGGATGAATTATTGCAGAAATTTGGGGTTTATGAAGTTTTAATGTATACTTTGGGATATTTAAAGTTTTAGTGTATACGTTTTAGTTTGTTTCACGTGAAATTGTTGCATAAAGGTATTGTATGTTTTTCAAAGCTTTTTTTTACTCTATAGATCTAACATGTTATCATGTATAGGCCATGCAACATAATGTCTTCTGAAACTTCTCTGACACTGAATTAATTTTGGAATACCCATGTGTTTCAGCCCGAACAAGAAATGGAATTGCAGAGATCAAGCGACAGAGATGGCTTGCATCTCAAGCAGCTCCTGTCAGTTCAGAGTTACTGGTTTTACCGTATGCTTCGGGACAATTTACCACTTCTCCTTTGGTAGCCACACAAGCTGTTAAACCAAGTGGCCAAATTTCAACTCCAGTGAGATCAAATATTGTGGTGGTCAACCAGGCACAGTCGCAAAATACTGTAACCAGTAAGTTTAACTTTTGTTCTTTAAATTCTGTTAATCCAAGTACAATTTTACACTTACATTTATAATACAAAATAATGGCCCAAGAGAGAGATAACAGAACTTATAAAATGAAGAGACTTCAAGTAGTTTAGGGGCCTAGAGAGATGGCTCAGAGGTTAAGAACACTTGCTGTTCTTTCAAAGGTCCTGAGTTCAATTCCCAGCAAACACATGATGGCTCATAACCATCTATAGAATGATCTGGTGTACAGGCAGAATGTTGTATAAACAGTAAATAAATCTTTCAAAAAAAAAGAAACAGCAATCAAGTGGTTAAGCCACAAGATTGTAAGCATGAAACTTTGATCTCACTGCTGTATAAAAATGGGCTCAGCTGTGTAATCCCAGCAATCAGGAGGATCAGAAATTCAAGGTCAGCCTCTGCTGCTGCATGCCTTCAAAAAAAATATATTGACTTAAAATCTCGGAGTTATTGTAGCTTAAACCTACAGTTCTTTCTATTGTAATTAAACTGCAGTCTAACCTTGGACTTGTTTGATTCTCAATTTTGGCGTAATAATTGAAAAAACCCAGATTGTACTTTTAAGGAGAATATACATTATATTTCACCGTCTCTTTACTGTGAATGCAATCTGCCCTGGAGCATCTTCCCAGTATACCACCATCTTTGGTTTTTTGAGACAAGGATTTTTCTGTGTCGCTCTGGCTATCCTGGACTGGCTTTGTAAACCAGACTAGCCTGGCCTCATACTCACAGAAATCCACCTGCCTCTTCCTTCCCGAGTGCTGGGATTACAGGTGTGCGCTGCCACCACTCAGCTTTATGCCACCGTCTTTATGTGTTAAATATTCTATCTTCTCAGCTGAGTCTCACAGGTAGAAATAAAGTTAGAAGTCATGTTCTGATCTAGATCATGCCTGTGTGTACATTCTTGTTGAAGTGAAGACAGGGTAGTAAAGAAGTGTGAAGCTGGTTTAGTAAGTGCTTTGCGGTGGGAATTCAGGGCCCATCTCTTAGTTTTGAGTCAAGTAGTTTTTATTGCTGTTCTTTAAGATTGCTCATAGAGGGCCTTTAATTCCAACACTGGGAAGGCAGAGGCAGGCAGATCTCTGAGCTTGAGGACAACCAGGGCTACACAGAGGGAAAACCCTATCTTCAAAACAAAGCAAAACCACGATTGTATATATTTCCATCTTATTCCAAATCCTGTTTTATGCTAGGATCATTCATTTGATATATTTTCTATACCTTTTTTTCTTTATGTTTCTTTGTATTTTATCGAATGTCAAACCTTAAGGATGTAAGGCCTGTATTGCATTAGTCTTACTATCTTATATAATGCCTTACTCGTAGTACTCAGTAAATGTTTGTGAGATTTTTTATAGGGCTTCTCTTTGTAGCCCCTGGCCTAGAACTCACAGAGATCCACCTGCCTCTGCCTCCTGTAGTGCCAGGAATACAAGTATGTGTTACCCCGCCTGGTTCTTCGCTGGATTTAATACTCAGTAATAATCAGTATCTAATGTTGCTTATCTCATTACAAGTTTAGACAATTTCTGTTCTTTGGCTTACTGTGTTTTCTTAAAATGCAGCTGGAGAGTCTTTAAATATTATTCCTGGTTCTCAGGAAAGGAAAACCCATACCAGTTTAATGTCTCCTGGTAGACGTAAAAGGTAACTAACTACTTTTTATAATTGACCCATTGACAGTAGCCATTTAAAACACACACACACACAAAGAATTTAGTCAGTGTTTAAAGTAACAAGACTAGATTAAGTTCTTGAGATGTTTATTATATTTATTCCAAAATACATCTTTTCCAACATTCTGGCTTCACTAAGTTTGACTTGTATCCTTTAATCAATGTCGTGTCATTTACTGTTCACTACCTTTCCATCGTGATGTGCAGAATAATGATGGGTCTTACAAAGGTTCTTACCTCATTTTTTGTGTTTTCTTAAGTGAATATAAATAATGTTAGTTTTATGCTCCAAAAGAACACATGATATTAAATCATGAAAGCATGTTTTTATTTGTATTTTCATATGCATGTTCTTCCTGTTCCACTTCAGCTTCTATTTCTTAAAAAAAAATGAGAAATCAGTTCTAAATGATATTTGTCTGATTCCTCATCTGCCAACCAGTAGGTTTTTAATTAGTTTTTACTGTATTGTCTAATTCAAGCTTCCTTTAGTTAAAAGCCTCCTATATTACAAATTGTCTGACTTAACTACATAAAAGAGTAAAGCGTTATTAATAACATTTTCAGAAATGTAGATCTTTTTATTATACTATCCATGCGTATTTAACTGGTTTCCTGAAACAAAAAATATAGTTGGTCTCATTCCACCATCATGGGACTGGCCTTGTAGCTTAGCAGTAGAGCACATGCCTGGCGGGCGCAAGTCCTGGGTTAAATTCCCTTGGCCATGGAAGAAAGGGACAGCAGTACAGAGGTTATGCACTCAAGACCACAAAGCTAGTCCTTGTTCTTGTTTGTTTGTTTGTTTTGTGTTTGCTTTTGTTTTATTCATTTTTTATTTTTAACAGTAAATCAAGTGCACTGTATATGAATCTGGTAATACTTTTTCTGCTTTTCTGTCTTTGTTCTTATGGAAAGAAGAAAAAAGTGCCTCCTACCATGATCTCAAAATTTGTGTGTATATTATCGTTGATCTGTTAAACAGGTAATAAAAGACAAGCTTTTACAATGTGTTTCAGTGAATCACAAAGGAAGAGTTTGATGTCATCCGGACCTCATTCATCAGTAAGGAATTTCCAGGACCCAAATGCATTTGCAGTAGAAAAAGTAAGTGACTGTCCCAAATTTGCAGCTTGAAATATTCTCAAATTTATGTGTGCTTATGTGTTTGAGATGAATATGAGAGCGACAGGATTGCCTCCTGAATAGGGAATTATAATTGGAACTTGGCACTTTGAGAACACACACGTGGCAAATGCACCAAGTAAAAATTCTAGTTCTACTGTTGAGCATTTTACCAGGGTCACATAAAGGCCTTCTGTGAGAAAGTGAAAAGTGTAGACCTGCATTCTGGATGCAGTGAAGACTGTGTTGGTGGAAGATCTGGAACGATACTTCTGAATTACAAAATACTTTGTTCAGGCCTAAATATGGAAGGAGACACCAGAACTTGTGTTGCTACTTACGTTTATCAAAACTATCCACTGCTATTGACTTGTTTTTGTGACATTTTTGCCTTTTCATTATTTATTTAGAGATGGGATCTTGTTGTGTTGTCCAGATTGAAACCAAGTTTGTTACTCCGCTTAATAATCCTTTCACCTCCCAAGTTGATGGAATGAAAAAGCATTGATTTTGGTGGTTTGGTTATTAGTGACTAGTGTGAATTCTTTTCCTATCCTTTTACTAGTTAGCCTTTTCTTTTTCAGCAAATGGTTATTGAAAATGCAAGAGAGAAAATATTAAGCAACAAATCTCTTCAAGAAAAACTAGCAGAAAACATAAATAAGTTTTTGACTAGGTGAGCTGTATGATTCAAATTTCTGATTATTTTTACCTGCTCACCCAGCTGCACTAATGGTTTTCCTTGGTTTCCCTTTCTGTGTTACAGTGACAGTAGTATTGCTCCAGTACCTAAGCAAACAGACAGCAACCCGACAGAGCCAGAAACGTCAATTGATGAACTCCTAGGACTTCCGGTATGGGTAGATATGGGTGTGGGTGAGTGTGCCGGGGTAATATAGTTAGAATTATATGGTATTTTGGTTTTATTTTAAAGTCATTGCCAAAATTTGCATGTATAAAATCTGAAGTAATCAAAATAGACTGCTCGTTCATCAGTGTAATTTGTTTATGAATACATTTGAATAATGAATATACTCAGAGACTCACAGATACTAAAAATGGTGAGATTTTTCTAACCCTTCTAATAGCTTACCTACTTTACAGATAACAGTTTCACTCTGTTATTTACATAAAAAATGAGTCATGAATTTATAAGTATTCAGTACTTGCAGATTCACTACATGGTACTGTCTTACTATTCATCTACATTGCTATGAGCTGAGTAGTGATTTAAGGATAACTGAAGTATTGTGTTATATGTGACTTATGTTCATCAAACACCCAGTAAAATAATCCTAAATGTCTAATGTGTGTTTCTCAGACCTAACTTCCATTTTCCTTTTCTGATGTGGTTTGTCATGCTTGAGCTTTGTGTGTTGGTGATGTCAATTTTTTGATTAATGAACTTTGACCTACAATAGTTGCAGGGTTTCTTTTCATTGCTGACTTTTTCTTTTTTTTTTTTTTTTTTTTTTTTTTTGAGCACTCTGTTTTCATGCACACCAGAAGGAATCAGATTCTGTTACAGATGGCTGTGAGCCACCGTGTGGTTGCTGGGAATTGAACTCAGGACCTCCGGAAGAGCAGCCAGTGTTCTTAACCACTGAGGCATCTCTCCAGCTCCCCCTTGATGACTTTTTTCCTTGCTAATTTTCATAATTTCGTTTATTTAATTATTTAATTTTATTTATTTTCTCTTTAAAGTCATTGGTTTATTTTAGAAGTAGATTTTGTCCTTGCATTTCAGCCATATAATTTTTGTAATGAGTAGAATCTTTGTATATTCTGTAACTGAGAAGTTACTTATCTCTTTGTGATAGCTTTTTTTCATGCATGTGTTCATTTGGGTCTGTTTTCCAGTTTTATTTAGGGGTAGTTTTTACTCCATTTCTAGTACCACTCGAAGGGGAGAAAACATACTACTATAACAGCAACAGCACGAAATCAAGATACAGAAATACACCCAACTAAAGCCAGTTGATAAATCACCACTGACCATAGAACAGATAATGACAAAACTAATGTATGTACTAAAGCTAAAAAAATAATTACGGTAAATATAAAAATAATAAGTGAATAAAATGAAGGCTAGGGAAAGGGGAGAAAGAAAAGTTAAATAAAAGAATAAAAAAGAGTGTTGTGACAAGGGAGAAGAGAGAACTAGTGATTAAAAAGAAAAACAGGCCAGCCATGGTAATACATGCCTTTAATCCCAGCACTCAAGAAACAGAAGTAGAAAGCTGTATGTGAGTTCAGAGGCAGACTGGTCCAAACATGGAGTTCTAGGACAGCAGGGTTATATGAAGAAACCTTGTCTCAAAAGAACTGTTGCCTCGTACCAAACTGATTTATGGCACACTGATAAATATAGAAAGGCTTTTTTTAAGTTGGTCAAGACAGGACTGAAATAGAGTTTTTGTTGGTTGGTTGGTTGGTTTTTTGTTTTGTTTTGTTTTTTTTAAGGGAAAACACAGGGTGAGGAGCTAAAGTGCTGGAACAAATTTTTTTAATCTGCCCCATTTAATGTACAGGATAGAGTCATAGGGTGGGAGTCTCTTGGACTTCTGTTTCCTATGATTTAGGCTGGTCCTAATCCATACTGGATTAGAGCTAATAGAGCTGTCCTTACTTAAGCTTTACTAATCTCTCAGTCTGTCAGCTGATAAGGTTCCCCACTCCCACAGGGTGCCCAGTGTTCAAGCTAGCAGAAGGCTTGAAGTCTTGGGAATAGGGAGCAGACATAGTACTGACATCAGTATAGTTACACTGTCCTCCATACTTTGAAAACTCTATAGACATTAAGTATCTTGCAAAAGGAATGTGGACAGGAAGTAATTTGCTGAAGCTTTGGGCTTCTCGGTTCTTAAAGCAGTGTACCTTATAGCAGGTAGATTGCTCCATGAAGCCACTGGCTTCAAGCTATGAGCTAATAGACTGCGGTTATGAAGTGATGGTGGGCTTGCCTACCGCAGAGAAGGGACTACTTCCCACAGCTGTCTCACCCTGTGTATAGGTTCCCTGACTTGTGATCATCCCTGTTTTTAGGTCTCAAGGTACCTCATCTCAATAGAGTCCCTCTCAATATAGTGCCCACTTAACAGCCCTCCAAGACACAGCAGGTGACAAAGTAGGCCCCCACTCCACTACCAGCCTGGAACAATGGAGGACTCAATATCTCACCAAAGCTTCCAACTGCATTTGAGGCGTTTGACAACTGTGGGTTTGTCTTGTGGGTGTATAGGACTGCTGGTCTCTTTCACTCCTGCCACTTGGCTTAAATGTTGGGTGAGGCTTGGTTTGCCTTTCTAAGCTACCGCTGGAGCCATGTGCTTCTTACTGGTTTTTACTATGTCATCGTCTGTTTCTTCACACCTTAACAGTTAATCCTGTCACCCTTCTGTCATGTTGGATATTGTTCTTTAACACATTCTCCTTGACATAGAATCTGATCGTTCTTGTTCTCATTCTTCTCATTTACTACAGTTTCTAATATACTAGCCCAGAAATTATTTTCTTTTAAATAAGCCTCTTAAAATCAGAAGGAAATTTTTTGTAGGGAACTAGTCATATATAAAAGGTCAGCAGTAACAACATGAATAATTTTTCTGGTATTAAAGCCATAATAATTCTGTTTGTTCATACTTTTATTCTTACTATACAGAATGAAATCCATATGTCTGAAGAAGCAATACAAGATATATTGGAACAGACAGAATCAGACCCAGCATTTCAGGCACTCTTTGATCTCTTTGACTATGGTAAAGTACACCATTCAGTCTAGCAAGTAGACAGAAATTTTCTCAACCACCTTTAGTAACCTACCCCAGAATAAAGTAACATTACCCAGGGCTTTCCAAAAATTGCCTGTTTCATTACAGTAAATAATGTGTGGAGATAGGTGAGAGTGTCTTTACTTTTCCTTAAGAAAGTTCAGCTGTGAGAATGGCATGGGGTTTTGTTTTGTTTTGTTTCTGTTTGTCTGATTATTGAGTATTTTGAGCAGTCAGCATGAGCTCTGGTGAGTCTCCTATTTATATCCCTCGGAATCCTAGACCACATCCCTCTCTGTGCTGCAAGTGGCAGGCTGCTATTAGCTGGCAAAGATCAAGCTCTGTAGGAGGCCATTATCAGCTGTGGACAAACTAAAATCCCACACGTGGGATTAAAACAAAAACATTTATATAACATAACTGAGTTTACAAAGAAACCAAAACTTGTATTACAGGAGGGCATACCTGTAATAATCCTCAGGAATTTGGAGGTAGAGGCAGGAATGCCAGGACTTCAGGTTCATCTTTGGCTACATAGTGGGTTCAAGATCAGCCTGGGCTGCCTGAGACCCTGTCTGATAAAACAAGGAAAAAAATATGATTGCAATAAAAATTTTAACATTTGAGAATGGTAATATTTGTGCTTGTTTCTAGTATGCTTATTTAATTTTTTTTTCTGTTCCCTTTTTAACAGGTAAAACAAAGAACAATAAAAATATATCACAAAGTATTCCTAGTCAGCATATGGAAATTAATCCTAATATAGTCTTATCTGAAGAAACTAACATAACAATTAAAAGTTCTTTTGAAACAGAAGAACCTGGTAAGATTTTTATTTTGTTAATGTCATTAACCAAACTGTTAAAATCAATCTCAAAATTCAAAAGAGCAAAATACCGTTTAATTGGAAATTATTCAAATTACTATATGGGTCATTTTTATGCTTATAGTTTTCTCCATTGAGAAAATTGTTGCCAATTTCTAGTACTGTGATTAAAAGATTAATTTTTCATTCTTTCATAGAGCAGTAGACAATCTAGTAGTAAATCATTGGCCAAATGGGCAAGTCTGCAACAAAATAATTTCATTAAGGGACAAATCCTAATGTCTGATCTCTTATGTTATCTCTCATGTGTTAGAGTGTTTTAGCCTTCTAAGTTGAGCTGACATTCAACATTTGATTCTGGGAAATTATACAATATATACTGATAGTCTTGAACTTGGTGATTTATAAGTTTATAGGTTATTTATTCCTACCATCTTTATTTGGAGCTTGACAGTCCTATCTTTCATAGAGTACCAGTGTAGCATAGTTAGTCCTTACGTAGGACTGTGAATTAAAGGAAAGCTTGAATAAGTCAATATTAAAAATTTTAAATATAAAATGAGTTTTTTTTTTAAGAAGCCTTGTCAAATGTAACAAATTTATAGAAATGCATAATAAAATGTATCTAGCTCTCTGTAATGAAATTAAATCAAGAACTTGCCTGTGGAATCATCTCTCAAGTGAGAAAGGACTTTTGCCAGCACAACAGTAACTCCGTTCTCTGCTCCCTGAATCTCTTTTCCTTAGTGATACCTTCATCTTTGCTGGTCATATTTTGGTAAACCTTATGCCATTGCGGTGCCATCTCCAGTCTACAAACTATGCCTGATAATAATTTCTTCTTACCTCTTGATCGATTGGTTGACTGGTTGCTTTTTGAGACGGTTTCTTTGTGTAGCCCTGGCTATCCTGGAACTCTGTAGAACAGGCTGGCCTCAAACTCACAGAGATCTCTGCCTCTGCCTCTGCCTCTGCCTCCCAAGTGCTGGGAGTAAAGGTATGCACCACCACTGTTTTAATTTTTTTATTAATAATTTTTTATTTTATGTGCATTGGTGTTTTGCCGGGATATATGTCTGTGTATGGATGTCAGAGTTTGGAGTTAACAGACAATTGTGAGCTGCCGTGTGAGTGCTGTCAATTGAACCTGGGTCCTCTGATAGAGCAGCCAGTGCTCCTAACCACTGAGCCATCTCTCTAGCCTCTTACCTGGTTCTAAATGCCTAATGGCTTCTAGTCTTCAAAAACTAGTTTTGGAGTATCTTCTGTGTAATAACAAAGCTCAACCCTCCGTTCTTAAGCCAAACTATAATTGAGCTTGTGTTCGTTCACATCCAGAAGATTATGCTTCACATAAGCTTTACCATAAAATTAAACTTGTAATTTTACTCTTTCAGAAAGTCTTGCCATTTCATTATGAATCTACTTCCAGGCTAAGAGTGGCAGAATGCTTATGTAGCATAACCCTCAATTCAATCTCTAGCATTGCTATTTTTAAAATTATATCACTTATCCTGTGTATATGTGGCTTAATATAATTTCCGCTAATCTCTCCCTCAATATAGAATTAAGTGGGCTCTGTATACAATATGGTTTTTACTCATTATGATAGTTGCAGGCATATTTCTAGATTTTTCCTATTATGTTTCTTTTCATAGTTGTTCAAATTGTCTAAGTGTGACTGCTGTGAGACTCACTATATTGATGCTACATTGTTTCCTCTTAAATCACCTCATTGGGTACCTCCTTTATAATTCTCCCTCCCCCCCCCCGCATTAGCCTTCTCTTTTATACTATTAGAATTTTCACTGTACTTTATCTTAATTTTCTGTTCTGTATGTTCTTTTCTGACTGTCCTAATCTCTCATTAAATCATTCATTTGAATTCTACAGCCATATATGGTTTCCTTCAATAAATATGTCAAATGTTAAAGTATACACAGAAATCGTGTTAATTGTATAAAATGATCTTGGTCTCATTTCACCACAAAAAAAAAAATATGTAACAGACAAAATAAGGTCAGTAGACATCACAAAATTTGAAAATTCCATCATCCAGAAGGCTGAAGCCTGAGGATCACTGGAAGCTCAAGGCCAGTGTGGGCTACACATACACAGTGAGACCTGTCTTAAAAAGAGAAAGAAGTCAAGATAGGGAAACAACACTTTTTCCACTGTTGGTTAGAGCCAGCTTAGGCCCGTTTTGGCTCCTGGTAAGTATTGGATGTTGTTAAACCTGTATGTTTCCTTCTTTGTGGCGTCTTTATTTCTTAGAAACTTAGGAAACAATTTGACACCTGTTTACAAAACTGTCTGCAACTATACAAGTAATTAGATATTTTGATACCTAGAGAGTGGAAAATAATTTTGCAACAGTCTTAAATTTATTGGTAGGCCAAAAATTAGTATTTCCTTGGCAGTAGGTTGTACAGGAAAAGTGACTGTGTCAGAAGCTAAGCTTTCTCAGCGTAACTTTATACCACACTGCTGTTTTACAGATGGTCAGTCTGGTCGGCCTCCATTTTGTACATCCTATCAAAATGAAGATTTATTATTAAGTGATTTGAAGAATGGCAACAACCAGGATGTTCTTCAGCAAGAATCCCAGGAAAACTTCTCCCAAATAAGCTCTAACACTCAAAAAAAGTCCTCTAAAACAGCTGTACCTGCTGAGCAAAAGAGTGCCCTTGACATTACTTTTGAGTCTGTGTCTAATTTGAGTGACTTTAACCAAAGAGGAAGTTCTGCTGAATGTAATGAACATTGTTCTGAGTTATATACCAGTCAGATGCTCGCTGAAGCTGAAGTGGCTGTGGTTGAAAAGAATTCTTTGTCTCCAGGTATGCTGAATGAACCCCAGTTACAGCCTGATCAACCCAATATGCCAATAACTTCATTTGTGTCTCTTGGTAGTGAAACCAATGATGAAAACTTAATTCTATCTGGGAAAAGTACTCAGCTTTTGTCCCAAAGTACTCCATTAACTGGAAAGCCATCTAAAAGTCAATTTTGTGAAACTTCTAACATAACAAAAGTTAAAACTAATTCCCATGGTTCTGAGTCACCAGATTCTAGTGAAACTCACAACAGTAAAATCGAAACTACTAGTGTATCACCAGTTGCAGCACAGCCACTACCAGATTGCCAGGACAGTTCTCCACTGCAAAGCAAAACATCACCTGCAACTGTTGAAAGTTTAGGTTCAAATGTACCTGAACAGGTAGAAATTCATCTTGAAGAATCCGTCCGTGCAGATAAACAGCTATCCATTGGTTCACCATCTGTTGACCTAAATCATACGGAAAGCAAGATTGAGCCACTCAAGTCTGAGAGCTCTCAAGACCCTTCCTCTTCTGCGAAAGATGGAGATACTGTTTTTCTCTCTTTGAGTGGACATGACAGCTGTGAAGAAGTTGCCCTGGTTCCAGGAGAAGCAAACAGTGTAAAAAATAATCATTCACTTCCTTCAGAATCTGCTGGTTCAGTGGGAGGGTCTCCTGAGACACAAAATACTGATGATAAACTTAGCAACAATTCAACAGAGGTAGATGCATCAAATATTGTTTCTCTGAAAATTATCATTAGTGATGATCCATTTGTTTCCTCAGATGCAGAGCTTAACAGTGCTGTATCTAGTATCAGTGGAGAAAACTTGCCAACTATAATTCTGTCTTCTAAATCTCCTGCCAAAAATACAGAATTTGTTACATGCCTATCTTCAGAAGAAACTACAAGTGCTGTTGTCTCTGTTGAAGTAGGGGATTCTGGCTCAATGGAGCAGAACCTTTTAGTGCTCAAACCTGAAGAACCTGTGGTAAACAACACTCAGAATGAAGATGGCATGGCTTTTTCAGCCAATGTTGCACCATGTGTTTCTAAGGATGGAGGATACATACAGTTGATGCCTGCCACGAGCACAGCATTTGGCAATTCAAGCAACATTCTGATAGCTACATGCATGACTGATCCAACAGCTTTGGGACCAAGTGTCAGTCAGTCTAATGTAGTGGTATTGCCTGGGAACTCCGCACCTATGCCTGCACAGCCTCCTCCACAGCAGTTACAGACACCACCAAAGTCTAACAGTGTATTTGCCGTCAGCCAAGCTGTGTCACCAAACTTTTCACAAGGTAACTCTAAAAGCACATTGGAGGTGAGCCGGGGATATAGTTCAGTGGAAAAGCACTTGTATAGCATGTGCAAGGCCATGGACTCTATCTCCAACACTGAATGAAAAAAGGTACACGCATGTGTGTCTAGTGTAAATGTAAGTGTGCGCACATATTTTGGGACTTCTGTAGATTGTAATCTCCTGTGTGAGATCTCTGGCTAGGAGACAATCTAGACAGTTGATAGGAGAAAACACTCTTCAAATAACTGCCTGTGCCTCTTTCTTGCCACCCAATTCAGCCAGGTTTTGTTTTGAATCTGGTAGGCTATAGCTTTGTTTTTTTCTTTATACAGTTTTTAATCCACAACACTAAGCTTTGAGAAAGAAAAGAAAGTGTTATTACTTACATAGTTGTATACATACTTAAACTCAATGTTGTTAGAATATTAATTTATTATAGTCATAGTTGTTAAGAAATTTGTCATTTAGAAAGACTTTCAGGAAAGACTTGAATTCTATAAAACGTTCCTTAATTTCTCATTATCATCTACTTAAAATGATTCAAATCCTTGGGGGCTCTGTGCTCGTTGCATGCTGGTTTGCATGCAGTTAGTAATTGATACACATATCAGTTGATTTATGTTTCTCAGAGACAAGACTTAACAGATTCACCTATATTTCCATGTGCACTGATTTATAGACGTTCAGTGAAATGTAATTAAATGTTACCAGCTAGCTATTAAACTTAGTTTATTTCAAAATAGATAAAAGGCGAGGTCAGAACTGGTACAGAATATAAAACTTGACTTAGGCTTAAAGAAATGAGGTAAGATTTGAAATTAGGAAAAGTCCTTATGCCAAGTGAAGAATAAGTGTTCATGGATGTTTGGGAACTGACAGGGTAGTTAGTGTATTCGGAAAAGATGTGTTTATAGAACAGAACTAAATTGCCACAGCTTTACTTGTGGCTTACTCCTAAAGACTGTGTACACACTGTCCTTTCCCTGGTGGTTTCATCTAGTTATAAAAGTATGTCTTTTTTTATTAGTATTAAGGTATAATACATTGGGTAAAGAGTTTGGGGCTATAAGTATTCATTTGGAGTTTAGGTTTTTTGAATCAAGGTTCAAACATGAAACATTCACTAAGTTTCTAATTAGTTTCACCCTTTTGTATTAGAGAAAGCAGTATGTAATGTAATCTTCTAGTTACAGAGTCTCAAGCTTAGGATATTCTTGCTTTAGATTTACTTTTTCTCGATTTGCTAGCCTTGTCACTGAAATCAGTTTAAAAAGAAAAATTGTCTTAGTTATGGTTACCATTGCTGTGATAAAACATCGTGGCTAAATGCGACTGGGGGGCGGGGCGTTACTTTATAATGGGGGCAGGAACTCAATTGAGGCAGGAGCCTGAAGGCAGGAGCTGAGCAGAAGCCGTAAACGTGTGCTGCTTATTGCTTGTCTACGCCCTGGCTGGCTCCCCATGGTTTGCTCAGCCTGCTTCCTCACAGGACCCAGGGTCGGCAACCCGCAGTGGACTGGGGCCTTCCACATCAACTAGAAAGAAAATGCGCTGCAGGCTTGCCCACAGCCCAGTCTTAGGGAGGCAGTTTTTCAGTTAACTCTACCTCGTTTCATGTTGACATAGAACTAGCCAGCTTAATTGACCCCTTGTCAGCTTGACACACAAATAATAAGCCATAACCTTTCTTTTCTTGTTCTTCACCAAAATCAGACATCAGTATCAACATTACAGTATAAACATTCCAAGTTTTAAAAGACCATAGTCTTTTGGTTTTTCGAGACAGGCTTTATCTGTGTATCCTTGGCTGTCCTGGACTCCCCTTGTAGACCAGGCTGGCCTTGAATTTACAGAGATCCACCTGACTCTGCTTTCCCCTCCCCAAGTGCTGTCAATACAGGCGTTCGCCACTGCACCTGTCTCCAAAGTCTTTAAAAATGCAGACAATTAAAAATTCATTTTCTCGTGACTATAGACATAGTTCAGTGTTTAAGAGCAATAGCTGTTCTTCTAGAGGACCCAACTTCAGTTCCCAGCACCCACATGGCAGATCACAACTCCAGGGGATCTGGCATCCTCAAACAGACATAAGTGCATGCAAAACACAACATTAAAATAATAAAAAATTTAATTCAGTCTCTTTAAAATAGGCATCCTCTTAAAATCCAATCTTTAATATTCAAAGTCTTTCAACTATGTGTTCCTGTCAAATCAAAAAATCAATTCAAATACTTTATCACTTCAAGAGGGAGGAACTAGGGCACTGTCACAATCTGAACAAAGTTAACACCAAACAGTATATTTTATATACTGTTTATTTATATATTTATTTATATATTTTTATATAAATATTTGCATATATGTGTGTGCATATATATATATATATATAGTTGGTATTTATACCAACAGTATAAATAATTCAGTGTTCAATGTCTGAGAGTCATGATCTTCTGGGCTCCTCCAAAGTGACCCAGAGAGCTTAGGAAACTTCTCTGCCTCTGCCTTCTGCAGCACACACAGCTTGTCTTCTGTGCTATGGCTGGTTCCACTCCACCTCTGCTGCTGATTTTGGTGGTTATCCAATGGTGCTGCCATCTCTAAAAATGCTGGGGTCCCTTGCTGCAACTGAGCAGACACGCCTTGGCTTTCTTCAGGGACTCCAGCCCTTCTATACAGTGCCAAGCCTCACTTGGTCTTTATGACCTTCACTTCGTCTTCATTCCTTCAAAATCTGGGTGGCTCTTAAACTACTGAGTTTGGCTACCAGTATGAGGTACAATCTTGGTTGCTTCTGGAACAGAGCTTCTTTGTGCTGATGCCAAGAAAACACTTGTAGACGACTTTACCTCATTGATTCTAGTCTCTTTATCACAGCTGATTCTTGAGCACCAGCTGACCAGCTTCAGCTGTCCCAGCAAAGCTAAGGTTTTACTTTAGTAGTTCCGGTCTCTCCTTAATCACAACCAATTCTTTAGCACCAGCTGACAAGACACTACAGAGTCTTCATACAAAACACCTGGTAGATTCTTTGTTTCACTCTGAGACTTAGCAAGCCAGGCTTCCATTGTCTGCATTGTTCTCAATATTCTCATCTTCTAAGAGCCTACAGAACATCCCACTGAGCTCTCAACACTCAACTACTCCCAAAGTTCTTCATAGTCCTCTCAAAAATAACATGGGCGGCAGGTCTGTCAGTGATACCTTACTCCTGGTACCAGCTTCTGGTTTAGTTAGGGTTATTGTCATGAAACACGTGACCAAAAGAAACTTGAGAGGAAAGGGTTTATTTTTTACTCATAGTTTTACATAATAGTTCATCATTAAAAAGCAGTGGAGGCAGGAACCTGGAGGCTGGAGCAAATGCAGAGATTGTCGGGGAAGAAGATTTGGTCAAAAAATTTGTTTCAGTTACTTTGACATTTGTTGTCAAAATATTTAGGGATGAAATCTGATATTAATGAGAATTGTTTTTTAGGATCTGCCATCATAATTGCTTCCCCAGTCCAGCCTGTACTTCAAGGAATGGTGGGAATGATACCTGTGTCTGTAGTTGGACAGAATGGAAATACATTCTCTACTCCTCCCCAGCAGGTAACATTTATGAACTAAAAATAGGGTGGGAATGAGTTTCAAATAGCATAATTACTGGGTTTTTTTCTTGCTTTCCCCTAGGTCCTTCATATGCCTTTAGCAGCACCTGTTTGTAATAGAAGTATCACTCAATTTCCCATTCCTCAAAAATCTCAGAAGGCTCAGGCACTCAGAAACAAGCCTATTACAGGTATTTTAAAATCAACTTTGTATCTTAGAAGAAATAACTGAATGTTTTCTTCTTGAATTCCTGTACCATCTCTATTCATGTCAAAACCTGAGTTACTCTTAACACATATTTCTCTTAGTTCAAGTAATCATTATTTTCTGTCCTATCAGTAGTGTCCTACTCTGCTGTTCTTTTTTTCTTTTTTTTGGAAATCCTCAGTTTTCTACTTCGTCATATATTTGTTAGCTGAGTGACCCTTCTTCCTCATCCCTGTTAAAATAGATAACTTCCTAACTAAGCAATTTCAGGAATCCCTGTTGCTCATAGGATAAAATTGAAGCTCCTAGCCTAGTGTGGTGGCAAATTCTGTTTATCCCATACCTGGGACACTGAAATAAGAAGCTAGAACATGCTGAAAAATTAGTGAGACCCCTTCTTGAGAAAAGGAAAGGAAGTGAAACAATCCTCTGATCCTAAGTATTCCCTGAGGATCTTTCAGGAATTTCACCGGAGTGTGTTACAATATGTCCCTGCTTTTCCTTCCTCCTCTCTCGCTCGCTCTCATTGCTTCTACCTCCCTTCCTTCTCTTCTCTCCCCAGTTCTCACTGGAGCATGCTGTGATACCTCCCTGCCCCCCCCTCTCTCATTCTCTCTCGCTCACACATATTCTGTCTTTCTCTATAGCTCTTATTTGTTTTTGATTTGTTCGGCTAGGAACTTTTCAGTCTTGTTAATCTTTACAAAGAATTGGCTCTTTATGAGATTAATTCTTTGTATTATTTTCTATAATACTGTTTTTTTTTTTTTTTTTTTTGCTGAAACCTTGAGATGCATTCATGTTTTTTTTTACATTGTTTTTGAAGAGATGTTAACAAACATCTACTTACCCCAGATAAGGAACCAGGAAAGTGACCACAAACCAGAGTCTTAACTTGGTGAACCAATGAGCTTTATTAGATTTACTTACAGGAATTTGGGTGAGGGGTTACTAACAGAAGTAAAAATGACTCAGGCTGCTGCATCACCAAAAAGCCCACACAAGCCTAGGTGACAGCTCACAAAATGTAGAAACCTGAAGTGTACTGCATAACTCAGGTGCTTGGAGTCCTTTCCAGGTAGCTCTGTTGATCTGAGCCTCTTCCAGGCTTGGGGGCTAGTCTCTGCCTTTTGTAGGCAGCCTGGCTGATCTACCTTTTCAGGTTCCTCTGCTGGTCTGTGACTGTCTATACTATTACTGTCCTTACTGTTTATATATGCTGGTGATGGAGGGAGGGACCTAGTGACTGATCCACCTTAGTGACTTCCTGAAGCTAGGAAGTTGTTTATTAACTGAGCTTAAGGAGCTACCCTATAGGATGCAGTTTACTTCCCTTTTAACATCCCATGTCTTAAGGAGCTCCCCTGCTAGATGGAGGCCTTTAATCTAAGGAAACTGCTATACAGCAACCATTAGATTATTTATTTAGGATCGCTCTAGTTAATCATAAGTATTAATTAGTGTGCAAGTGCCTAGTTTCTTGTCTAGGTCATGGATTGATTTCCTTGTCTGTTTGAATCATCTATTAGCATTGATTATAGTGGAATTTCTTACAGTGCTGGCTTGGTTGTGAATTGATTTTTGTTTGGTTTTTTTGTTTTGTATTGTTTTGTTTTTGAGTCAGGGTTTCTTCATGTAGCCTTGCTGTCCTGTAACTCTCCCTGTAGACCAGGTTGGCCTAAAACTTATGAAATCTGTGTGCCTCTGCCTCCTGAGTGCTGGGACTACAGGTGTGCACAACTACCACTCAGTGTCTTAGAATATTTTTATTTATGAACTTTGAGGGGTAATTTGTGGGATGTAGCAATTGTAGTTTAGAACTGCTTACTTTCAGAGCTTGAAATATCTTTTCCTGCTTTTTTGACTTGTTGTTGACAAGAGATCGCATATTTCTGCCTTTGTTTTGTGAGTTGGTGTTTTCCCTTACAGTTTTTACTATTGTTTCTTTGCCCTAAAATTTTGGGCTATTATATGTTGTAGGAATGCCCTTTTCTGGCCACTATTGTTATTATTTTCTTTTTTCTTTTCCTTTTGTCTATTTTATGTATATGACTGTTACATGCCTGGTGCCCACATATGTTAAAGGAGGGCACTGTATCCCCTAGAACTGGATGGTTGTGAGCTACCATATAGGTTCTCAGAAGTGAACCCAAGTCTTCTGGAAGAACAGTCAGTGCTCCGAACCACTGAGCCAGGTCTCTTGTTTGAGGTCCTTAATACTTCTTGTGTTTGGATCTCTTTCTTTCTCTTGACTTGGAAAATTCTTGGCTATAGTTTCATTGAACAGTGTCAGAGCCTTTGGATTTTATCAGCTCCTTCTAATTCTGGATTCAGGTTTGGTCTCTTGAATATAATCCTTTTTCCTAAAAATTTACTTCTTTTTTTTCCCCCTCTTTATATATGTCTATATTATTGTCACAGCCTATTCCCCATTCCTCGACATTCATTCACTCTGCTTGCTTTTGTGTGTTGACAGTACTTTCTGTTGTGGCCTCATTTGATGATTGAGTCTTTCGTTTCTAGAATTTTTCTGTGGGTCTTTTATCATCTCAACTTCTTTCGTGACATTTGTTTTTTTTTTTTTTTTTTTTTTTTTATTTGTCCTTCAAATTATTGATTATTTTATGCACTGTAGTAACTAATTCTCTTGTCTAGGTCATGGATTGATTTCCTTGTCTGTTTGTTTGAATAATCTATATAGTTGTTGATCCTGTTTTGAAATAGGACACTGAAATCTTTTTAAAATAGAAGGATGCAAGTATGTAAATATTCAAGTAAAAAGGAACTGGAAAAGGGGAGCAGTAAGAATGATAAGGTATATGGTTAGAAGCATGAAAACCATAGGGAAAATATTGTGTGTGTTAGGTTTTTAGAAAGGAAGGCTAGATTAACTTAAGGCTTAACTTAACTTAACTTAAGGCTAAAGCCTTAAGTTATACCTGAACTCTTAAAAGTACAAAAGTAAATACTAAAAAATAGCAGTAATAAAAAGGAAATTCAGAAAATGTAAGTCAGAGATTAAATACAAACTAAAATTAATGAGAAGAGCGTATTTTACCTTGGTTCAGTCTATAACGATGCTGTAGCAAGTTCTGCCCAAAGTATCCATACAGCTTCTCCTTGCTGTTACCAGGGTGGGGGCTGTTGAGAGTCAGCTCCGGACCCATTACTCCACCTCTGCTGCCGTCTCTGTCTGCTGCTTGGAGTCTTGTTCCCTTCAGGATGCTGCAACACATCATTCTGCAGCTTTTTCTGAAGTCCTGGTATCCGGCTCTTTTATTTAACAGCCCTGGCTTGTCCTGGAACTCTGTAGGACAGGCTGGCCTTGAACTCAGAGAGATCCTCATACCTCTGCTTCCTGTTGGCTGGAATAAAAGGCTTGTGCCTCAATGCCACCACCCAACCCCAAGGTGCTTTCATAAACAGCTACCTTGATTTAAGTATAGTTGACTTCCCTTCTCAGTTTCTTTGACATTTGCAAATTCAAACAGCCACAGGCAGAACAATTCTGAAAAGTTAAAAAATATATTTTTGCCAAATAGACTTTTCTCATCATTTTCTCCTTGAACAGTACAATATTAGCTATTAACATGGTATTTTATTTTTGTTATACCACATGAATAACCTAAGGATATGCCTCTGTTACATGTAAGGAGCCTGGCAGTATACATTTTTCTGTAAGGAGCCTGGCAGTATACATGCATTAGTATCCATTCACTCAAAAGCACTAGGAGAGAATTGGTGCAGTAAGTGTCATTTGGAACATTAGAAGTTGTGACTCTGAAGGCTGAATTCATATTTGCCTAAAATTAAAGCAAAAAGTATGTGAAAGTGGTTTTGGATTTTTTTTTTTTTTTGCAAATTAGCTGTTTTTCTCATGTATAACATTATCACCTGGCTCATTCTCTTTCAGAAGAGTGGATTCTTTCACAGCTGTTTCTCTTTTCTAATGAATTAATTTATAATTTCAGGAAAACAGGTAAATAATTTGACAGATTTATCCAGTCTTTCAGAAGCATGTCATACGCACAGGTGAGCATAAAGTACTTTTTATCATAGATTATCAAAATTCCTAAATGATATTTTTTAGGCTGTTAAAAATGAGCTGTTTTATTTTTATTTCAGTAGAACTGAAGCTTCTGATAAGACTATTGCCACTGATTGCGAGAAAAAATTGGAAGAGAGCACGATTCCCCTCTTAGCAGAGAGGGCAGCTCCTGCCAGCAAGCCATTTGAAAGTCATCGGCGGGTGCTCTGTTTCGATAGCACAGTTTCTTCTATAACAAATACACAGGAGCCACTATATAAGATAACGTCCCAAAACAAAGAAAAGAAGGAAACATCTTTTCCTCATCCTAACTCATCCGTTGTGTCCTCCACCTTAAAACCGCCTCCTAATAATGCCAGTAAAAGAGAGAGAGAAAAAACTGTGCCCAAGATTTTATCTAAATCTGAAACTGCCTTTAACCGACACACCACTGTGAAAGAAATTCAGTCTGAAAAGAAAGTTTCCCCCACAGAAATGGCCCTTGAATCTTTCAATAAAGCAACAGCTAACAAGGAGAATGAATTGTGCAGTGATGGGGAAAGGCAGAAGAATCCAGACACTTCAAAACTGCCTGTCGGCCAGCAGAATGGAAGCTTGCGGAATGAAAAAACTATAGCTTCACTGCAAGAATTGACCAAAAAGCAAGCCACATCCTCAAACAATAAAAATGTAACTTCTATAGGAGGAACTGTAAAGGACCTAAAACAAGAGCAGAGCAAATCTGCCAGTTCCTTAATTGCTGCAGAAATATTGCAAGATGTTGCATTGCACAGCCCCACAAACAGGATTGCTGATACTGATTCGCCAGTACCCCGGACGCCTGGCTCAGGAACAGGGGAGAAGCATAGAGAAGAAGCCGCTGGCAGCATGAAGGCCCCCGCTAATAGACGCTTTGGTGAAGAGGGCAGCATGCCCAGAATGACGATCCCTCCTGTCACTGCAGACTTACCTGCCTGCAGCCCAGCCAGTGAAACAGGCAGTGAAAATAGTGTGAGCATGGCTGCCCACACCCTCATGATTCTCTCTAGAGCAGCAATTGCTAGGACTACAGCCACTCCTCTGAAAGATAACACACAGCAATTTAGAACATCTTCAAGGAGCACTACAAAAAAGCGAAAACTTGAGGAATTAGATGAGCGGGAGCGAAACTCCCGTTCTTCTAGTAAAAATCCTGCAAATTCATCAGTACCAGTGAAAAAGAAGAAAATCAAGGCAAGTGTGAAAGTTTTTATTTCAACTCCACTTGTGTGGCTTCCTTCAGTGTTCACATTAGAGAGCTCAGTACTATTTTGCTGTAGCTACATAACCAAATGTGCCCTCAAGACCATGCCCTTAGTGTTTCCTGGTCATAACGATACAGGCTGTCTATATGTGTCATTGTTAGGAGGAATGAATGCTCTGTCATGGTATCACCTAGGAGTTTTCATGCGACTACAGAAAGACTGAGTAACCACCGTTATATGAATTACCAAGTAATGCACCTTCCTTACTTTAACTTGAAGTTTTTACATGTTCCTTATTTCTTCCATAGACTATAATGCTGGTTAACCTGGCAGAGTGCAGAAAAACTCATGTCCTCTTGTTTTTTTCTTTAACCATGGTTATCTGTAGTAAGGCAACGCAAACATAGTAGCATTGACAGATGAAATGCATTTATTTAAAATTTGTTTTACTAAGTAGATTAATTGGAAAGTATGAATGCCATAGTGAAAGAGTAATAGGTTAGAAAAGTGGCATTTAAGTTTGGTGTCCTGCAAGCCTGAGTATGAATTCTCTATCTAGTGTTTGTCGTCATTCTTGTCACTGTTCATGGTTTGTTTGGTTTTTTTGGGGGGAGGGAGGGTTCGTTTTTTCAAGGGTTACTCTGTGTAGCCTTAGCTGTCCTGTACTCACGTTGTAGACTAGGCTGGCCTAGAACTCACAGAGATCCACCTGCCTCTGCCTCTCAGAGTGCTGTGTTACACGGTGCACCACTTTGCCCAGCCGACTGTTCATGCTTAATCTGTGGGCTCTTCGTCCATGCCTTCCCATTTAACATAAAATCCTAACATCTTAACCTGTGGTTTTTTGTAGCCTATTATAGTCTACTGTTCTAAAAAGCATCTCTGGCTTAATGTTTGGAACTTGGTGTGTGAATAATACTCTTTGATGTGTGTTAGCAAACGGGGCAGCTGAAAAACATGCATACCATCAAGGCTGGCCAACTATATAAAACCATACAGTAGAAGCAGATAAACTCCCACAGCAGTCCTCTGAGCTTACATATGCACATCCATGCACGCGCACACAAACACATGTACAAAATGCTATTTAAGGTTTATGATTGACAGAATGACCACCTTAGGAAGTATGTCTCGTCTCAGTATTCATATATATATACTTTGGATTTGTTTTTTGCCCTAAACGAACATTGAATTACAATTAAAATGTATTTTAACATTGGGATGATAAAACCTGTTTTTTTTTTCCTGTAGAAATATCATTTTAACAGATTAAAAAGTGATGCAATTTTAATAATAAAAAACCCAGTATAATGTTTAAAGTGATTTACTAAAAAAATTATATGGCCTAGAGTTTATTGTTTTTCCTTCTCTCCTTTTTTGTTTTTGTTTTGACAGAAAAAGAAGCTGCCTAGTTCATTTCCAGCAGGAATGGATGTGGACAAATTCTTGTTATCATTGCATTATGATGAGTGAACACCCTGGCATAGAGAACAGTAGCTATTTAAAACTAATGTCCTTCAAACTGCGTGTAGGAAGTGGGCCAGTGACAGACTCTGTAAACATGACCTGCACTTTGATTGTATGAGATCTCACTTTATACCTAAGTCACGCTGTTTCTGAAGCAGCCCCTACTTTGTAAATAGACTTTCTTGGCATATTTCTATTTTAGAAAAAAGAACATGCGCAGAAATATAAGTAAAGCCAATCTGCAAAACTGTACAGCTTTGACACTGTATATTGTATATGTGTATATCGTGTAGAAATAGAGCTTAAATCAACCTAATGTTCCCATACTGTCTTGACTTCCTGTGGTGCCCAAGGCTTATTCTTCTGGAGTAGTTTCTTGTCTCTTTTGGAGGGAGATAATAGTTATTCTTACAAATTACCTTCAGCTGATGTTATGATAAGACACTTAAATATACAGCCTCTAAGTAAAAGTTAATAATGATAACCACCTCAACTGGTTAGTAAAGTGTCTAATCAGAAAGCAACAGTTTGATGATTTTTTTCCTTAGAGTCGATACTTTATCACCCTTTCTCATAAATTCAGTAAAAATTATATTTCTGAAGTTTTATACTTTCTTCTGATCATCTGTTCTCTTTGTTTTAAAGAGAGTTTTATAAACCATTTATTAAGTGTTCTGATAATTTCACTTACAACTTTTTGAAATCTTTTACAGAACATTAAGTGGTTAGACTATTGAGCCATAAAAATTTGAGTTATGTAGTAGTTGAGAATTCTTGATTATATATAAACTTGCCCTAAGCCCTGGGGATACAAAGAATTGCACTAATTCATAGAATTTTTTTGCATACTAGTGACCAATGCACATTTAATTTAAATCTTGTATGTAAAAGCTTATGTGGATGATCGTCTTCTGGTGTCTTTGAAAGTCATGTCCATCATAAGATGTAAAAATGCAAATCATAGTTCTATTGTAATTTAGTTTATCCTAAAATGGGATGTGTAAATACCTGTGTTCATACTTCACCTATAGAACATTGTGTTCTTTAAAGTGTTATAAATAGTTACTCTCAAAAGGTCCTTAAGGGGAGTGAGAGGTGCCTTCTCTGTGGTGGACTGACTCATCAACAACAGTCAAGTTGGAAAGCTGGTTTAAACTTTGAAGTAATGACAGAAATTATCATTAATACTTGACCGATTGTGCCTAGATATTGAAGTGTTTTCTTAAGTTCTTACTGTTTAACTAAATATCGGTATATTAGGATTTTTTTTTCTACGGGTGTATATTTTATTAAAAAGTCACTTTCTTCAACCATTTTTTGTACTGGGCCTTTAACAAATAAATCCATCCTACTGTAACAACAACAAAAAGTCTTCAATATAGAAATTATGTCTTTAATTGCTAGACTTTACTATATAAATTTATATTGTGAGAAATTTTTATATGACTATGCTCTATTCGTAAGGAACTAAATAATCATACAGTTAATGTTTACATAACTCAGCTTGGGTCTATCCTACAGTTAGGTTTGAATAAATATATTTTCATTAACTTTACATGTTTGGCTTTATATTGACAGTCCTATTTAGAAATTTTTGGTTAAATTTCTTTGCAGCTTAGTTAATTCCTACTGTTTTTCAGGAGTTGACTTAATGCAGAAAATTACAGATTTTCTTATTTAACGTATGTTTATGTGCTGCATAATGAGAATTCATATATAAATTAACTTTTTTATTATAGTTGTATGTGTTTTTTTTTTTTTTTCTGTCTTTCCTGTAGCTCAGGCTGGCTTAGAATTCATTATATAGTGAAGAGTGACTTTGACTTCCTGGTCTCCCTTCTCTACCTCCTAAGAGCTAGTAACGCAGGCATGTACCATTCCCACAGCTTCTTCGGCATTCTCTTTGTTCTTTGTTTTGCTTTTTGAGACAGGGTCTCTACTCCTGGCTGTCTTTGTATAGACAGGCTAGCATCAAATTCCCAGGGACCTTCTGCCTGCCTCCAAAGTTCTAGGGATTAAAAGGTGTGCGTTATCACTCCTGACCTTCAAGGTTCTTAGTGAACTAGCCTGAATCACTAGGCAAAACAAAGACAGTTTGCATAGATACAACCAGAGGAGATGCCAGGTATTTTTCATTTCTCTCTGCCACTTTGCCTTAAGATACGGTTTTCACTGGGCCTGGAGCTTGATAATGTTCGGCTCTGCTGGCTGGCCAGCAAGGGTGCAAGTACACACAACCATACCCAGCCTTCTACATGGGCCCTGGGAATCCGAATTAGATATTCATGGGTACATAGCAAATACTTAGCCATGAGTTGTCTGCTCTGCCTTCATTTTATGGAGTTTTTTTGTTTGGGTTTGTTTTTTCTTTTTATGTTTGTTTGGTTTTGGTTTTGGTGTTTTGAGACAGGGTTTTCCTCTGTAGTCTTGGCTGTCCTGCACTTGCTTTTTAGACCAAACTGGCCTCAAACTCACAGCTATCCACCTACCTCCGCCTCCCTTTTCCCCGCCCCTAGGTGTGCGCTACCACACCTGGCATTTTGTTTTGTTTTGTTATTTTCAGGATAGGGTTCCGCTGGATAGCCCTGGCTGTCCTGGAGCTTGCTCTGTAGACCAGGCTGGCCTCAAACTCAAGAGATCTGCCTGTCTTTGCCTCCCAAGTGCTGGGATTAAAAATGTGCTCTGCTGCTGCCATCACCACCTCAGTTGATTTTACTGGTTTTTGTTTGTTTTCGTTTTTGTTCTTTTATTGTTACAAATAAAAACACCACGAAGCATTTTCATAAAGAAATATTTGTTTACACTCATTTATTATTTCCTTAGAAGATATTTTATCAGTTTACATTTCTACCAGCAAGTAGTTGTCTCTTCTAAGCCAGATGTTTATCTGTTACCAGATGCATATCCAACTAAATCATCACTTTTATTTAACTTGTTCGATATAGCAGTTAGCTTTTAATCCACATGGAATTTGTTTGGGTAACTAGTATGAAGAAATGACCAAAGAATACTTTTCCTGTAAGTTTTTTGAAATAAGCTTTCTTTTCCCATATTCACTTGTATTTCATCCTACCACGATTTACAATTGTTTACAATTTTATTCTATCTAAACATTTGTTCTGTAAAAGTAGCTTGTCTAATTTGTGTGCTGTTTTATGATATGTGATACATATGTTGTGTTGCTCTTCAGAAACCCAAAATGTTTTAAATTATGAAACCCAATTTGCTCCAGAGGTTGAGAGTCAGGAATTTCAGACTCATATTTATTCATCTGTATATAAACTAATATACTGTGTGCACAGATTGTATTATGTTCATTAGTTGCATCATAACTCTAGTTGGTATTCATGCTTTTTCAAGTGTGCCTTTTCTACTTCCTAATTCAGAATTACACATTTTCAAACTAAATATACATTGAAATAAATTTTTGAAGTACATTAAGGTTATAGCTTAATTGACCTGAATAGCAAGTGGAGGCCAAGATGGTGGCAGAACCCTGTAATCCCAGCATTCAAGAGGCTGAGGCTGGGGCATTGCCATGAGCAAATGGCAAAGATCATAAGGTAAGTATCAGTAAAGTTTTTCAGGGGTTCATTTCATTTCGGTTTTTGGTTTTTGAGACAGGATCTTTCTGTGTAGCTCTGGCTGGCCAGTAGCTCACTGTAGACCAGGATAGCTTGAACTCCAAAGGGAGTGCCACTATGTGTGGTACTTGATAAAGTTTTGGTTGTTGGAACTGTGTAGAGATGTTACTCCTTAGTTAATGTAAACTTTC
>NW_026596039.1:15256270-15388623 GCF_907164565.1 Psammomys obesus
AAACTTTCTGCTTTGACTGAAACACCTTGGCTCAGATTTGATATGTTATGAAATAGTGTTTTTACTGTCATACAAAGTTCTCTGGCCGTGTGGAAACACCATGTTTCATTATGGAAACAGTATTTTTACTCCTCGGTTTATCTGTATCAAACTGATACCTAATGTAAACTTTTAGTCATATACAGTATATAAACAAAAAATGCATAGTCATACACTTTAAGGGATTTCCTCAAACTACACATCATCCAGATCAAGACTATCAGTACTCTAGAAAACCCTTATCCTTTCCGTGACCGCCTTCCCAGGGGGGAGTCATGACCATGGTTTCTAGAACCATGCCCTCAGCTTCTTGTATTAACTATAAGTTTATTAGTATGGGATATTCATTGTGAGTTTCTCATGTTTTATTCAGTCTTCCTCAATATTGTGTATAGTTTCATTGTGACTTAACACAGTGGACCTAGTTTTGCAAATGTTTTATATTCAAATTATATCCTCTTTGGGGCTGTTATGAAGAGAACTGTCATGAATATGCTTGTATATATTTGGGGAACTGCTACACTTTTTGGCTAGGTATACTCTTACACACCCAGTGATGTTCCTGGGTCCTGGTGTTGTCTGTTCTCAAACATGTTTCAAGTTGTCCCGAGTGATGCACTGATCCATAACTGCTCAACACTGTAAGATCTTCTGTTCTACGTTGTCACCAGTGCTCAGTATATGCATGTTAATCATTTTGAAGAGTGTGTTAGTATACTATTGGCTATTGTGACCGTCCATACCTTTTGCCTACCTTTATAATGAATTGTCTGCCTTTCTTTGAATAATTTTTAGTGTATTTCTGTAGTCTAGATACAAGTTCATTATTGGATAGATTGATCTCAGGTGTCAATTTTTTTAATTATTTATTTATTATGTATACAATGTTCTGCCTACATGTACACCTGCATGCCAGAAGAGGGCACCAGATCTCACTATAGATGGTTGTGAGCCACCATGTGGTTGCTGGGAATTGAACTCAGGACTTCTGCAGGAGCAGTCAGTGCTAACCCCAGATGTCAATTTTTATATTTCTTTTCAACAAAGTTTTTTGTTACTGCTATTTAATGTCATATTTTTAAGAGCTCCTCCATCTGGAAGTCATGTTCCATGTGGATATCCTGTTAACCTAGTACCGTTTATTAAAAGACTGTATTGCAAAAGCTGGGAGACCTCCAAAAACATGAGTTCCAGCAACTCAGGCAGGTTTCAGGCCCTGCCTCTGCCTCAACTGGGCTGCAATGTGCCTGCACAAGTCCATGTCACTGCTGCCCTCACCTGGCTATGCTAGTCAATCTCAGTCTTTTACAGCCAGTGGATACCCTGGGCCTTCTGTTTCTGTGGGCAAAACCAATTCCACTTGGCTAATACATGAGGCGCATACTTCCCAAAGTCAAACAGCTGGCTACACTGAGCTGAAAAAGAGCCTGCAACCATCTAGGTGTCCAGGAAGGGCATGCACTGGAATTGTTTCCAGGATGGGTGTAGAAGGCCAAGCACGCATACACTCAGAGTAAGATCTTTACTCTGTTTGGTGGGAACCTCATTACTAGAAAGGGTAATGACTTTCTCTTACTTGCCAGAGTGTTAGGGATCCCTTTGACAAAGTAGGGTGCATATAAATATATCCCTGTGAACTAAATCATACAATATTTTGATATCAGAAACTGGAACCAGGTTAAAGGTTTGTTCTGTTTTGTTGTTTTTTCCTTTTGGAGAAAGTACCTTTAAATGGCCAATTGGGTCTTTGATAATGGCACAGTTTAATTTGTTGAATTTAGAAGTGTGTTCAAGTCTGGGTAGACAATGCAAAGAGCATCTGGAACCAGAATGTGTGGTACAAACCTGTAATTCTATTAGTTGGGCTGTGAAGGTAGGAAGAATAGTAGTTGAACATCTTCCTCGGGTACATAGTAAATTTGAGGTCAGCCTGGGCTCCATGAAATTCTGTCTCCAAAACAATATCGGCTAATAGCATTTAAAAGTTGTTTTATATACTTAAGAGGATGCCATTTTCATGTAAATAATTCATAGCCTAGAGCAGTGGTTCTCAGCTTGTGGGTTGTGTATCATGTTTACAGTATAATTCATAACTAGCAAAATTACAGTTAGCCAGTAAGAACAAAATAATTTTGTTGTTGGGGTCACCACAACATGAGGAACTAGGGTATTAGGAAGTTTGAGAACCACTGGTCTAGAGGGATTTAAGTTTAATACAAGTCTATCTAGTATCCCTAAAAACAGCAAGGAGTGAGACAGGGAGGTGTCCTGAGTGGCCCCAGGTGAGGCTGCTGTTGTATGTCAGGGTTAAGTCTTAATTCATAAGCTTCGCTTTCACATTTTTTTTTCCTTTAAAAGAACACTGAATTATTTCTCTCCTTCCACCATGTGGGTTCTAGAGATCGAACTCAGGTCAGCAGATTTTCCAGTAAGCACACCTACATGCTGAGCCATCCTGGTGCCCCTGCTTGCATTTTTTTAAATGATTTAGAAGGGATTACAGTGTTCCCAGGACATGTAGCTGCAGATAACTCTAGTCCTATGAACCCTGCAATTGCTAGCCTTTGGGAGTAGGGCTCTGTTTACTTGCCATTCGAAGGGTTAGTGATAGTACAAGTTACTGTGAGCAAACAGCTGTGCGCTCTGGAGCAGGTTTCACCTGGGTGGATTAGAGACTCATTTACGTGGAGCCTGAGCATGCATTGCATACCCACATTAAGAATCTAGTCTCTTCTGCATTGGTTCTTCCTGGCAGAACTTTTTGAGACAGGTAGTAGGGAAGGTTCTTGATACATAGCAATGAAACAGGAGGTCATCTTGATCCTTATTGTAATGGGAAGTGCTGCCTGAGGGCTCTTTGATACCACTTTCCCTGTGTCTTGTCTCCACCACACACCTATTCGAGACCTTGGAGGTAAATCTAAGGCTTGCATTGCATGCCTGAGAGGGCAGGGCCGGCTGCCTGATCTCTAGCTACCCTTCAGAGGGGACAAAGCAGGAAATAGTTAAGAGCAGTAGTGAAGTCAGGCCTGTATTTGAGGAGAGTTGCCTCTAATGATTATTTGCATGTTAGCTGTTGGTGTTAGGTAAGTTAACTGTGGAGTGTCAAGAAAGAACCCTGTTTGAAACCTGTTTTATCCACCAGTTTGTTGGGCAAGGATGCCCAGGATGTTAGGTAAGGCTGGTCCCAAGCTTTGCAGTGTGACTTAACAAGAATAGAACTGAGGTAAGGCTATATCTGTTGTGTGTCTTCCTATGTCTCTGCCTTATTTCATTTTCATTCTTAATTTTGTATATCTGATTATGGGATTGTGCACATGTACAAAAAAGGGCATTGAATCCCATGGAGCTAGAATTACAGGCTGCTGGATGCCCCCCAGGATGGGTGCTAGAAACCGAGCTGAAGTTCTTTGGAAGAACATGCCTTGCTTAATTTCACCATTTTCATTTTTTGAGATAATGTAGATAATGTTCTTTTACTGAGCATAGGTTATTAATAACCTAGGTTGGTTGGTCAGCAAACTCCAGGATCCACCTGTTTGCCCATCCTTGGCCTAGGATTAGACTCATAACGCCACTTTGAGCTTTTCTGTGGATGCTGGAGGGCTGGGACTGTGTCCTCATGGTTATGGGGGCAGGCACTTTACTGAGGAAGTTCCTGAACTCCCAAATTTAGTTCTGATTTGCATTTCTGGTGGCCAAAGACAGTGAACACTTTCATGTTTACTGACCATTTCCACTTCCTAAGAACTGTTTGCTTGGTTGGGGCACCCCTTCCCCCATCATCTCTCTCTCTCTCTCTCCATCCAATAAACCATATGGGATTTAAGAAAAAAAATGCTCATCTGCACAAATTGATTGGATTATTTGGTGTGAGTTCCCCCTTTGGTTTTTAATTTTTATTCATATATTATGAATATATTCTGTCAGATGAATAGTGAATTTCATTCTATAGACTGTCTTTCCATTATATTTACTGTGCTGAGTTGTGAATTTTGTGCAATCCCATTTCTCAAGTTCTTGCTCAGCTTTCCTGGGCTGCTGGAATCCTAGTCAGTACTTGTCCTGTGCTTGTATTGGGAACTACTTCCTTTTGTTTTCCATAGCAGTTTCAAAGTTTCAGGTCATAAATTAATGTTCGATCCATTTTAAACTGATTTTTGTACAAGGTGAGTGGAGAGTCTACTCTTTTGTGGAGACATCCAGTTTCCCCATTACCATTTGATGAGGAGGCCTTTCTTCAACAGCTGCTGAGAATCAGTCAGGGCTCTGTTGGTTTATTTCTGGGTTCTGTATTCTGAAGTTCATTCTTGAATCCCTACCCACTTGGCATGTCATCTACTCTCGAGTGCCAATAAGCTCAGATAGCGTTACTGTTAGGTTTTGTTCAGAGAAGGAAAAGACACAGAGAAGAAAGGGCATGACTGTTCCTTGGTATGGTGGAGGAGAGACTTTATTATAGATACGTGGAATTGCATAGGAGAGTCACAGCTGGGAGAGTCCAGCGTGGACATGACAGGCATGAGCTGGGCCATGAGGGGAGGGGAGAGAGGAGAACCAGGTAAAGCATCCAGGAGGGCAGAGCTACAAAATAGCAGGGAACCAAAATATCTGGATTATATATAATCCAGAAGAGCCTCTGGGAAGGGCACCCCAGCTCCTGGGCTGGGGAGTTCAGGGTAGAGGTCAGGATATGCCAGCCATACCCCTGTAACAGGTAGGGACTGACGGATACTGGGAGGCCAAGTCTGCTTTGATATGTGAAGAAAGCAACTCTGACATTTGCCAGGGTTTGAGAGTTAACATTCATTATTATGAAGTTGAGTATATCAACATTCATATATGTATATACTTCCAACTCTTCTTCCTCTACAGTGCCCCCCCCCCCACGCACTGATTCTATTTATATAGTGCTGGGATTGAGCCCAGGGCTTTAGGTCTGCTAAGCCAACACTACCAACTGAGCCACAATCCCAGTCCTGTCTTCTTGATGGATTATTCCCTTCATTAATAGTGATATTCTTATCTGACAAGCTGTCTTGAAATCTAGCTTTTGTCATTCATGGATAAAGCTTTCTTTTAAAGCTTCCACTTGAGGCGTATGGTTTCCCATTCTGCCACTTTTAGTCTATGAGTCTTTACCAGTGAGGTATCTAAGACAAGACTTTTGGGTTTTTTTCAAGGCAGAATTTCTTTGTACAGTCATGGCTGTCCTGGAATTCACTCTGTAGACCAGTCTAGCTATATAGACTCAGCTTGGCCTGTCTTTGCCGCCCGAGAGCTGGGACTGAAGACATGTTCCACCACACCTACTAGATCTTTTTTAATATATTTTTTGAGATAATATTTTCAAATTTTTATGTTGAAGCCATTAAAAATTTGGGTTGAGGATATATCCCCTTTACAGTACTTTTATTGATTGCTTCCCTGGTTGAATACTATTTTTTTTTCTTCCATTATTCATTCTAGATCTCAGCTGGTTTATTGAGTTGGGCATGGTCTATTTCTGTCACTCCTGGTCTGGATTCCTCTCAGAATTTATTCTCTGTTGTGCTCTAATGTGTCTGCTTCCTTCTTGCTTTGTCTGTAGGGTTCCTTTAAGAATGCTAATTTAGTTGATATGAATTGCCAGAGTTTGTGCTCACTTGGAAGATTGAACCATTTTTCTTTTTCATTTGTATTCACATAACTTTATTAGAAACCAATTTTGATTGTCCAAAGATTAAAGTACAAAAACAAAACAAACCACCACAGTTTTCTATTCATTCTAATGGTAGAATAGGAAGTCTGCTGATGTTAAGTAGGTGACTTGGGGTCTTGAGAAGTCAAGGAGCTTTGTTGCTGCTGTTGTGATGCTGATTGGTGGCCTTCCTAAAGGAGCCCAGCTGTGACTTTTTCATTTCTTTGGTGTATTTAGACATAAAAATGCTGGATCTTCTACTCTTCTTTCATCAGGAAAGACATCCTTACATAGTATCTCCTGGGGGCTTCCTTTACTTGTAACAGCAGCTAGTGAGGTAGGGAGGCATAATATCTCACTCACTTCTGGTATCTGCTTACAATACAGTATACAAGTCCTCCCTGGTTATGTGACACCCAGTATGGGTCCTGGGAACCAAACCACATCTGCAAGAGCAAGAGATGTTCTTTTTTGTTTTTTCCAGACAGGGTTTCTCTGTGTAGCCTTGACTGTCCTGGACTGGCTCTGTAGACCAGGCTGGCCTCAAAATCAATAGAGATCCACCTGCCTCTATCTCCTAAGTACTGGGATTAAAGGTATGCACCACCCAGCTACAACAGATATTAACTGCTGAGCTATGTCTCAAGCATCTACATTGATACTTCAAATAGTAGAATATCAGACTGTTTAGGTTTACCAAAAATAAAATAAAGGAGAATTTTTATTTGTAATTTCAATAGGTTTGGGATGATTTTTTTAAATGATTTACTGAAAAATAATTAAAAAAATTAAATGGCTTATGCTAAATATAAGTTGGCCAAGGGAGTCACATTCACTTCAGCAGGGTTTCTGGTCACATGGAACGGTTTTCTAAAACACGCTGTCTACAGCTTCTCAAGCAGCAGAGCAGAAGCTCCTCCTCCTCCATTGCAAATACTGGCCAGACCAAATTCTCCTTGCTTCAGGGCATGGGCCAAGTGAACAACAATCCGGGCTCCAGACATCCTAGAATTAAGAAACCATTTAGTTCTTTAATGAAGAACAGAATGTAGGGCTAACCAGTAAAGTCTCCATTCCAAATCAGTTTCTTGAAAAACTTACTAGCCAGCACTTGTGGGTGAGTTAAGTGCTTTTTAGTTTAGGGGTGAGTTTCAGGAAGACGTTAGAGCTCTTGTAAAAACCTCGCCTTTAGCTTCTTTATTCAGCACTGCTAATGTGCTGTTATGTCAACTTGACACTACAGTCATCTGAGAGGGAACCTCAATTAAGGAAAATGTCTCAATAAGATCAGGCTGTATATACAACAAGCCTATGTGACATTTTCCTAGTTACTGAAGTGGAAGGGCCCAATCCACTGTGGGTAGAGCCATCCCTGGGCTGATGGTCCTGGGTTCTATTTTAAAAAGCAGGCTGAGCAACCCACAAGGAGCAAGCCAGTAAGCAGCATCCCTCCATGGCCACTGGCATCAGCTCCTACCTCCAGTTTCCTGCCCTCTTTGAGTTTCTGACCTCACTTCAAGTGATGGACTACCATGTGGAAGTATATGCCAAATAAACCCTTTTCCTCCCAAACTTGGCCCATGGTGTTTCACCACAGCAATAGAAACCCTAACTAAGGCAGTTAGGTTTCAGGCTACAGATGTGCTAAGTCTATGTTTACTCTTGGATATTATCTATCAGAAATGGTGTTTATCTTAGAGATGGACAGAAAGGAAAACAGCTAATCAAAGAACAGTGGGCATGATGGTGAAGCAGCTTATAGAAATACAGAGGCAGCTAATAGCCTAGGTGGAATTATTTGTATGGTACTCACCCAATTGGATGGCCCAGAGAAACAGCTCCTCCATGGATATTTACTTTTTGGGGATCAATCTCCAGCATCTTAACATTGGCTAGTACAACCACACTGAATGCTTCATTCACTTCCCACATGGCAATGTCTTCCTTTTTCAATCCTGCATATTTAAGAACCTAAAAATAAGCCCGAGAACAGTACACAGATATTTAGCAATCAACTTATTTTAATTATTTTCTAGAGACTTAATACTTTCGATTTCTATTTCTCCTTTTTGTAATTACTTAAATAGAAAGGTTTTTCTTTTTAAAATGATTTTTAACATTTGCTTTTCTATCATCGGAATTTTGTTTGTATTACATTATGTCTCCAAATGTGATTGAAAAGGTGCATTTTCTATATGAAAGTACATCATGATAATATATGTCCTTAAGCTTTACCTTGGTAGCTGTATGTTACTTCCTTCTATATTCTTGAAGAGTTTTGTCTGTTCCTACATGCCCCCTCAATTTCTTTAGAAAAGCGGTGGAATTGTCTCAGGCACAAATATGACATGTTTTTTGAAATCTTTGATCATGTTTTGTTTCATAACAGTTTCTCATCTTGAGGGTAAGGGATATTTGTGCTAATGATTAGCCTCATGATGATAATATCTTTTAAAAATATTGCCAAAGTCCTTTTCTGTTAGAAATTTTACCATTGGCTGATAACCTGGTGTGTTCACTTTCAGAGGTGCCTGTTCATATCTTGAGATCTGCTACCTCATGTTGTTTCTGATCCTTCTCTATTGTCTGCATGCTCCCTTTTTAATCTGTGTACTATTCTCAAGACTTTGGATGGAGTAGTACATACCTGTAATGCTATCTCTCAGGAGGGAGGGGGGTCTCAAGTTCAAGACCAGCCCAAAAAACATAGCAAGACCTTGCCATACAAACAAAAGGCCAACTCGAGGTTATCTCTTGTAAGCATGTATTTGTTGAACACATCTGATCTCTCTGAACCCCTAAGCACCCTGAGCATCTTACTTTGAGTGTGAGCAGCCACCCACAGCTTGGTTATGTCTGCCTTTGGAAGCACAAATAACAGTGTGGGTTTACTGTGCCTAGCATTACTCTTCACTGCAAGACATACAGTCCATGGTTCCCTTCAGCATGGAGAAACCTCTGCAAGCCACTATCCACTTCTGATCAGTTCTAATGAAGGTGGAGTTTGAGGTTTCCTAATAGCTACAATTTTGTAAAGTGGAAAATCTCAATACCAGTTTATCTCTGCTTCTCCAAATAAACACTTAAAATGTATAAACTGCAGTCTCGGTACAACAAGCAAACCACAGGGTAGTATGATGCATACAGCCCCTCATTTTTTTTCTTACCTTAGGTACAGCATATGCAGGTGCAACTGGAAAATCAATAGGGTCTACAGCAGCATCAGCAAATGCTGAAAAAAGAATCACTGTTAAACTCCTATATATACCCAAAGGTTCATCCTTGTGTATAAGACTCAAAATCCAAGCTAACCAATGCACATTACCCAGTCTCTATGCCATATGTAACAACTGTATTTGCTCTTTTTCTATTTTTTAAAGGCAGGGTCTTACTATGTAGCCCTGTCTGTGCTGTAACGCACTTGGGAGACCAGGGTAGCCCCAGCCTCATGTTCAAAAACGTGCCTGCCCCTACCTTCTGAGTGTTGGGATTAAAGATGTGTTCCACCACACCCAGTTACACATTGCTCTTTTTGTAAGATTCTATTCTTAATAAAATCACACATGTCTCTGAAACACTGATTGGCCTGGGGAGAAGTTAAAGACAATGGCACTGTCTAGAATCACTTCATGATGCTGCAACCATTTAATACAGTTTCTCAAGTTGGGATGATCCCAACCATAAAATCATTTTTGTTGCTACTTCATAACTTTAAATTTGGTGGTATTGTTATAAATTATAATAGAAAGGCCTGGTACACAGGCTATCTGATATGCAACCCTGTGAAAGGGTTTGTCTCAGGTTTTATTGCTGTGAAGAGATACCATGACTGTGGAATTCTTATAAAGGAAAACGTAATTAGGGCCGGCTCACAGCTCACAGTCCATCACATGGCAGCATGCCAGCAGACATGGTACTGGAGAGGCAGCTAAGGGTTCTACATCCAGATCCACAGGCAGCAGGAAGAGGACTGTGAGCCACTAGGCCTGGGTTGAGCTTCTGAGACCCCAAAGCCCATCCCTTAGTGATGCATTTCCTCCACCAAAGCTACACCTACTCGAACAAGGTCGTACCTAATACTGCCTGCCACTCATTAAACCATCACAGGGTTGTTCCATCCTCAGAGGGGTCCTGTAGTCATGGTTTCTCATCACAGCAAGAAAATCCTTAAGTAGATTGGATCTCCAGGGTGAAAATCATTAGTCTAGGAGCAGTTGAGAGCATACGCTGTTCTTCCAGGGGACCAAAGTTAGGTTATCAGCACCCAGGTAGGCATCTCACAACTCTAACACCATAGCCTCCATGGACACCTAGGGAGCCATAGGTGCACTTTCCCACACACAGACACACAGCTATACATAAACCTTAAAATTAAAAAAAAAAAAAAATCTAGTTTCATGCAACTGAAGGGTAGAGTTTATAAGGCTGTTAGTTCAATCCCAAGTACCACAAATGTAAATAAGAACCTGTGACAGAAGCTAAGAATAAAATTAAGCTAAATGTATTATAAAGCAAATTCTACTTGAGTCCTTACAAAGAAGGCACACCACATTTTAAAAGTAAAAATAAGATGGCTTGTTAAATACTTATTGTATAAGTCTATAGATATAAGTTTAATCCTGAAAGCCATGTAAAAATGGGAGGAGACCAACTCCACAAAGTTGTCCTCTGACCTCCACATGCATATAGACAATAATTCTTATTTGCTATTTTTCTAGACTTAATTCCATATTTTTTTATTCCAGCTGACTGCCTCTTTGGGCAAAATACACCTTTCCCCTACTTACATAGGGTGGATACAGGAATTTTTTGTTTTTAAATAATAGTCTTTTTAAAGTTTTTTTTGTTGTTTTTTTTTTTTTGTGTGTGTGTGTGTGTGTGTGTGTGTGATGCCTACTATGGCATCTCTGAAGGTCAGGAGACAATTTGTGGGGATGAGTTCTCTACCTTCTACCATGTGGGTTTCAGGGATCTAATTAAGGTCATCAGACTTGGCAGGAAGAGCATCTTTTACCCACTGAAGTATCTTGCCAGCCCTTAAATCATTACATAAAGCAGATTTTTAACAAAAATATTAAAAGAACATCTGTCTCAATCAAAATAGACAGATAGCCAGCTTCGTTATATATGTTATCAAAGAGAGACCCTATTTTCAAAACAAAAGATGGAAAGCAATTGAGAAAAGCACCTTAGGACTCATGAGGCAAGAACACACATTCACACGCACTTTTTTTTTTTTTTTTTCACACCCTCAGGCCAAATTTGGTGGCACAAATCTATAATCCTACCTAGGAGAGCTGTGGGAGAGAGATAACAAGATTGAAATCAGCCTGGGCTACAGAATGAGTTCAGCCCAGCTTGCACAACTAAGTGAGTCCCTCAATTAAGAAAATGCCTCCAAGCAACACCAACACTCTGGGAAGCTAAGACATTCATATCTCTGAGTTCAAGAGCAACCTGGTCTACAAACTGAGTCCAGGACAACCAAAGCTACACAGAGAAACCCTCTCAAAAAAAAAAGAAAAAACGCCTCCAGCCAAATGTTAGGTGGAGTTCAGGGAATCCTGAGGAAGGGGGAAGGAAGGATTGTAGGAGTCAAAGGGGTCAAGGCTACCACAGGAACATGGCCCACAAAATCAACTAAGGAAAGCACATAAGTGTTGGAGGGACCTGCTATTAAATAGACTATCCCTCTTTTTCCTTCCTGCCTGTACGATAATCAGGTACTTTGTTGTAACCAGCTAACCCTTCCTGACTGTAACCCTAAAAACTCATATACCTCACCATGGAACAATAAAATGAACTACCTCTCTGAAGCTGACTCCCAGAAGCTCTCTCCATCATACTCAACAGCTGCCTGAACTCTGCTCATCACTTGTGCCCCCTCTGTCCTTGTGGGCCAGTGATCCCCCTCCCCCAAGGGAAGAGAACCACACACACAAAGACTGAACCGACAATCAGAGCCAGTAGAGGTCTGCCCTAGGCCCTCTGTATAGCTATGTAGTGTGGTCTTGTGGGACTCCTCTAATAGGGAGTGGGGGCCGACTCTGACTCTTGCTGCTTTGGGCACCCTTTTCCTTCTGCTGGATTGCCTCCTCCAGCCTTGATTTCAGGCTGGATGGTATGTGGTTAATCTTATAATTCGTTGTGCCTTGTTTGGTTGCTATCCCTGGGAGGTCTAAACCTGAGTGGTTGGGGGAAAGAAAGGGTTGGGTAAGGGACTTGCAGGAGAGGAGGAGAAACTGTAGTAGAGATGTAATACCTAAGAGAAGAATGGATTAATTAAAAAAGAACATGCTTCTTCCCTAAGATCAGGCTGGAGGCAGGCCTGTAGGGCATTTTCTTAATTAGGGATTTGGGGGAGGGCCCAGCCCATTGTCGATGATGCCATCCTTGGACTGATGGTCCTGGGTTCTATTTAAAAATTGGGCTGAAAAAGTCGTCAGACGCAATACAATAAGCAACATCTCTCCATGGCGTCTGCATCAGCTTCTGCCTCCAGATTCCTGCCTGCTTGAGTTTCTGTCCTCGTCTTTGATGATGAATTGTGACATGGGAGCATAAGCCAAATACACCCTTTCCTCCCCAAGTTACACTGGTCATGGTGTAAAACCCTGGATCCCCACTATCAGAAAAAGGGCAAAACAAGGTGAGAACATGTAACCTGCAATTCGTGCCAATGGCTTAACATTGAGTCTTCGGGCTGCATCTGCAGTCATGAGAACCACAGCAGCTGATCCATCGTTCAGTGTGCTGGCATTGGCAGCTGTTATTGTGCCTGAAATCAACAAAACAGCAAGTCACACACTGTTTTCACTGAATCCCTTCTGTTCTCTCCCACAAATACAGAGTACTGTCTAAGTTATTAAATGTACAGACAAACTATAGATAAACTTGGAGATAATTTCTGTCCTGAGTAACATGTACAAAACTAGCTCCACAGTGAATGTCAGAGTGCTGTGTGTGAGTTTCAGAGGTAATGCAAACATACAGTGGGTGAATGTACATGGACAACTTTCATGTTTCATCTCAGCATCTCTGCATAGCACACACATGTATTCTCCAAATCTATGTGTGAATACTAAAACCACTCAGCTGTAGACTTTAACTCAGATTTCTATTAAAATTTAAAACGTGGGCCACCACCACCTGGCAACATGTACTCTTACAATATAAATTTCTATGATAATGGCAAACAGATGACTGATGATTTCTATACTTGGAAGTAAGCAATTCCTTCAAGAAAGGGGAAACTAACTGCAGACTATCACAGTTGCACAAAGCTAACCTTGAAGAGCTCGTATTTTCTCAGAGGTTAGAGGTCCACACCTCTTAGAGGTGTAGGAGCTAGGCGTGTCACTCAGTAGAAGAGTATTCGCCTGATACCCGAGTTCCTAAGTTCGATCCCCAGGACACCCTCCCAAAAGGATATTCAGAACACAGATCTATTTGTCCCAACATTCAGTATTAACACATACTAAGCCAGGCACTAAATACCAGTGAACACATCCATCAGCATAAGACTCAGAGAACTTATTAATATGTAAGTCTGTATTTTCAATTTGCAAACTATGGAGATCCTTGCCTGTGAAGAATTCTCTAGCATGTTACATAATCTCATCCTTAGGACTTCATATGTTGAAAGTATAAACTATTAGGCAATTTTAAACATGTCTTGAGGGGCTGGAACCATGGCTCAGTGGTTAAGAGCACTGTCTACCCTTCCAAAGGATCCGGGTTCAATTCCCAGCACCCATGTGGCAACTCAACAACTGTCTGTAATGCCCATTCCAAGGGATCTGACACCTTCACACTAATGCACAAAAAATTAGTTAAACAAATAAACACGCCTTGAATTTATATTATTTGAACATTGTATTCTAAAGATGTTAAATGAGACCTAGATGTTTTCTACAGTTTTGTTTAAATAGATAGGCAAGGGCTAGGGAGAGATGGTTCAGCAGTTAGCACTGGCTGCTTTTCTGGAAGACTGGGGTTTGGATGCCATCTTCTGACCTCCGTGGACACCAGGCACAAGGCTGTGAACAGACATACATGCAGGCCAAATACTCACACATAGGCAAGTCCAAGGACGCACACTGCATGTTAGCTCAGGTTTTCCCTTTGGCCTGATTTCTTACTACTAACCATTTTCCTTCTGGAACACTGTCTTCAGCTTTGGCACCTTACTAAAGTCAACACGCTTGTATTCTTCATCTTCTTTCACCACCACATCTGGTTTACCTACATTGACAAATAGCCAGTCAGGAAAAAACTGTTACACATGGTACCTCTGACATGCTTTAAGCCATTCCAGGTCTAGAAGGTGCAATCTACACCAACAACTCCCATTATTTCCCAATCCTCTCTCATTTTTTTTTCTTCTGTAGTCCTGGCTGTCCTGGAGCACAGGCTGTCACACGGGGTTAAAGTACTGTGATTAAAGATGCCTCCACAGCGGTCTTCCCGGCCCTCTTCTCTGGTCGCAGACCTCACTGTGTACTCCACGGCTAGACACTCAAGCCGTGCTTCATAGACAAGAGTTCTGTCCCAGGCGCAGCGCGCACCCTGGGAAGTAACCCACACTAAGTCTGTACTGTGGATTTATTCCCGTGACGCTAGGGAGAAGGCCTCTGATGCCGAGCACTACAACACGCGTGACTCTGGAGGTGGATGCCATTAGCCCTTCATTTCTGGGAGGTGGCCCTACTAGTTTCCTAATATAATTCCCTTTTTTAAAGTTCTTGTTAGGGTCAGTGAGATGGCTCAGCAGACAGAAGTGCTTGGAATATAAGCTTGAATTTGAGTTCAATCCCCAGAACCCAAGGAAACATAGGGAAAAAAACAAACAACTGATTCCACAGTTATCCTCTGACCTCCACATGCATGCCAGAGAGCACATGTGTGCGCACACACACATGCACACTAATGATAAATGTAAGCCGGATAGACTGCTCACTGAAAGAGCATGAACTCCTCTCCCAGCGGTTCTCAGCACTCACGTCAGGCAACACACAACTTCCTATAACTCCAGCTTCAGGGAGCCCGTACCTTTGGCCTCTTCAGGCACCTGTACCTGTGTGCATATAATAAATAATAAAATCTTTTTAAAAATAAATTTAAGGCCAGGTGTGGTGTCACATGCCTTTAATCCCAGCACTCAGGAGGCAGAGGCAGGTGGATCTCTTGAGTTCAAGGCCAGCCTGTCCTACAGAATTAAAGGACAGCCAGGGCTGTTACACAGAGAAACCCTGTCTTGAAAAGCCAGAGTAAATAAATAAATTATGTAAAATACATAAGCATTATACTGTCTGTCATTTACATGAGCAATAATTCTGATAACTATTATCTCAAAAACAGGAAGTACACTACTTCCTACCAAGCCCGATGACCTGAGTTCAGTCCCTGAGACACTCACGGCAGAAGGAAAGAACCAACTCTGACCAGCACACACACCACCACAACATGAACATACAACATAAGCACAAAACCAAAAAAAAAAAAAAAAAAAAGTAAATTATTTTCTAAAAATAGTAAGTTTAGGGCACTCTGCAACTGGATGAACTGTTACTTCTAACCTGTAATCCTCCCCTTTATTAACTGCAAGCAAAACTGTTAATGTGTTCGGCTCAGATGAACAGAGATAACACTCATTTGAAATGAAAACACCATGGGGCTAGGGAGATGACTCATTTAAGAGCACTGGTTGCTCTCCCAGAGGACCTGGGTTCAATTCCCAGCACACACACATGGCATGTCACACCTGTCTGTAATTCCAGTTCCAGGGGATCTGACACCTCACATAAACATACATGCAGGCAACACATCAATGCACATGAAATAAAGATAAGTTTTAAAAATGTTTTAAATAGAAATATCAATTTTACAACATGGAATATCTATTAATAGCAAAATCTAACCAAGAAAAAAAACTACTAAGAACTTGAAGTCTATTTTGTAAGTGTCTCCTCTACCTTTCGTTGAGACGGTGACAGGAATAATTTCATTTGCAAACTTCCCCGAGTCCCACGCTTCTTTACTTCTGGTGTAAGAGCTGATGGCGTAAGTATCCTGTTCGCTTCGTGCGATATTCATCTTCTTGGCAGTATTTTCAGCACAGTTGCCCTGAGAAATTTGAAAGTATTACCTTTACATAACTCAATGGGTAGAAGTTCAATTCCATTTCTCTAAACTCCCTTCTTCTGTTCTATGTAACTTCTCCCTTATGTCTTGTCTGCAAATGGTTGCAAGAAACAGAATTGCCATTTTAGAAGGAAATACCCCACTCAAGTGTGGGGCAGCTTTTAAATAACTGATCCACGCTGAAGAAATGGACATAGTAAAATATTTTTATAAAGTTGTCTAAGACATTTATAGAACCTACTCTAGAATTCAGTATTTAATGTATGTGTGTCATGAAGAGTCAAGGGTTATGTATTAAATGGCACTCCCTATTAAAGCAGCATTTGGGGGCTAGAGACCTCAGCAACTTAAGAGTACATAGTGCTCTCCCAGAGTACCCAAGTTAGAATCTCTGAGCAGGTGCCTCAAACCCAGCTACTCTAGCTCCAGGGGATCGGACACCACCTTCGGGCTTCCATGGATTCCAACATACACACATACACATTTTTTAAAATTAGTATTTACCATATGAATTTTATTGTAGACATCTGTTAGTCCATCTTTTACAATCAGGTCTTCAAGTTTTATTCCACCATAGGGTGTTGCTCCTCTGCTCATTATATATGGGACATTGGACATGCTCTCCATCCCTCCTGCCACCATCACATCCTGCTCCGCAACACAACAAAGCCAAGGTCAGTTCAGCATTGCCAATCCATTACTCTACATACACGGCTGTCAACATGTGGGTGTTCAACGTGGCTTTAGAGCTGCGGTTCTATGGAAAATGCCCTCTTTACCACCTGTCCCTGAGGGGAAGAAAATGGCTTAAAGTATCCAATGACAAGATTAAAATTAGACACCGGGTATGGTGGCACACTTCTATAATCTTAGCACTTGGAAGGCTGAGGCAGGAGTGTCAGAAGTTCAAGGTCATTTTCGGCTTTATAGAGGTTAGAGCCAGCCTGGACTGCATGAGACACTGTCTCAGATAACACAAATCAAACAAAGAGAAAGATAAGAATTGGACACTTTGACTACACCTAATGTTTGGAAAGTAGAGCTGGTAGAAGGTTTTGGGAAACTCAAAAATCCAACAATTCTTTAGGATTTGAGGGGGAGGTCAAAGCCCTCTTGTTCACTGCTCTATTATAAACCCTAAGTACAAAATACAATATGTTCAGATGTAGTCATAGGTCTACCATGCATCAGGTAGCACCCTGAGGTAAAACAATCTGCCCAAATTTCTCCACTTTTAAGTAGCAGAGTATCCAAACTGGTGGAATACTCGGGAATGGAGTTTTTTTTTTTTTTTCCCTTTTGTCTTCTATAACTGTGAAGTTTCTAGGTTATGCATATACTGTTTCAATGATAAGGTCCCTGACACAGTAGCTCTGACCGCAATGCACCCTTTTCTCTCTAAAAGGGAACATGGAAGTATGGTTTGTTATTCTTGTTTCCATTTTCTAAATGTTATGTGCACGAGTGTTTTGCCTGCACGTATGTGTGTGTACCATGCACATGCCTAATGACCTCAGGCCAGAAGAGAGCATCAGGTACCCTGGAACTGGAGTAGGGGTGATTGTGAGCTGCCACAAGGTGCTGGTATCTGAACCCAGATCTCTGGAGGAGCAGCCAACGCTCTTAACCGCTAAGCCATCTCTCCAGCCCCATAAGTATGCTTTTTACATATGTGAGAATCAATATGAAAGCATGTCACACTGACTTTCAGCTCAGCTGTGATACTCAATGGTAGGCTAGGAAGAAATAAAGAAATTTCTAATCAAGACCTTTGTTTTCTCACTCCAGCCCTGTAACTTTGATATCTGTGACTGTTCAGTGTCCTTCCATCCGAAAACTGATGAAGTATTAGTACTTACGTCCAGACACGGCCAAAAAACAGCCTCTGAATGTCACAGCATACTCCCTGAGCAGCTTTCTCTTCCTCACTCTTAGGTAAAGGTAAAGTTTCAGTCAACAGGCCTCTAATTTGCAGTCCTCCTGCTTCTTCCTCATAAATGCTAGAACTGGGTATGTGTTTAATAGAAAGCCTCTCAGGGCTGGAATTCGGTTCCCAGCACCCACATGAGGCAGCTTACGACCATCTGTAACTCCAGCTCCAGAGACCTCATATCTTCTTCTGGTCTCTACAGGCATCTCTTCACATGTGGCATCGCTTACATTAACGGAAATAAACGTTTTGAAAAATCAAGGAGACCAGGCTGTGGTGGCACATGTCTGTAATCCCAGCACTTGGGGGGGCAGAGGCAGGTGGAGCTCTGTGAGTTGAGGCCAACTTAGTGTTCAGAGCAAGTTCCAGAACAACCAAAGGTACACGGAAAAACTCTGTCTCACAAAAAACCAACCAACAAAACAAAACAAAGGGGCTAGAGAGATGGTCAATGGCGAGGTAACCTGATGCTCTTCCAAGAACCCAGGTTCAAGTCCCACCACCCACATGGTGGTTCAGAACCATTCAACATCCAATACTGTTTTCTGACCTTTATGTGTACCAGGTATGCCATGCTACACATACATACAGACAGACAAAAACATAAGACACAATCAATCTTCTTTCAAAAGGAGGGTGGAGACGGGCAGAAATGTGGCCCGGAACTAAGAGTACATGTTGCTCCTTCATGGAACCTGAGTTTGATTTTCTGCACCCGCATGGTTGCTCATGACTCTCTATAAGTACAGATCCAGGGGTAGCCAGTGTCCTCTTCTGGCCTCTGAACCCAGGCACATATGTGATGCCCAAATACATGGAGGTAAAACACTCATACACATACAATAGAAATATCACTGCTACTGCATAAATATGCTGGGGCTTAAGCGCTTTCTAGGCTTTGGAGTTATTTTAAGTGACAGCTAAAGCAATGTGGTTCTTACCTGATGTCCACACATAAGATTCTGAGAGGCCATCATGATGGCTTTCATTCCTGAAGCGCAAACCTTGTTGACCGTGGTGCATGGAGTGGAAATAGGCAAACCTAAGGCCAAGATAAAACATACTTTTGAAAATCAGAAACAGTCCTTTTTCAAATACAATTGTCAAATTAAAATAGAGCATGAGATTGTAATCTACAAATTTTCTTTTCTCTAATAGCCATACATTTACTTGTTAAGCTGACACGGCCTTGACACTTTCAGGAGTATTAACAATGAAAGCAATGAAATTAACAATGAAATGCGTTTGTCCTACCTGCAGCCAGCGCCGCCTGCCTGGCAGGGGCCTGCCCTTCGCCTCCTTGGATGACATTGCCCATGTAGACTTCCTTCACTTCTTCTTTTGGAATCCCTTTTAAAAACAGCAGAAAGAACTGCCCTAAATTTACTCAGGTTTTTTTCTGTTTAATATTTTATTTATTTTTATTTTATGTGTATGGGTGTTTTGCCTAAATGTATGTCTATATGCCATGTACATGCAGTGCCCAGAGAGGCCAGAAAAGGGTATTGGGTCATCGGAAACTAAGGTTGGAGACAGTTATGAGCTGCCGTGTGGGTGCTGGAAATTGAACCCAAGTCCTCTGGAAGAGCAGCCAGTGCTCTTAACCACTGAGCCATCTCTCTAGACCCAATAATTAGGGTTACCAAGCAAATAATTAGGGTTACATGACATGGGACAGGAACGATTTCTTTTTCCTGTTAAGTTTCATTTTCTCTACTACAAGGGAATTTAGATTCATAGAAATCATGTATTTTCTAAGAGTTTTATATACAGATAGTAAATGCAAAACAATTATGTGTCTCCCAATCATTTGTCCTCTCAATCAAAACGATGCAACCACTGACCTGCCTTTTCAATGGCTCCCTGAACTGCAGTGGAACCAAGCGTAGGGGCTGGCACTGAGGCAAGGCTGCCCAGGAAGGATCCAATGGGAGTTCTTACAGCACTTACTATCACCACTTCCTGGGGAGACAGAAGAAGGGGAAAATTTGCAGAGGAATACTCAAATCCCCTTTCATTTAATAAACACTCAACCCCAGACAACTTATGAATAATCAGTTAGCAAGGCTTAAAATAATATTTGAGCAGCTGGAAAATGCCATGACATACCACAACTGACGGCACAACAAAAAAACAGGACCAGGGTGTAGCTCAGTGGCGGGGTGCTTGTGAGCATGCACAAGGCCATGGGTTCAGTCCACTGACCCACAGCGGCTGGAGTGGGGCTGCGGGAGTGCAGGGGTGGTCACTACAGGGAGACTGAGGGAGGTGGAGAAAGAAAGTAAGGCAAATTCTAAAACACACATAGAAATCCCTTCCAGTTCTCTCGGGGAAGCTTAAGTTTCAATTATGCTCAGTCAAAGACTTAAAAATTAGGGCAGTCAAGATGACTCAGCAGGTAAAGACTTGCAATGGCTTTGATCCCAGGAAAAATGTCCACAAGGTTATCCTCTTACCTCCACATGCTTATATACATACTCCAGAAGGCATGTGTACACACACACACAACACACAACACGTGCATGAGCCCCAAATAACCATTTATTTTGGGAGGGGTTTGTTTTTGTGTTTTGTTTTTATGACATGTAACTCTGGCTGCATGGAACTTGCTCTATAGACCTGACTGACCATGAAATCAGAGACTGCCTATCTCTGCCTCCTGTATCCACCACCACACCCAGCAATAATAACATTTTAGAAACTTTTCAAGATGATGACATCATACTCTCAGAACCCACCGCTTTAATAAACAACCCTGAGGAGGAGGTTAAGAATGCAGGTTGTGCAGACATGAAAACCAAGAACCCCTGAGTAACAAGCAAGGCACCCAGGACTCCAACTACATGAGATCTGACACCCTGAGGCAAACGCACTCCCCACCCCCACACCTGTGCACACACTCACACAGACACCTATACATATTTTTGTGAAAGTGAATCCCATGTGAGTGAGGGTGCCTTCAGAGGCGAAGACAGGGCCAGAAGAGAGTGTCAGATCCCTTGGAATTAGAGGTGCATGTGTTTAAGAACCACATAACGTGGGTACTGGAAGGAAATCCAGGTCCTCTGGAAGAGCAGCAAACGCTCTTAACCACTGAGCCATTTCTCCAGCACCATTAATAAAGCTATTAAAATAAAAAAATAAACACCACTAGCCAAAAGCTCCTTTCCTAAAGAGGAAAATTCCGGGCTAGCAATCCAGATGTACAGGCTACATGGACAGTATTATTAGGACATGCTAGGACAATAATTTCCTGTACTACAAATAGGACAAAGTAGATAAAGTCCTCATCAATACCATGAAACACTTTCTCCTCACATTGGGTTTCTACACCCTTACAAACATTATATATAAAAGGATGGAAAGATGTCACTCTGAGAACCTACAAAGGGAGAAGGCAGAAACTGGGAAATGAAGTAAAGGCCCTTCTGGTTTACCATCAGGTAGTCGGTCCCTTTCTTGTGAAGCCCCTCCCAGATGCACGCATCCACTGCACCGCGCCCCCACAGTGCAGTGTGGGTGCCTCACAGCATAGGAGGAGCACGCCACAGTTTGGAGGGAAACGGTTCTGTGGTGTATTTTAGAGAATTATCCATGGACTGATGAGCCACTTTTGAGGTTACAGGGGCTTTAGTGTGTGAACTGTTAGTTCTCCCTCACCACTGCATTGTGCCATCAACCTTCAAATATACTCAAGGCACAAATATCTGCAACTGTGTCTGGCCTGCTTGCTTGGGGCATGGCTGGTGGTCCCCAAGCCAAGCCCCAGGGCTCAGCCCCCACAGAGCTCATGCTACAAGGCTCAGCCACCCTGCCTAGCAACATGTGGCTCTCTCCAGGCAACAGTCCTTTAATTCTCGACACGATAAGGTGCAATATAAATTTATACTTACATTCAAAGTGGGTTTGGATGCATAACTTCGCCCCAAGCATCTTACCTCCTGTAAGATAAATGTTTATGTTATAGTACTTCAAAATTAATCCATTGATTTTATACATAGCAACAATAGAAGCAAGGTGATTTTCTTTATTTTTACACTTTTATTTCCATGTTTTCCATAATTACATATACCACTTTTATAAATCATAAAGAAAATAGTTATAATCAATATTTCTTTTCTTTTTTTCTTCCTGGTTTTTCATGACAGGGTTTCTCTGTGTAGCCCTGGCTGCCCTGGATCTCACACTGTAGACCAGGTTGGCCTCAAACTCATGATCTACCTGCTTCTGCCGTCCAAGTGCTGGAAACATACATTTTTACTTCTGAGGCACTGCCATTTTAAAACTTCATTTTTAACGTCATTTATTTTATGTCATGGGTATTTTGTCTGCATGTATACCTGTGTACCCCACTCATGCAGTGCCACTGGAGGACAGAAGGCATCAGATCCCCGCAACTGGAGATACAGATTTTTGTGAACTGCCAGGTAGGTGTAGCAACTGAACCCACTTCCTCTGCAAGAACAGCCAGCACTCCTAACCACTGGGCCATCTTTCTAGGTCCTAAAATTTGTAAGTAACTATAACAACAACAACAACAAAGATTCTTAATTATAAAGTAAACACTTAATACAATTTAGTGGCTTTGTTTGGTGGATTTGTTTTGAGGAAGTCTGTATTGTGATTTGTTTTGAGACAGGATTTCATGAAAACCAGGCTGGCTTCCAACTTAGTCTATGGTGAATATCTATTTCTCCTGCTTCCCTAGCGCCCAAATGCTGAGATTAAGGCCTCAGCTACCACAGCCGGTTTATTTGGAGACGAGGATGAAACCCAGGGCTTTCTGCATGCCAGGCAGTCATTCTATCAGCTGACCTGCACCTCTGGCCTTGGGCTGAGAAAAGCACCTTCTTCTAGCCCAGGCTGGCCTCAAACTCACTGAGACCCAGAGCAGCACTGAATGCACACTCTTCCTGCCTTAGCCTCCTGAAAAGAAAAATACATAATTTAAGTTAAACCTAAGTTCTGAGTTACATAAAAGTAGAGTTTCAGAAAAATATGGTTTAATTTTTTTTTAATTTTTATTAATTATATTTTATTCACTTTGTATCCCCCCATAGACCCCTCCCTTGTTTAATTTTTTTTTAAATAGGCTGGAGACTGTTTAAGAGGCCTTGCTAATCTTTCAGAGGGCCCAGGCTGGGTTCTAACATACATGTTACATACTTACACACACATACACACACAATAATAATAATAATAATAATAATAATAATAATAATAATAATAATATTTTAAAGACTACTGGATGGAAAATCTATTTTAAATTTTTTTAAGGAAAACTTGCTGTTAGTCCCCAAGACCTTCCAACAAGTGTCTCTTGATTTACACAAGGCAAACATACCTCGTGTACTATGGCCAGAAAATCCTTTAGCACTGAAGGAGGGGCTGGAGGACAGGTAGCAGCACAGTGAATGCCTGCATGTGTGAGATTCTGGCTGGCCTTCAGCTCCACACTCACAAAGGAACAGAAAAACAGCTTAATTATTGCCACACCATTTGTAGGAACATATGTCAACAAAAGAAATTCTGAAATGTATAGCAAAGGTCAAAGCCATACCTGATTTGAATCTGGACTGTGAGGTCTGCAAGTTCAACATTCAAACTGATAGCAGTTACATTGTGCAGTTAGAGCTCGTGAGAAGGGCAATAAAGAGCCCTATGGATGTCTAGACTTGCAGATGACCCAAGAATTTAGATTTTTATTTTTATTTTTTAAAGATTTACTTACTTATATATATAATTGCATTATTTGCACAGATGCCTGCATGTCAGAAGAGGGCATCAGATCCCATTATATGATGGTTGGGAGCCACCATGTGGTTGCTGGGAACCTAACTCAAGATGGCTGGAAGAGCAGCCAGTGCTCTAAACCACTGAGCCATCTCTCCAGCCCCTGGATTTTTATTTTTATACAGATTAAACACTCTGTCCTAACCGAATGCAGATAATTAAAACTTTCAACCTACAACTCAGAATAAACAAAACATAAATTTGACAGTAGAGTTCTAAATAGGAACAGTCTTGATATCCAAGCTGGCTTTCACAAAGTGTCCTAAGGACAGACAAACGGCAGCACCACACGTGCCTGTTTTCTAAAGCAGAAGTGAGTCCATAGCAATGGTTCTTCTCAAGGAAGGTGCGAGAGGACATAATGGGGAAAGGCCATGCAGTCAGCTCTGTTGTACAAATGACTCCATCTAGGTTTGATTTAAATGTTAACATCCCGAAATATGTCTCCTATTTGGAGAGGTCTTCAGTCTTTGTTGTGCCACTGAGAGAGGGCCGGCATGCCTAAGGTTATGTGATCCTTCCTTTTTCAGCAAAGCACTTGAGCTTATTTACCTTACGAAGGCATCGTAGGGAGTGCGTTCTGCTACCTCATATGCCAGCAGCAATACAAGCTTGTAGAGAAATGTCGAAATTAATTGGACGTGTTCCTCAAAGTTTGATAAGAACTGTGACAATAGCACTGGAGACAAGCTACTCTGGTTTCAAAGGATGAAGAGTCCTTGGTTTGAGCAGTGAGCTTCAAAGCAGGGCTCCACCCAAAAGTGTGTTTCAGTTCTGCCATGCTTCCATTTAAATCTTTTATAATACAATAACAAATTGATTCGAGTTGCTATTAAATTAGCCTGTGTTTATTCCAACTGAAATAAAACAACTATTATCTCTAGCTCTACCTTTTAAAATATTGTTTTAGACAGAGGGTCTTACTGTGTATATGTAGCCTAGGTAAGACTTGAAATCAATATCCCCCTGACACCAAACCCAACCCTGTATCTACACTTCTTTAAACTCTGTCATTAAATTAGGAAGGTGAGTGTTTGTCTTTACTCTCCAAAGTTACACAATCCCTTAGGTGACAGCGCACTCAGCCATGACATCTGTGCTCAAGGAGACGAGGGCCAAGTGCATCTGTAACATGACCTGCACTATCTCAAGCACAGCCTCTAACACATACTCCAGGCTGTTGTTTCTGTGCAATCTGCTTGTCTGTATCACACTGTCGGCAATATAACGCTGACCTGGTTAATATGCCAGACATTCTACCAGCCACAGTCCTTTCTCCGCAAGAGGCAACCGTGAGTCGCTATAAGACAACTCACCAGCTCTGACCAGAGCTGATGGCACCAAGAATGGACTAGACTTATCCTGGTCTGATAAGTCTAGTCTGGGTCAGTTGACAACGGGAACTTAAGTTGAATCATTTTGAGAGGCTGGAGCTGGTGAGCACCTCATGCCAACACCATGTAAAAGCAGAGGTGAGAGTCAAAAGGGAAAAGCCACAAAAAAGTAGAGAATGAAAGGAACAGCACAAACATACTCAAGAAATGCGGACATGCCTTGAAGAGGCAGGAGATCCCTTTTTTAGTGATTTTTCTACTTAAGTCTAGCCAGGCCAGCTCCATTCATTTCCTATCCTTAAATGTCCAAGAACTTGCCTATTCTACCTCTTCAAACAGTTCCCTTTCTGGAGGGAGGCGTAGCTTAGTGGGAGGGTGTGCTTAGCACACACAAGTCCATGGGGCTCGTCCCGGTACCACGCACCCCATAATAATTCCTTTAGCTGTTGTAAAGTGGGATTGTAAGCCTCTTTACTCAACCAATGGTCTTTTCTTTCAAGCGTCTGGTTCACTTTCACTGAAGGGTCCCCGTGTGTCCACTGTGGCTCTCGTGCCATCTACACCTTGTCCCATTGCTGGTCATTTCTCCCCTTTCCTTCTGCATCATTCCACAAGCATGTAACTGCTCTCCACCTCCTCTAGCCTAAACATCTTAAAGAAATAAACGTTAACTCCGGCCCACATCCCAGTGAACTTTGGCGTTTCCCATGCTGCCTGGAATGTGTCCTTGCCCTGTTATCCTTGCCGCTTTACCACTGTTGGTCTGAGGTCGATACTGTCTGTGGAACAAAAGTAAATAGACATTTCAGAGTCGGCACAGTAGCCCTGGGAGATTGATGTTGCTACAGCTGCCAATGCTGGGTTAAGAAAAATATTGCCTCCACATGAAAGCTGCCCCGTTTAATGGATGCTTGCCCATATGCCAAGGCAAAGCTATTTTTATGAAACATATTCAAACACAGTAATAGGTGTGGACGTTTTATCCATGTATGTATGTGGCTCTGATCACCAGCCCGAGTATCTAACAGACAACAATGGTATAGCTTTATGGAATTGTATAGAAACACTGGTACTAGCACAATCTATACTCGTAAAGAACATGCTTATTTGAAAAAATAAATGCTTAACGACAATCTTCTCAAGCTCGGCAATGCTGCCCTGTCCTTCCTTCTTTGGGAAATATGTGCCTGTTTTTATTGAGTATTTCCCAGTAAGTTATGCGGGCTAACTTGACTGGGGGGGCTTTGTTTTGTTTGTGACAGGGTCTCACTCTGTAGCACTGGCTGTACTCAAACTCTTTTTTTTTTTTTTTAATTGCTCCCTTGTAGGTATAGGTATAACCAGAGACACAGAAAAAAAAAAAAAAAAAGCCATGTGTCTGGTAAATTCCGTATGTTGAAATAACTGTAAAACCCTGCCCAATACATTAGGCATGGCAGCATATGCCTGCCATCTCAGTACTTGGGAAGTGGAGGCAAAAGGATCAGTAGTTCAAGGGCAGCATGGACGACAAGAGAATTGTGTTAAAAAGACAGAAAGCCAGGTGGTGGCGGCACACATCTTTAGTCCCAGCACTCGGGAGGCAGAGGCAGTCAGATCTCCGTGTTCCAGGCTAGCCTGGTCTAAAGAGCACATTCCAGAACAGCAAGGGCTACAAGGAGAAACCCTGTCTCAAAAAAAACCAAAAAAAACAATAAATAAATAAATGGAAAGACGGATAATAGGACCCTAGACAGTCTCATAAAGGTTTGTTGATCGTAGAGAGCATGTGTGTATTTGAAAGCAAAGGTTAAAGGGCCCACACAATGTGCCATTCCACAATGTGGCACAGAATATGAAAAAATTCTTTCTAAAAAAAAAAAAGTTCTATAATCAAGTAAATGAATAGTCAGTGTTAAGTCACAATAGGTCACTTCTGAAGGTCCACACCGTGAACTGGGCCAGAGAACTTGGGTTCAATCAGTCGGGAGCCAAAGCTATCTAGTGGAGACAAAGGTATCTACTGAAGCCAAAGTCAATTAGTGAGCCAAAGCTATCTAGTGGAGACAAAGGTATCTGCTGAAGCCAAAGTCAGTCAATGAGCCAAAGCTATCTAGTGGAGACAAAGGTATCTACTGAAGCCAAAGCCAAGTAGAGAGCAAAGGTCATTTAGTGGAGACCTAAAGCTATTTAGTGAAAGAGTTATCTAGACCCTAAATCATGGGTGATAGATCGTGAGGACATCCGTTTGTTAGAGCATCTGTGAGATATCTTAAGAGAACATCCTTATGGTATCTTGCAGGTACAATATTTAACCCATGAAAGCACTCTTTCTATCTCCTGCAGCAGTTAATTAACCTTCCCCCTTTCCTGCCTTCTCCCTGTATAAGTTGGGTAAAAATTTCTAATAAACGAGGCTTTGATCAGATGAACAGATTTGGCCTTCATTCCTGCGTCTCTCGTCCCTTCCTCCCCGTTCCTTCCATTCTCCTGCTTTAGGAACCCCGTTGAAGCCCCGAGGGTCGAAGCAGCCTTGGACTGTTAATTCCAGTACTCAAAATGCTGAGGTAGAAAGAGCATGCATTCTGGAGACCATCTTAAAGCAAAGGCCAGCATAAACGGTAGGGGAGCACATGGCACATGCTATACAGCCTACAGGCAGGAAGCAGAGCCTAGAACACAGGCAGCTAGACACCGTAAGAATCAGTGCGGGGAAGAGACCCACTTAACTTAGAAATCCATGGAGAAGACCCCAAAGCCAGGACCAAAAAGGGAGAGACTCACTGACCTTAATTTGCATTTGATACTATGCAGGAACCCTTCCTTCCAACTCTATTCTATATTTTGATCAATTTTATCCTGGTTGCACTGTTTTGAGACAAACTCTCCCTATACAGCCCAGGATAGCCTCGAATCACAAATCCCCTGCCTCAGCATCTTCAGTGTTGAATTACATGTAGATGGACTCCACCATGTCATCTCAGGCTCACTTTTCTCATTGCACCTGCTTATAAAATCTTAAGTGAGAAGGGCATGTGGTTCTCTAAGTTTGCAGCCAGCCTGGTCTACAGAGAGTTCCAGGACACAGAGAAACCCTGTCTCAAAAAACCAAACCAAAAAAGAAAAAGAAAGAAAGAAAGAAAGAAAGAAAGAAAGAAAGAAAGAAAGAAAGGAAGGAAGGAAGGAAGGAAGGAAGGAAGGAAGGAAGGAAGGAAGGAAGGAAGGAAGGAAGGAAAGAAAGAAAAATCAAATAAATAAAAAATAAAAGTCTTAAGTGTAAAGTAAGATTTTCCAAGATTTCGTGTTGACACATGCTGAGTACCTGGCTTATCTAATTAATTCACCTAGGCAACATTATTATTCAGAATCCCAGTTAACTAATTTCACCAGCTATCCCAGTCAAACTACAAAACTGATCAAGCGTTTCTCTGGTTCCTCTGAGCTCTTTTAAACCCAGATAATCTGGAGGCTGAGGCAGGGGAGTGAGGAGTTCAAGTGAGGCGTTCAAGTGAGGCTGGCCTAAACAGCAAAACCAAACAGAAAGAAAAATAAGGAAAGGAAGGAAGGACGGACGGGAAGAAGGAAGGAAGAGAATAAGGGGGAAAGAGAGGAGAGAAAAGGGAGTGGAGGAGAAGGGGGAATCAGAAAAAAAGGCACACCCAACTTTCTTGGGAACACATTTTTTGGGTGAGGTATTGCCCATCTCTATCCTTCTAGCTTTCCCATTATTCCAGTCATCCAGGATTTATTTTTGTTTTTATCTTTCTGAGTCTGGGTATCTCCAAATTGCCCACGTGGCTTGAAACCCTTGAGCTCAAGCTCCTCTTGCCTCAGCATGTACAGTGGCCGGAATTGCAGACACCAGCAACCCAAGCAAATTACCTTTATAGTTTCTCTCAGCTTCTGCCCTCGAGCCGCAGTCCTCGTGACCTGCGCTTATTAGTCTTTCGCAATCTCTTGCATAGCAATGCTCTCTTTCAGCTCCTACTGCCGTCCTGGCCCAGTTCCACGAACCAGGAATATTATAAAAACGACTCTTAAAACCGAGGTGGATCTCAACGCTTCCCACTGCCACCGAACTGGAAAGCTCAGGCTTCACAGCAATTTCATGCGCCTTCTCACCCATTCCGAAGACTGTCAGACACTGGAAAGCAACCTTCGGAAAATAAATTCTTGCAAGTACTTAAAACTAACAAGATGTCTGAGCATCCATCTTGTTAGTTTTAAGGAGCAGCTGTGTAGTACCTGATTATCTCACAGTGCCTCGGCCCTGATAAGACCGATAATTACACCAATGATTAGCCAGGTGGTGGTGGTGGTGGTTCGCGCTTTTAAAATCCCGGGACTTGCGAGGAAGAGGCAGAAATGACATCGAGGCTAGCCTGGCCTAACCCTGTCTCAAAAAAAAAGAAAAGAGAAGAAAAGAAAAGGAAAGAAAGAGAGAGAGAGAGAGAGAGAGAGAAAAGAAAGAAGGAAGGAAGGAAGGAAGGAGGGAGGGAGGGAGGGAGGGAGGGAAGGAAGGAAGGAAGGAAGGAAGGAAGGAAGGAAGGAAGGAAGGAAGGAAGGAAGGAAGGAAGGAAGGAAGGAAGGAAGGAAGGAAAAGCACACTGCGAAGAGCCGGCGAACTCCTGGGCCTGCAGCCTCGGCTCTCCGCAGGCTGGCGTCGCGCCTGGCCAGGCCGGGCCTCGCTGCCCAGCCGGTGCCGAGCTCCCACAGCACGGACGGACACGCGGACCACGCCGGCGCGGGCACCCGGCCCATCCCCGGAACCCAACCTGCTGACCTGCAGCAACCCGCGAAGCAGAGGCCGGCGGACGCCGCCGCGCAGAGCCGCCAGGGCCGCCATGGGGACGCGAAGGGCTGTCAAGGGTAGAGAGCGGCGCGGCGTGGGCCTCTTCCCCCCGGGATCCCCCGGCATCGGCGGGCGCCGCCCCGGCCCTCTCCTCCAATAGCCGCCCCGCGCAGCCGCCGGGCCGCCCCTCCAGCCCCCGCCGCCGGCCCTCTCCTCCAACAGCAGCCGCCGGCCCGCCCCTCCGACAGCAGCCGCTGCGCTCGGCCGCGCCTGGCCGCAGCCAGGGGCGGAGCCTCCCTGCCGCTCTTGGCAGGATGTGGACGAACCGGACCAAGGGCTGGGTGGCCTGACGCCTAGCTGGTGCAACTTAAACCGCTTTTCACCTCTTGACGCCTGCGTTTCCTCAAGCCCAAGACTTTCCATTCTCGTAGCTGCGCCTGACCTTTGAGTGTATTTTCCCAGTCCAAGGAGATTGGTGTTTCCAGCAGTTCCAACTGCATTCACTTATAACACAAATAAACCAATTACTTGTGTTAAGAGAATTTCTAAGTTGTTTTTCTGTAGGATACGAAATAAATTACGTTACTATCTCAGCTTCATTGCATAATAAGATTACATCAGCTTTTTCACAGAACTGTCTTGCTGGGTGTGGTGGCACTCAGGAGAGAGGCAGGGGGATCTCCTTGAGTTCAAGGACAGCCTAGTCCTAGAACAACCAGAACTACAAATGAAGACCCTGTCTCTGAAAAAAACAAACAAAACCAAACCCTCCATGCATTAGCTGATGTTAGTTAAATGATAATTCTCCCATTTGTGGAACACAATGCTAAGGTTGGTTGGGTGTTTTGAGTTTGGTTACACAGGGTTCCACTATGCAGTTCTGGCTATCCTGGAATTCCCTACAAAGATCAGGATGGCCTTGAACTCACAGAGATCAGTTTGTCTTCGCCTCCCTAGTTCTGGGATTAAAAGCAAGGAGTACTATGTCTAGCCCATTGCTGACCCTTGACTCTTCAGCTGGGGATAGCTAATCTAATGAAAGGCATGACAACATGCAGACTAAACATTTTACTCCAAGCCAACCTTTTTTTAATTAATTTTTTTATGTGAATTGGTGTTTTGCCCGCATGTATATCTGTGGGTGTCAGATCTTGGAGTTACAGACAGTTGTGAGCTGCCATGTGGGTGCTGGGAATTGAACCCAGGTCCTCTGGAAGAGCAGTCAGTGCTCTTAACCACTGAGCCGCCTCTCCAGCCCCCAAGCCAACTTCTTTTATGTAGCTGTGTGCATGCCTGTGTTGGCCAAAGGTCAACCTCAGGTAACTCCCTTTGTGGCTCTCTCTGCCTTTTGTCTTTGAGACAGGGTCTACCTTTGCATTTGGAGCTCACTAGAGTGGCTGACCAGTCTCCACTCTCTTCCGGCCCCATCCCTAACCCTGGGAATGCAATCAAGGGCCACCATGCCGGCCTTTTGACATGGCTGCTGAGGATCTAAACTCGTGTGAAGCAAGCCATTTGCACACTCATCTTTCCCATCACCCTTTTGGGTGAGGTGTGTGCATGTGTGTGCTTCCTCCTGTGCTGAGGAGGGCAGTAGAAGGCATCGAAACCCTTGGGACTGAAGTTATAGGTGGTTGTGAACTGTCTGGTGTGTTCTGGGAACTGAACCCACGTCCTTTGTAAGAGCCACACGTAGTCTGAACTGCTGAGCCAAAAGCCCCACTTCCTGTTTTTCTAAGTCAGAGTCCCATGCAGCCTAGGATACTCTCAAAAACCACAGGGTAGTCAAAGATGGCCTTGAACATACACTCATCCCACAGTGTACTGAACCCAGAGCGTCATATAATCTAAGCAAGTTTTCTACACCTGTTTTGTTTTGTAGTGTTCTTGTCAGAAAACGGATGAATGTCCCACAGGACACAGAGAAAAGACTTGTTTGAGGGTCCCTTCTTTCACAACATAGATCCCTGGGATCAGATTCTGGCTACAGGCTTGGTAACAAGCTCCTTCACCGACAGAGCCATCCGTGCTGACTCAAGATATTGGCTATTTTTGGTAAAGGTTTTTCCATCGCTGGGCATGGTGGCAAAAACTTTTAGCAGGTTCATCTCTGCATGTTCAAGGCCAGTCTGGTCTAGCGCCAGTTCCAGGCCAGCCAGAGCTGTCACACAGACACAAAGGCAACATTCCTAAACACTCAATCTGTTTCAGATGGTTATGTCCTTTTCATTCAGCTTTGGCAGGTCATAGTTGTCCATAAATTTATCTATGTTCCCTGGATTTTCTGATTTGCTGGAAAACGAGGTTTCAAGGCGAGCTTGACACCAGTGTTGTAGTTTATTTCCAGCTCTAATTTTATCAGTTTGGGTCCCCCCCCCCTTTCGGCTAATTCAGCTGGAGGTCATTCCTGTTTTTCTTTTCAAAGATACTATCATGTCTTTGTTCTTTTTTTCTTTCCACTTATAAGGGTTTTTTGGTCATTTTTGAGACCAGGTTTTGTTGTGCAGCCCCAGTTGGCCTGGAACTCACTGTAGACCAGACTGGCCTTAAACTTGCAGTGATATTACTGCCTCAGACATCCCTGTACTGGGATACTAGGCACATAATACCATGCCTAGCTTCTCCATCTGATTTCTGCCCATCCCTCCTTTTTTTTGGATGATTTTGATAGTTCTTTTTCTAAGACCTTGAAGTTCATCCTTATTTGAGAGCTCTGTGATTTCAAAAGAAAAAGAGAAAACAATGTGTATGTGTGTCTGAGTCTTTTGCCTGCATGTGTATCAGTCCTCCATATGTATGCCTGGTAGACACAGAAGAATGAGAAGGCATGAAATCCATTGATACTCAAGTTACAGATGGTTGTGATGGCTTCCCCAGTGGGTGCTGGGAGTTAACCCCAGGACCTATGGAAAAGCAGCAAATGCTCTCAATGGCTGAGTCACTGAGACCCTCAAAATTTTGCGACTAAAATTTTTAAGCAGGGTGTGGTGGCACAGATACTTAGTCCCAGCACTCAGGAGGCAAAGGCAGGTGGGATCTCTTTTGAGGCCAGCCTAATGAACATAGTGAGTTCCAGAACAATCAGGGCTATGTGGAAAGATTCTGTCTCACAAAAACATAGATTAACGTTTTAGTCTAGCCCACTAGATATTCTCAGGATTCTGGTTTTTGGTGAAAGGTGTTACCTTTTTGTTCTTTGGAAATGACTTTATGTGCAAATAATGGACGGGTGTTCTAGCCATAAACTCCATTTTCCAAAAGCTGAGAGTTTGGATTCTTTGTGAGCACACATACTGCAGTGCATTTGTGGAGTCACATGACTTTCAGGGTGGAGTCTTCTTGTCCCACTTCTCCATAGATTGTGGGGACTGACACAGAACACCAGGCTTCACAACATGTTTTTTACCCACTGAGCCATCCTGCTGGCCCTTTGTTTGAGGCAAGGCATCACGTAGTATGAGCTATGTAGGTAAGGAAGTCTCTGAGCTCATCCATCTCCCCACTCCCCAAGTGCTGGAATTTTGGAAGTGTCCTACTATGTACTACATTTCTGTCTTAAACCTGTGACAGTGACCTATACCTAATTCAGGCAAATTCTGTCTTCCATAACAGAAATGTCTATCCTAGGCCCATGCACCTTTTTTAAGGTTGCCTGCCTCTAAGCTCCGTTCTTGTCTGTGTGATTGCTGGCTGTTAACAAGGAAGCTAGCATTCCAATTTAGCTCACTGTCAAACCTGTTTCCCGGATGGTGGGCGTGTGCCTTCCTCATTAGGATGTTCATCCCTTTATCAAAATGCTTTGAGCCCTTGCCAAAAGCTTTGGAAAGGACTTGTGGGAAGCCTAAGATGTAAGCCAAATTAAAAATCTTGTTTTGACTTAGGTGAAACTTACACTTTTCTATAGCTTCAATTCCAAGTCCCTCCTATTCCTAAACTCCCCTAATCCAAGTGAAGGGAACAGGCTCAGGCTCTGTAAGAAGTCATGTGTTCATTCACCCAACTGTCACAACTTACTTCTTTATGGTGGCTACAGTCTCCTATTAAACCCCAACCTAAGTGTTCTTCACTGAGACGGCCTCACTATGCTGTCCATGTCAGTCTTAAACAGCCACAGAATCCTTCCAAGGAGCTGAAAGACAAAGGCGAAGCGCTGCCCAACTGAAACAATTTTCACTGCTTTTAAAGACAGGGTAGCCCTGACTGGCCTGGAATTTGTCAGTACACCAGGCTGATCTGGAATTCAGAGATCTAATTGCCTCTAGAATGTTGGGATTAAAGGCACATGACACTAACTATTCCTGGCTCGCCAAAAATCTTAACTACTGTAAAAATTTTTGTAGTAGAACATCAAGATTTTCTGGATAAAAGCTTTTATATTACACTTTTATTTTGCAAGAAAATAAATTATACAACTTAAAAAATAAAATCCAAAAATTAAGCAGTTCATCAAAATATTTCATCCTACTGCATACAGAAACTGCTACCGTGGAAAACTGTACAGTGTCATCGCAGGATGTGGCGGTGCACATGGAAAACTGTACAGGCCATGAGGCTAGTCTACGTCTTAGGAACTCCAGACCACACAGTGTAGATGACAGGAATGCTCGCAAACATGTTTCTCTCGTAACTGTGACCTTGGGAAAACCTGTGACAGCATCACAGTCATTTACACCAACACAGAAAAGCCAGCTTGAGGTTATGATAGCAAATCTTTCTGTAAACTAGCGGATTTTTCACCCAGATTGAATTTGAAAAATTTGCCCTTGGAGCAGAGCTAATGATATCATATTCAATTTAATGGAGAGTAAAAATAAGAATGATTAACATTTCATTTTTTGGAGACTTTAATATTTATGCACATAAAGCAAGAGAATTAAATGTACAGGCTGATAAACTCAGGGACCTATTCCAATAATTGTAAAAATTTGGAGACTTCAGAATTTAGTTGAGGATCCTTATAAAAGTACAAGGATAATGATGGCCTAACATTTGTCTGTGAGCATAAAATGAGTCTACACTTCCCACTGTGTGAATTTGTTTCCTGTCTCCTTACTTTGGCCATGAGATGGCGACAGGTTACAGTTTATAGGCTGGGCCACCTTTAGCTAGACATAAGTGCTCAGAACTCTGAGCCTGCCCCCCACTCATTTAAAAACACCTCTCTGGCAGTGGTGGGAGGCTGAGCTTTTCACCTTCTTCCCTGTGTCATGTTTGGCCCTGCTCAAAGAGCAAGAACACACAGTCCGCAGGGAGAAGAGGTCAGATGGGGAACACTAACAGTGGTGCTGGACCTTCAGAAACTCCTGGTTAAGATCTGTTTCATAACTTTTTTTTTAATTATCAAATCTATTGATAAAACATTTAAAGAAAATCTCAAGAATGGTATAGGCACCTTGTCAACTAAATAGTTTTGATAAACACCAAAAAGTAGTTACACTTTTGTATATATATTTTAAAAAAAGGATGAAAACTGTTAGGTCTGTTGTATTTACTGCTGCTCATTCCCCAAAATACAATTAGGACATAATTAACTATTAAAAAATTTATAAAAATTTAATAAAAAACTTTGCTATGGACCTAGTGTTACCCACTTTGCATTAAGTTTGCCTTTATAAATCAAAATATCACAGCTCTCATTCTTAAATGACCAAAGCGATTAGAAATTTCAAAGATGTTCTAAGAAAAATTATGGTTTAAGATGACAAATCTTAAACATTAAGAAATGGCCTAAAATTTTTCCCTTGATTGTTTCCTCCTTTGGCATTCTGGTATTGGGACAGGAAAATTTGCCAACACCAAACTATTAAACAGAAGGGCCACAGGTACTATAAAACTATCTCTCTGAGTTCTGGATGTACCAACATCAGCCGTCATCCAAGCTGTAGAGCAGTGAGCACGGTCCGGTCTCCACAGCTGCTCCAGCCACCCTCTCCTCACCACTGCAGGGTGGACGGTGAGCACACTTGCACTTCCACATTCCTGTGACTTTCAGAGCAGGTATCTGACTATAGCCAGCAGAACCTCTAACATCCTCTCCCTTCCAGCAGGCGGCTCACAGCCACTGAGGCTGCTGCAGCCCACAGCCCGTCGTGGTGAAGTTAATACTGTGTGCTTCTCAACACGCCATGTTCTGCTAGATTCAAAACCATACTTCAAAATACTACTTAACATCAAAAGTTATAAAATTGGCAAGAAAACTTGAAATGTGCACCACAATGAATAAAAATCCACACGGAGCCATTTTTCCTGATGGGGAGTAATTCTCTTCAGTTGCTCAGTCCTCAATTTCTAACTTCCCACTGCTCTGTGAAGTCCTGAGTCACCGTTCATATTAACTGAGAGGAGCAAGGTAAGTGTTGCCCTCTGAACATTTTACAAATGTTTATTTTTAAAATATATAAATATATATGTACATATTTGGCAAGGTTACTGCTCATGCTCAGACTAACAACTCTGAGTACTTCCAGGTCACAGGTTGTATTCTCACCTTTCTTCCTCCGAGGTGACGGGTAAGTATTACACTTTAGTAGAGAATGTCTTTCCAGAAAACTGAGGTGGTAAATCTCTAATCACAACACTTTCAAACACCAAATAATTCTATGCTACAGGTTAAAAAAGCAAGTCCCTCACTATACTGTATCAGAGAACATTTCTGCACTGTTTTCAATAAATTTAGATACAGCATAATAAATATTAGGTGTATAAGTATTGAGTGTATTAATAACACACCTAACATGTTTCCTTTGCAATTCTGATTCTGCAATCAATTACTTACCTATACCCATACATTTTTTAACTGAAAAAACATTCATTATAACCTTCATGTTTTCAAAACAAGCTCTCCAGCCATACAAGATTTAAAAAGAAAGAAAATCCCAAGTCTTTATCATTTAACAACAAACAACTAAAACAGCAGTCTCCTGCTTAATGAAAATCAGGATTTTTAAGGTAGAAATATTTAATACCATTTTCGGGTTACCACTAAAATCCAGTTATTAAAGTGAAAGCAGTGTTTAACAAACAACTTGACACTGACATACTCATCTTCTCAAGTATACCTGCCCTTTCCCAACATGGTGTTGACAATGTCACTCCTTTCATCAAAAGAAGCTAAGAGTTCTACCTCTAGCTTTAATTGCATTAAGAAAAAAGAAAAAAAAAGAAGAAAACCCCAAACAGCATTTTTCAGTGCATGAATATCTGAGTATCCTTTCTTGTGCAAGTATATTCCTTTAGAGAGGAAAAGGGGATAGAAGAACTAACAAGAACCCCACCCTCATCCTTCCAAAACGTTTTTTTCTAGGTGGGTAGAATTGAATTGACTTGGTAAGTTCATAATGGGCTCTTCATGAGTGCAATTTTCTCCACACAACAGCATGCTGTTAAAGAGTGGGCAACATGAAGGGAATGCCATCATGCTAGCTAATGTGACTGGCAACATATAGTCGTTTTGTAAGGTAAGGCAGAGTTTAATATTTATGTAATCAAAGTCCAAATAAACCTTCCTCCAGCTTGACCAGGGACAGCTTTCTGCCCAGGTGCTCCAGAATCTGTGGTCGGGAACAGTGGCTCAGTGCTCAGCTATGCCATGTAGATGAACGTGTTGATGTCGGCCTCATCTCTCCTGATGTACTTGTGCTCTATCAGCCATTCGATTTGCTCTTTTATCATTTTCTTCTGTGGTAAGAACATGTTTTTCAAAATTTCTACTAATTCAGTCTGCAGCTGAGCATTGCTAATTTTCTTTCTCATTTTCATTATTTGTATGATGGCTTCCTAAGAGAAAAAATGAAAATGAAAGTACATTAATACAGTAAACTAGTTTGATTAAAGCAAACCAGTAGCTTTTCCTAATTGTCTAACACCAACCAAACTGGACAGCAAGCCCTAGGTATTCACCTGGAGACGTACTCGAGAGCTACACGTTTCTCTATTACACCTATTACAAAGATTCTGAAAGTAAAGGAAGCCAAATCAACCTATACTCTACTGTTTTCAAAGATTAACAATGTTGTTTGTCTCCCTGTGCACTGTGCACCACATGCATGTCTGGTGGCTGACAAGGCTGGGAAAAAGCACTGGCTCCCCGGGAACTGGAGTCACAGATAGTTCTGAGCCCCCGTGCTGTCCTGTTGACAAAGTCGTTGTTGCTGCCAAGCACGATGATCTGGGTTCAAACCCTGGGACCAACATGATGAAAAACAGAATCAATTCTTAAAAAGTTGTGCTCTGACCTATACATACACACACAAGCACATACACCTACAAATAAATAAATGCAATAAAAAAAGATACAAAACTCCCCTATAAAAATCTGCCTCTAGTATAACAGAAGAGAGCCATGGGCCTCTGTCTTAAAAATCAGTACATACTACTCTACACAGTAACTAGGTAATACAGTGATATTAATATTTACTACAAATCCTGTCTTTTTACTTTTATTCATTCAATTACATGTTTTTGATGTTTAAATGTTTCTAAAGAGATCAACATTTTTCACCTAAGTAAATTTTATCACTATGTTCTGTTGATTTCTTTTCTTTTTTTTCCATTCTCTCTCTCTCTTTCTTTCTTTTTTGGTTTTTCAAGACAGGGTTTCTTGACTGTCCTGGACTCACTTTGTAGAACAGCCTGGCTTTGAACTAACAGATGTGCCTATCTCTGCACATCTCCCCAAGTGCTGAGATTAAAAGCGTGCACCACCACACCTGGCTGTTGTTGGTGATTTTTAAACCACATAGAAGTTGGCAATGACATTACCTGCAAAGTATGACCTCCTGCAATTACCATTAAGTTTTACCTTTCCTTAGCCAACTAAAAGCAACAATGTTCCTTAGTGGAGATTAGAACTTTTTTTATAAAGGAAATGTGAAAAGAGATCCAGTTGTTGTAAGTATCTGTAAGTTCCACACCCACAGACTGAATAAAAAATACAATTATGAACTGAGTGTGGTGGCACATGCCTTTAATCCCAGTTGAATCTGTTTGAGACCAGTCTTGTCCACAAGGTGAGTTCTAGGACAACCAGGGCTACACAAGAGGAACTGTCTCAAATGAATGAATGAATGAATGAATGAATGAATGAATGAATGAATGAATAAAAATTAAAAAAAATCCCAAAACCTTCAAACAACCAACCCCAAAAATGTAATTAGGCCTATGATAGCTGCATTTGTAGTAAATACACAGAGTCAGACATTGTCCCCTACATAACACAGTATGGTGACTAACTACACAGCATTTATACTGTCTTAGCTGTTACGATGACCTAGAGATTATATAAAACATACAGGGTAAGATACGTAGGTCTATTCGACCACTACACATTTTACACAAGAAATGTGAGCGCTGAGACCCTGGGACCTGCAGAACTGCGGGAGGAAGAAGGAATCCCTGAGCCAGTTCCCTGTGGACACTAAGGGACCACTGCACTTAACACCAGACAGAATGTAACTACTAACTGGTAGGCCTGGGACCCACCAACTCTGCAGGGTAAAATCCTTCCCTACATAGTTTTGATGGTCTTACTAGATAACCTGCAATATGTCCAGTTACCAGGCTTTTTACTCAATATTTTAAGAAAAAGATTTTGAAATGTATCACTGTACACACATTATATATTTTATGTTTATGAGCACAAGTCATAGCAGGCATGTAGAGGTCAGAGGACACCTTTTTAAAATCAGTTCTCTCCTTTCATCTTTTGTTTGCTTTTTGTTGTTTTGTTTGATTGGTTTTTGAGATAAGGTTCTGTAGAAGAGCCTGACCTTGTACTCAGAGATACAGCTGCCGCTGCCTCCTGAGTGCTGGGATTACAGGCCTGCACCACCTCCACCTGGCTAAAAGACCCTTTCTATCTGTTTGCAATACATTTTTTTTATAGTTTAAAAAAACTGTTTGGATGGGTTTACATACATGTGTGCCAAAAGGATAGTGCATGCTCTGGTAAACATGCAAAGGTCAGAAGACAACTGCGGGAGTTGGTTCCTTCCTTACACCATGTAGATTCCTGGGATTCAACTCAGGCTGTCAACTCCATTTAGCTATTGATCCATCTCACCAGCTCTAGCATATTGTATTTATTTTCTCTGTGAGTGTGATCTATGTGTGCAGGTGTGCCATGTTTTTTGTATGGAGACCAGAGAACAACTTTCTTGGGAGTTTGTTTTCTCCTTCTACCATGTGGGTCCCCAGGATGGGGCAAGTTGTCAGCTTGGTGTCAAATATATTTACCCACTGAGCAGTCTTGTCTTCCCAGTAATGAGTATTTTTATTATGTTCAGAGGCCACCATAATCCTAATTTTAACACATTTTTTAAGGGGACCTATAGCAGATAATGTTTCTTAGTTATAAATATAATAAATTTCCTAACTGCACATTACATTTCAAAGGTAAAGACAATTGTAAATATTTCAATTCTAAAAATTCTAAGTTGTTGCTGAGATACATTTATTCAATTGGAATAAAAAACAGCCATAACTAAAAATCAAGGCTTCATCCAAAGAATACATCAGAATTTACTGGAAGTCTCCAAACCATAAGGGCATCTTTAGTAGTACTAGAACTAGATTAATTTAAGTTTTAAATTCTAATAAAATGAGCACTAGCTCTTATTTACAAATAAATAACTTACATGTTTTTTAATTAAATGTTTGAAGGGTTTTGCTTTTGTTTTGTTTTTTGAGGCAGGGTCTCTCTATGTAGCCCTGGCTGTCCTGAAACTCACTGAAGACCAGGATATCCTCAAGCTCACAGAAAGGGCTGAGGCCACCATGACCAACTATAATGATTTTTTTTTCCCCCAAAGAAGCTTTTAAAACTAATTTAGACATTTGAGCTGACATATCTTCGGTGACCAGTGAGGCCCTGCAGTGCCTGGTGAGCTCAAGCTAGAGGCCAGAGGCATGGAGAGGAGCATGGTCTCTCAGGCAGCTGCAGAATGCCTGCAAGGACGCCCCACCGCCTCCTGTTCCCCCTGGAAGCAACCTCTTCTGGGAGCCCAGATCCTATGCTTTACTTTGAAGACTACAAATTTACCGAGGAAGCCTCTGTGCACACGATGATAAATGACTGCGCCAAGTCCCAAAAAAAAAAAAAACTGTTTTTAAGAGCCTGGTACTAGAGCCAAAATTCTACAGAAATCTATGGTTTTTATTTTAACCTCACCACCAAATTTACTAAGACGCATCTCTTCCCTCATGGAACCTATGTCGCTCTGCCTGGGACATAGGCATGTCTTATTTACAAGGTGTTTTTAGTTTAGGAAGGAAGGAAACATTTTTAAAAATGAGCATTTGTAATTTTTCTAACATTTTATACTCTAATAAAATTTGTTCGTAAGAATTTACAATCAAGAATAAAATCAGACATTCTCCCTATACAAACCTGGGTTCTTAATATTCTTAGTTGAACTATCCCTTCATTTTCTTCTTCTCTCATTCTTTCTGTAGTAAGCTGTAAGCGTCCAATCAAATTAATTTTTCCCCTTTTCTGAACTTTTGCATTTTTTCTGCAAAAAAATGAAAGTGTTAAACATCTGCCACAACACAATGTCTGCAGTCTTAGGAGTATTCTCAAAATTAGCATCCGGAGTTTAGAGAGTAAGTACCGCACACCAACACCCGGCCTTGCTGCACACTGCCCACACTCCTTCTAGGCACTTGTCTGTCTCACCTGTACGCCTAGCACTCGGGAGGCTGAGGCAAGAGTTTTTGTTTGAGGCTGGGCTACTTAGTAACAACTTGTTTCAAACAAAACTTTTCCCAAAAACAAATTTTTTTTTGATTCCTTCAAACAAGATAGAGCCTGTGCTGACCAGTGACTGCATTCCTCACAATAAATTACATTGCCATAAAAACAAGAAGACAAGAATTTTTATTCAGCATTATCTGATTGAGTTCAGATAAACAGCTAACTAAAGCTGTTTTATGCAGTCCAGTCCACCTTCTAAACTCTAATATTTTTTATTTGAAAAATGAAATGACACAAATTCAATGACCTGTTCAGTTACTGTTTTTAACATCACAAGGCAAACAATTATTTTAATAAAAACAAAGCACTGAAATTCAACATAGTACTTTTATTTTAAATGAACCAACATAACCTTACATTAAGCTGAACTCCTGGTTCACTGAGAAGAGGGTACCTTCTGTGAAGTCTTTGGGTGAGTTGACTTGAGGTTCGTACAACAAAACTTGCCGTTTGAGCTTGGGAAAAGCTACTAAAGACTACGAAGAAAAGGAAAACAATGAACACAGGAAGTTATAGGGTGCTGGCTCCACTCTCCCACACAGGCATGAATGACTTCTAACAAATCCAACACGATCATGCGGCACTTGCATGCATGTGACAATGTCAACGCACATAAGAGGAGGAGAGAAGGAGTCGGTTCTAAGAAAGTGCTGAGCATTCTTTCACTACATGGCCTGAGACAAGTAACTAGGACTGGTCATCAGGACCGCAGTAAACTGCTTGCCAGGACTGTCCACTGTACAAAGTTAGCATTAAATGCGGTTATAATCAACAGTAGTCTTAGCACAACTGACACACTCAGAACTAGCTCTCTCTCCCTCTTCTTTCTCTGGTCATTTCCTACTTTGGTAATTAGCCTCTTTTCAAGTTTTTTTCCCCATAAATTCCTCAATATTGTGCATTTTTTAGTTGAAAGTCATATTCAGAGTGTCATGAATTAAAAAGTTTACAGTGGCTTAGGTATGTAGTTCAGTGGTAGAATGTATGCCTAACCTGTATAACACCATGGATTTAACTCAATACCAAAAAAAATCAGTTTTACAAGCCATTCTCATATTCCCAGCTATGTGACACAACAGTATTTTAAAAACAAAACCAAACGGAAAATAAAACAAACCCATAAAGTCCTTCTAAGTTCGGCATCAGGCAGTTCTGTTGCAAGTTTTAGGTTTTCAAAGCTGATTTTCTCTCTGGGCCTTTGGTTCCATGCAAACAACACAGCCAACTGAAACGTGGTTACTTCCAAATCATATTGACCTACTTCATTCTTAAATGTTATCTGTAATAGATAATGGGCTTTAGTAAGTAACTTCTTCATGAAGCATACTCCAATACCTAGTAAAATGTACATGAGACACTATGGGAAAAATGAGACTGTTAGTTTCCTTCCAAGATTCATTCTTCCTTACTCAGAGATAGTAATAATTTTAGCAGACACACAATGCATCTCCCAACTATCCCTGCAGCACAGTGTGGCCAAGTGTCTTCATTCTGTCCACTTGTGAGGAAAATGTTTCTTGGTTGCCTTAAAGGAAGATCCATTTTCTCCTTTCCCTTCCTTTTTGTAGGAAGACAGACAGATTTGGGATGAGACTGGATTCTACAGTCAAGAGCATTCATTCAGTAAGCAGTACACTAAATTTGAAAACTATGTCTCTGAAAGCTAGGGGCAGAGCCACTATTCTTGTTCTTATCTTTATGTTTTGTTGTTGTTTTGTTTTTACTTTATATGTGTGGGTGTTCTGCTGACATATATACCTATGCACCCTATATGCACAGTGCCTGTAGAGGCCAAAGGAGGGCATCAGATCCCTTTGGGACTGGAGTTAAAAACATTAGTGGCCATGTGCTTGCCAGGAATTTAATCTAGGTCCTCTGAAAAAAAAAAAAAAAAAAAAAAAAATCGGGTTCTTAACCGTGGAACCATCCATCCTCCTGGCCCTTAGGTAACTCCCGCTACTAGCATCCAAAACTATAGCCCATCTACTTACAATTCCATTTGACATGAGATGATGCCAATGTAATTTTCTACCACTATGATTTTTTTTGTAAAATTCTTCTACTTCAGGAATCAAATCCTCCAGTTCAGTAGGAAGTGAGACAAAGACTTTCTCAGAGCTCCTAGACCAGGCTCCCGCATTCAGAATTTTTATATTAACTGAATCAGCTGCAGGAAAGAAAATCAGAAATTATAAATATTTTTATGACAACTTAAATTTTGGTGAAGATAAACAAGAATGAAGATTTTGTTAAAAGAATCCCCTTTTTGTTAAGAAATAAGTATTCAGAGACCTAGCATTCTATTTTGACAAGTAGCTATAATATGGGATTCATAAAATCTCTGATGTTTACTTTAACTGAAAAAAGAAAGATATTTTTTTTAAGTTTAAAAATACACATATTTAATTATAAATAATACCTGGTAATGCCAACTTATTGTTTTTATGCATTTCCTTAAAAGCTTGGTTCAAGTCTTCAGATACTTTTATGTCCTGAAACATTCTAGCAAGCTTGTTCACATAATCTGCTGGCATACCAACTTCCTACAAAATTCAAAGATAGAGAGATAATAAATACATACTCTGACACAATAGTTAGAAAAGGTCTTAACAGAAAACTGTCTGGTTTGTTATTTGAGGTTTGGGGACTAAACCTGGGACCTCATGCATACTATACAAATGCTGCAGCAATGAGCTCCATCCTATCTTAGATGCTTTAGTAAAAAAATTCTCTTCTGTATTAGAATTTAGTGTAACACCTATTACATTTGAATCTTAGAAAATAAACAGGCATTTAGGTCATTTCTGCTTTGTTCAATTCCAGTATGCATGAATTTCAGTTACCACATGTGAATAAAATCAGCTCCCAACTCAGCTCAACTACTGCTGACACCAGTGTTTCAATGGAGTGCAACCTGTACCTCAAATCATCAACGAGGACAAAAATGACAGAAGGACATCACCGGTACAGCTCAGGCATACACAGCACGCCTAAGGGTCTCTGGGCTTGGCCATTACCTGTAAGAACTAACTCCTTATTGATCAGGATGACCTTAATAGATTAGAGGATGGTGATCCTGTAAGTCTCCACTTCCTTAACCTACAGGCATGAACCACCATTCACAGCTTTTTATAAAATTATAGTGGTTACTATTTATTTACAAATATTTCTATACTTAAACATTTATTACTAAAGACATGGTAAAAAGTTGGTGATTTTTTTCCTGGATACTACTTAAATAAAATCAGTTAAAATTGAGGGGTGGGTGCAAATGAAAGTACAACAGTAAAAACAAAGCAGGATTAAAATAAAGAAAATTCACTTTATTAGACACTATTATTTTATATACTTGCCAACATACTTATAAAATTAATCTACCTGATATCAATAGTAATACCAAGACACATTATTTTAGCATGCATATGAATCATGTGCTGTATCAATAAAACAAACACTTTTAGGCAAATGTGATAGCCCATCAGGCAAAGGGGCTTGCTGAAGGACCTGATCATCTTGAGTTCAATCCCTGGAACCCACAAGGTAGGAGAGACTGGGACTCTTGCAAACTATCCTTTGACTTTGTCAAGTTTCACACCCAGGACAACGAGCCAAGATGCCTATTTAACATATCAAAGCAGGAGACCAAAAAACATAAAGAATCTAAGCCCAGTCGGTTGGCAGAGACTAACGCACCAACCAAGGACCACACATAAAGGACCTAGAACCCCTGCTTAGATGTGGACATCAGTTAGACCAGCACCATTAGTTGAAGATGTAATCTTTTTTCGGTTGTATGGTATAGAAGGTCCTCTGAAAGGCTCCACCCAACAGGGTATGGAAGCAGATGCCAAACTTTGGACAACAGTGCAGGGAGTCTTATGGAAGATGGGGGGGGGGGTGCTTAGAAGGACATGGAGGGGACAGGAGCCCCACAAGGAGACCAACAAAGCTAAATATTCTGAGCCTAGGGGGTCCTGCAGAGACTGATGCACCAACCCAGGACCATGCACAGAAAGGACCTAGACTCCCTGCTCAGATGTAGCCGATTGGCAGCTCAGTCTCCACATGGATTTCCAGGTAAGGGGAGCAGGGGCTGCCTCTGTCATGAACACCGTTGCCTACTCTTTGATCACTCGCTCCTGATGATGCAGCCTGGCCAGGCCACAGAGGAAGAGGATCCAGGCAGCCCTGATGAGACTTGACAAACTATGGGAAGATGGCAGTGGAGGAGAAGCCCCCTTTCACTGGACTCGGGGAAGGACATGAAGGGGAGCAAAAAGGGAAGGAGGGTGGGACTGGGAGAAATTGAGGGAGGGGGCTTCAATCAGGATATATAATGAATAAATTGTGAAAAAAAATTTAAGTAAATTAAAAAAAAAAACATATCAAAGCCGACCTGGCCTCTGGGTTCTCCTAGCATCCCTCAGTGCCTACCTGTTACAGAGCTGGCATACACTGTTCCCTAATTTCGGTTATCCACCCACTTTTGTATCTTTGGCCTCCTGGCTGTTACACCTGGTTCCTCTCTCCCCCTTCCCCTCCCTGTCTCCTTACAAGGGTCAGGGTCATGACCACTCTGGGCCTTTCCAGATGTGTCTGCCTCTGGCTATGTCTCTCTTTAATCTACAATAAACTTTTTCCTCCACCATACCTAGCAGCAGTCATGTCCTTTCCTTTCCATTTCATTCTCCTGGTGCTGAAAGCATGGGTGTGGTGTGAATGAGTCCCTTCCCCAAGGAACTCAGCAGTCCCTAACAAGCTGCTGGCCTACTCTCCTCAGGTGTATATGGAATTTAATTCTAGAATCTGCCTGTGCAGCTGCTGCTTCCCTCCACCTTATCTAACCGTCCACGCCTCCGCACCTACTCAGTCCTACGTCCCCACTGTGCCATTTTGGAGCACAGAGCGCGTGGGAATGTCCTTGCTATTTCTTTGGGGCACCCACCACATGAACACCCTCAGCACTGGCCTGCAGGGCCACCACCTAGACACTTGTACTAAAACACTTGCACCTCTCCAACTGTTTTCTCCTCTACCTGCTCTAACCGAGGACTAACAGCTGAGCTGCCTTAAGACCTCTTCTGCCTGCCTCTACCCCACACCCAATAAAATGTAAAAAAAATTGTACTTACTCTTAGCCACTCTACCATGTTTTCTTCAATCTCACTATCAGCAGAGATGTCCAATATGAGACGTCGGGTAAGATGAGCTTTGTGGTACCTCATAAAAACATCTTTGTTCTGTACATATTTAAGTACCAAGAGCTGCACAGAAGATAAAGTTACTTTAAATTCTTATATACTTGGTCATTTCTGTCACATAGACCTTTCTATGTCTCCCAACAGCCAGGATACACAGATTTATAAAGAGATAAACAGAGGTCTGTTAATTTACTCATTTCTGAGAAACCCATTCTAGTAACTACTTCACCAGCAAATTTGACACTGCTTTTGCTTATTTATTCACTCACTCACCTATTTACTTACTTACTTACTTACTTACTTACTTACTTACTTACTTATTTATTTAGAGGCGGTGTATGCCTGGAACTCTCTATGTGTAGCAGCTGGGTTCAAACTCAAGAGATCAACCAACTTTCCCCTCCTGAATGATGGAATTAAAGGTGTGCAGTACCATACCTGGCTACATATTTGAGACTTTAAACCAATTAATCTTTCAGTTCCTGTTAAGTTTTTTCAGATTTCATATAAATGTAAGAATACCTTATAGGGAAACTAGTAGTAATTTCTCAATACATCTTACTTTTAATTTTGACAGCAATCATCTCCCTAGGCCTTTCTGTCTGTACTTGTGATCTTTCTCTCATTTAACCCAACTCTCTGCACCTAAATAATTTTACTACCAACCAACCAACCAGGATGACCCAAAGAACTGAAGAGATGGTTCAGCAGTTAAGAGCACTGGCTGCTCTTCCAGAAGACCAGAGTTTAATTCCCAGCACCCACAGGCAGCTCACAACTGTAACTGCAGTTTAGGGGATCTGACATCTTCACAGACATACATACAGGCAAAACACTAATGCACATAAAAATAATAAAAAATCTAAACAAACAAATAACTAACTTTCACCTACTCTCATTGCTCCCTATCTCTCCTGAGATCTAACAAAATGGAGTGAAAAGCTCCACTTGTTTATTTGTTCTTTAACGGAAACAGACTTTAATCACCTACAGCATCAAGAAAGAAGCCAGGAGGAATGGTGATACATACCTATTAGCCAGCCCTCAGGAGATGTCACTGAATGGTATAGTGCCTGTCTAGCATGTACAGGCCCACGTCAAATGTCAGTCTCCAACACAACACACAGGCAAGCACCACATGCAGGAAAGGGCACACAGCACGCACACACACAAAGACAAAGAGGAACAAACAGAAAGCTACTGAATAAAGATTTTTCGGAAAAACCTTTATGAAGGTGTTACACTGCAAAACTTTATAATGTTTACAGATAAATACAGTTCTTTCTGAGTGTAGTGTGCACATGCGTGACATGGAGGCCAGAAGCTGACATCTGGCACCTTCCTCCATTCCTCTGCACATTTACTTACCTACTTATTTTTATGCGTATGGGTGTTCCTCCATGTACCACAGACATGCAATGGGATGGTTCTGAAAGCTTGGTGCTGCAAACTAAACTCAGGTCCTCTGCAAGAGGAGCCAGTGCTCTCTACTGAGCCATCTCTCCAGTGCACCTCAGTTTTTGTGATAGAGTTTCCCACTGAACTTAGAGCTCACCAATTCAGCAAAATTGGTTCGTCGGTTAGCCCTGGCATCCACCTCTCTATGGCACCACATGCTTACCCCCGGCACCGGGTTACAGCTGCACATCACCACACTCAGCTTTTCCTTTTCTTTTTAATGATTTATTTATTTATTTTCATTTCATGTACATCAGTGTGTTGCCTGCATGTATGTCTGTGTGAGGGAGTTGGATAAGATCCCCTGGAACGAGACTGACAGACAGTTGTGAGGTGTCATGTAAGTGCTGGGTATTGAACCAGGGTCCTCTGGAAAAGCAGCCAGTGCTCTTAAACACTAAGCTATCTCTCCAGCCCCAACTTTTGCTTTTTGACGTGGGTGCAGGAAGTCTAGATTCAGGTCCTTATGCTTACACAGCAAGCACTTTCCCCCACTGAGCTATCAAATTAAGTTTATTTAAGAACCTGTAGGATAGCAAAATATCTACTCTTAAAAAAAAAAAAAAAAAAAAGATTTATTTTGTTATATATATAGTGTCCTGCTTGCATGTACACCTGCATGCCAGAAGAAGGCACTAGATCTCATAGATAGTTGTGAGCTATCATATGGTTGCTGGGAATTGAACTCTGGACCTCTGGAAGAACAGCCAGTTCTCTTAACCTCTGAGCCATCTCTCCAGGGCCCTATTCTTCCTTCTCAGAAGGACAACACTGCCTTGGAAAGAATCCTCATGCTCTCCTTACAGGCACAACTAAAATATTTACAGAAAAGTGAGCATGTTCATTCCTGAGTGGCATTCTAAAAACAGAAGTTCAGCAGGCCCCAGGTATTCCTATGCCCCATTTCAATCCTTCAAACATTTGCTTCACACCTTAGGTAGTTATGCCCCAAAACATGCCTGCTATATTTCCTTTCTGGTTAGACCTACTGAACTGAGTATACTCAGAACTATGCCTTCCCAGGACTTGTTTCCCTATATGAATGTATACAGGTCCCGATATACCATCTCAATGCTCCCTTTGTTGGGAGAAGATCGTCGACTTGATATAACCACTCCTCCGTACCTACTACAGGAAATAAAACTTTACTGATGAAGAAATAAAATTCTAAAAAATGTCCTTACCACTTCTTTAAGCTTCGCTTCAATCTCCTCAGAGGTTAATTTTTTGCTTAAGGGTGTTTTCCTTAACAACATGTCACAGTAATTGGCAAGCAACTCGGGACATTTCGATTCAGGTTGAGTTTTCAACCCCACTCTAGGGAAGGAAAAAAAAAGCAGTTATCTTTTACTACAATATTACAGTCCCCTGAGCAACTATTTCTGAAATGATTTTTCTCTGTCTCCACAGTACTGGTGACGGAGAATTGGCAATGGGCACCAAATGTGAAAGAATCATGAAGACACAAACAAGAGACCATATGTTAGCAGTGGGTTCAACCACTGCTCAGCAGAGAAAGAGCAGATCACTCCAATCGAAGTATGAACCGAGCCGGCTCAATCTGTGCCGCAGCTGTGCTGAGGATCAGCCTCGCTCTGGTTAACCAGCACATGTAAGAAATGTCCTTCATGGGCCGGGCATGGTAGCACAAGCCTTTAGTCCCAGCACTCAGGAGGCAGAGGCAAGCGGATCTCTGTGAGTTTGAGCCTGGTCTACAAATGAACCCTGTCTCAAAAACAAAAAAGTCCTTCTTTGGTTTTCAACTGAAAGCACAGTCACTCCGAGCCAGTGTGGCCACCAAAACGTCTATTGCCCTCCAGCAACACTTCTCCAAAGCAGGGAGTCAGCAACCCTGGAAGCTCCTCAGTCTGAGTTCCAATCCTTTCACCACAGCTGCTTCTGTAGCTCTGTAGTATTAAAACTACTCATTTATATTAAAAAAAAAAAAAAAAACATTCTAGAAATTAAACACCAATAAACAAAATAATCCAATTAAAAATTCTAACAACTTGGAAAAAAAAGGTACTTTCCAAAAGAGTAAATATTTTGTTAAAGTAGATTAAAAAAAAAAAAATCTAAGTTGAAGAATTCTAACAGCAAAATAGCAAAAATTTTAGTAACAACAACAAAAGGCAAACAGAGCCAGGCATGCAATCACAGCACTGCAGAGCTGGGGCGGAGACTCTGTAGTCACACTTCCTGTAAGTCAAAGATAAAGCCAGCTGTAGTGCCACAAGCCTTTAATACAAGCACTGGTAGAAAGGGATGAGGCTTTTTGTAGCCAGGCCAGCCTGACCTACATAGAAAGTTCCAGGTTAGCCGGGGGTACATAGTGAGACAAACAAAAAACCTAAAGATATTAAAGGCTGTGAAGCTTAGAGATGTTCAGTGGTTAGGAACACTGGCTGTTCTTCCAAAGGACCCGGATTTGGTTGCTGGCTCCCAAATAACCTTAACTCTAGTTCCAGGGGATCCAAGGCTATCTTCTGACTTACATGGACACCAGGCACACATGGTAGACTTAAAGACATGTAGACAGATATTCATAGACATCAAAAATAATAATAATAAAAACAAGGACAAAAGACCTTCATCAGTTGGTAGAGTATTTACTTAGGATACAGAAAGCCCTGGGTTCAATTCCCAACAATGAATAAACCAGGCTCAGTGCAATGAATGCCAGCACTCAAAAAGTAGAGACAGGGAAGATTTGCAGTTGTCCTCCTTGGCCACAAAGAGGGTTCGAGACCATCCAAGGCTAGACCCTTTGTCTCAAAAACTAAACAAAACAAAATACCAACAAGTAAAACTTAAAAGCAACCCCAAGAAAAACCCAAACTTAGTAGGTAAAGAGGGCACCTTGCTTAACCAGCAACCCAGTAATGTGTAACATAGTCCCCCAAACTTGAATTAATTTTTTACAAAAGCTTACCCTTTTTGCTTCAAAGGCAATTCAAGTTTAAATATGGTAGCATCATTAACAACTGCTTTATATGCCTGCAAAAAAACCAACCCAATTTGAAATGGGATGAGATTTAACATTTCAAATATACAAATTACATGTTCAATGATACAAATAAATTAGAACCAGGTGTTTTTCTAAGTTTACTATTTTTTTTTGTGTGTGTGAACTAGAACTGGATGATGACTAAAAAAGTACTCACTCTATTACTGAATTACATCTCTAAACCAGCTTTAATTTTCAGTGGTATATCTGGCCTCAGTAGTTTTTGAAAATCAAACTTTACTGTTATTGGGGTGGTACAGGCTCAAGCATGTGCCATGTGCATGTGTGCTGTGGTGTGGAGATCTCCTCTCTTTTAAGAGTTCTAGAGAGGCTGGGCACGGTGGCGCACACCTGTGATCCCAGCACTCAAGGAGGCAGAGGCAGGCGGATTGCTGTGAGTTTGAGGCCAGCCTGGTCTACAAAGAGAGCCCAAGACAGCCAAGGCTACACAGAGAAACCCTGTCTTAAAAACAAAACAAAATCCAAAAAATGAATGAATGAATGAATGAATAAATAAATTTCAAAAAGGAGTTCTAGACAAAAACTCTAGGCAAGCATCATGGTAAGTGATTTATCCACTAAGTCGTTTCATTGACCCCTTCACAGGGTACTGTTATAAACATTTCAGCAAGGTCCTTGTTACAGCATAACTACCAATATTCTATCTATCAGTATTCTTGTCTTCACACCCATTTGCTCTTGTTCAGCTTCCTAACAACATTTTTGTTTCACCTCCTTTTTTCCTCAAACTGCTAACATTTCCTTTCCAGTGTCCATTCTCAATAAATGGTATGTTCTCCCATTTCACTAAAGGGGGAAGAAAAAAAACAAAACACAAAAACCAAAAAAAACATGACAGTCAGAAAAGATTCAATGTATAATGTTCCTATGAGAACAAGAACTGTAAAAGCAGCTCTCACAGGAGCTCCAAGGCATGGAGGATGGAAAGCATTAACTTCGGTGCAAAGGAGGTGGCTCCAAGGGTAACGGCAGTTGCTGCTAAGCCTTGTTCCTCATTTTTAGAAAGCCATCTCTTAGAAGTTGCCCTTTGACCTCCACACTCACATAAAGCTTGGCATGCACACACACCCTCACCTACCCCACCACCACTATCAAAGGTGCAGGCCTTTAATCCAGCACTTGGCAGGCAGAGGCAGGGGGATCTCTGAGTTAAGAGGCCAGCCTGGTCTACAAAGTGAGTTCCAGGACAGCCAAGGCTACAGAGAAACTCTATCTCTGGGATGAGATGTGGAGAGCAGCAATGGAACAAGGCACATCTCTTTTTTTGTTTGTTTGTTTGTTTTGTTGTTTTTGAGACAGGGTCTCTCTGTGTAGCCCTGGCTGTCCTGGACTCACTTTGTAGACCAGGCTGGCCTGGAACTCAGAGATCTGCCTGCCATGGCCTCCCAAGCGCTGTGATTAAAGGCACGCTTCACTACACCCATTGCAAAGCACATCTTAAAAGGAGAATAAATGAAAATTCAACCATCGGGAACCTTCAAAACAGAGGACAATATCCCAGAAAAAACTAAGGAGGGAGCAGTTTCCTAGTTGAATCTTAGTTCACAAAGCTACAAAAAGAATGTACGAGGTCCCTCCCACATTCTCAGTTTTCAACTTAGAAGCATCATTAAGTCAACTGTAACAGTGTCAACTTTTATTAAAATGTCCACACAGAGAAATATCACCTTATCTCTTGCAGTAAGGAAGCGAGGATCATCTTGAAAAGCTTCTTTGACGAGTTTACTGAACCTATTAAACAGTGTAAGTAATTGTTCCACATACTTCTCGGAGTCCTGGAAACAAAATGTTTTCCATTTCAGTTTTTAAAACAAACCAACAACAACACAAAAATGAAATCAAGAAAATATTATTCTAATAAAAGACTAGGGCTTTAAAATTGGGGAAATTTTTTTTCTTAAAAGTAAATCTGATTGATGTTCCAAATTACTACTTTATTGTTTCAATCGTCTCGTAGATGTGACTGGGATGACACGCACTGCTGCCACTGAAGGAACTTACAGTAGTGATGGTTTCAGCAGCTGCCACCATGTCTGCTAGGCCAGCACTGATGATGTGCTCCTCTAGATCCTTCAACATTGGCTCTATCCCATTAGGAACTTTGTCCATCAGTGAAAACATCAAATGTAACTCTGAAGGGACACAACACACTCATGTCATTACTCTATCCCAAAAAATAAATATGTCTTGATTAATGTCCATCACCTTTTGTTTTTTGTTTTGTGACAGGGGCTCACTATGTAGCCCAGGCTGGACTCAAACTCAAAAGGTGTATGTCACTATAAAGGCAACTATGTCTTCTTAGTCATAAGATCCTGAAGAAATGTTATGTGGGAGTTTGAAATATGTTATTAGTATCCTGTGGCTATAATTAGTTTAGAAATTAAAATAAAATAGTTTTTAAAATCTAATTAAAAGTGATCTTTTATTGCTAAGGCAACGCCACTTGACCTCCAGTAAGATTAAAAGCTTTTGTTCAAGAAAAAGTTGCTGGACGAGGAGACAGACAGGAAGACTGATTTTCAAGGCCACAGTAGGCTATACTGCAGGTTCTGGGGTAGCCTGGGCTACAAAGTAAGCTCATGTATCTTGGGGGAGAAGAATACAAATTTACACAGAAGACTACTACATTTCATAAAGTACAATATTAAAATTAAGAGATTAAAAACAAGGATAATAAAAATTTGTATTAGAGTTAACATTAACCTTTATTCATAAAACGTATAAAGCATTTAACTGGCATTCACACAGCCTTACTTCACAGTACTGATCATCTCTAAATGAACTATTTGCAAAGTTCAGTATGGATCAGATATAACTGTTTAGGCTGACACTCTTTCTATGAACTTGAGTGCACACAGAAGAGCTCGATGCTATTTACAGCTGCATGGCAGTTTTGGTCCTGCCTAGAACGCATGGGACCCTGACTCAAAAGCCAAATTCTGAGCTTAAGTGAGTTAAAATACATTCTTTAAAAGCAGCCAGAAACTGCACAGGACAATACACATAAAATATTAAAAGTGGCTTCCTAAGAGAAGTAAAAATGAGTAAATTTCATGTTTATTATATACCTACTTTCCAAAACATACCTTAATTAAGAAAATATTAATGGAGCCAGGCACAATGGTGTATACCTACGATTGATAGCACTTGAGGAGGCAGAGGCAGACAGAGGTCTGTAAGTTCAGCCTGTGTTTCTCTGTGTAGCCCTAGCTGTCCCAGAACTCACTCTATAGTCCAGGCTGGCCTTGAACTCAGAAATCCGCCTATCTCTGCCTCCTGAGTGCTCGCATTAAAGACATGCAGTGCTATGCCAGGCAGGATAAACATTATTAACATGCTATGTTTTCAGTATCATACTACAAAATTATTTTCTTAGTACCTGTGTGAGAGGGACATGCAGGCATGAGTGCAAGCCCTAAACATGTGAAAGTCAGATGACAACCTGGGAGTCTTCCTTCTACCACCTGTGCTCGGAGGCCAGGCCTTCTGAGCCACCTTTATTGTTTTCTAAAACGATTCACCAAGTTCCTACACAAAAGTGGAACACCCAGTTCTACTTTAGACTGTATGTCTACAACTTATACTAGCCTTTCAAAGCACAGTTGACTTTTAAGGAAAAAAAGACAAAAGCCTTCCCAAAGAAGTAAGTGTTGGTATATACAGGAGGAAATGTACCGCCATCTACAAGAATGACCCAATAACAATTAATCAGGTGATCTGCTTAAGATCTTCTCTTAAAAAGGTTATGTCTTTATGTGAGATTTTTACCTACTTTCGGTTTCATTTCGCTTGATCATGCCTTGGCATTCTGCTAAAATAGTCTCCTTAAACGAGGTCACCAGGGCATTTACACAGCATTCCATGAGCTGAAACACAGCAAAAACAGTAATGGCTTGTAGAAGCCTTACAGCACACTAATGAATCAAATCATGCCATTCAACAGGAAAAAAGTAAGTACAATGAAAGCAGACTTTATTTTTATACAGAGTTGTATTTGACGTATGAATGAATGAATTATACCACACTACTTACCAAAGTAAAGGAAAAAACTTAGCTTCTCTTTAAAATTTAGTTCTCCATAGAAGGGAGAAAGAAAGTTAAAAACATACAAAAACCAAAACAAAGCAAACTTTGGCTAACTTCTCTTACCTGGTGAAACCTGTATTAGAATCCTAATTCTACTTATAATCCAGTATGACTATGAATACGTTCTATAAACCACTGTCTGCTGCCTAGAGTAAGTGAACACCTAGTGCTCACAAGCAACACAGGTAGTAGCTGTTCTGAAGAGGAAACTATCTAACTAAGAGGCAGGGAAACTAAACTAAGGATCTGCTAAAAGTGACTCCTAAATTCCCCTCTGGGCAGGAGAGATGGTTCAGCAGTGAAAGGAATCTGTTACTCTTGCAGAAGGCCAGAACCCACACGGGGGCTACAAAAATCTGTAACTCTAATTCCAGTGTATGTGGCACCCTCTTCTGGGCACTGGACACATACAGTGAACACACATACATGCCTCTCCTGTACCCCACACCTGGTCTCCCTGGTGATGGCAGTCTAGAATCCCAAGGCCTTTCTCAAGCTAGGCAAGCTTGATCACTGAGCTATAGACTCAACACTTTTTCCTCATTTCTTTATTTCTGAGACATGGTCTCATTATATATTATTTGGCTGGCCTGGAACTCGCAGAGACCCACATGCTTCCACCTTTCAAGTAATGGGATCAAAAGTATGTGCTACCATACCCAGCCATGGAAACTTAAATTGGATTTTAAAAAGTAAGTAGTCCTAGAATGGACTAAGCCTTCTAGGTATACTAAATTAGACAAAGTAAAGAGAGGAAATAGAAAAAGTTATAAAAGTGGGATAAAAGTGGATTCTGAATGAAAATCGATAGTTTATGGATTTGGCACAGGAGTAAGAGATGATAACTCAGGGAAGTTTTAAACAGAGTATAAAATCAGTCAGATGTTCCTTCCATGTGGCCATTAGAGATCAGTGTAATGGTGACTGCACAGGATACGGGGTGGTAGAAAGACTGTGAAAGAAGCTGTTGAAATAATCAAGGGAAATGAAAAAGTCTGGGTTAACAAGACCAGATTTTTAAAAAATCTTAAAGGCGCAAACAATTCATACACAGTTCCTGCTGTATCACTGCCAAGAACTTATTTACCCCCCATGTAAGGATCAACAAAGTAAGAAGTGATGTGTGTGATCCTAGCATTCAAGATGCTGAGGCAGGAGAACACTGAGTTTTAGCCTACCTTCAGTTATATAGAGAGACCCTGTCACAATCAAATAAAGGTTGTGAGCATAGAAGCAAAATATAGAAATGCTAATATGTCTCTTCTGAAAAACCTAAACAGATCATTAGTTATATTAAACAGTGAAGGCAGTATTACATGTGTCTTAAGAATTATTCTGTCAAAAATTTTCCTTGGAATAGAAATAATATGGATAATCACTGAATATGCATTTAGGTAAGGGGATTCATTGTGATCCAAGCACTGAGAGGCTTCAAGAGGAGAATCTTGTATTCCAGGCAGCTGAGGCAAGAGAGCTGAAACTATTCTTTTTTTTTAAATGAGTAAAATATAAACCATTTTTCCTCCTTCTTAAAATGTTTATGTATTTCCTAATAAAAGCATCTTTGTTAAGTCTCTCTCAAATATGCCAATGACTATCTCATTTCTAGCATTCTAAAATAACACACACGGTTAAGAACTTCTTGCCCAATATGGTGGGAAGTTCTGCCCCAACTGCTGACCTGAGTATGCTCACTCAGTGTCTTCTCCTCTAAACATTAACCAATTTTATGTTATACATATGAGTTTTGCCTGCATGTATATATGTTCACTGCATGCATGGCTGGTGCCATCACAGGCCAGAAGAGGGTACCAGATCCCGTAGAACTAGAGGTACAGATGGTTGTGAACTGGGGACCAAACCTGGGTTCTCAGCTCTATACTGCTGAACCTTCACTCCAGACCCATACTCAACACTGATCCACACCAGTGAAACCAGACTAAAACCAGGTAAGTTTAATCATACAGAACTGATGGAGAAACTCACTCTAAATAGGCTTATGCCCCATTCACTTAATGTTTTCTATTTTGATAAATTTGCACATAAACATGCTGTTACTAGCAATCCAGAAATTTCAGATTTTAAAAATCTGGCCTGTAATGTCTCAAAATGTTGTAAAGGATATATATATATATATATATATATATATATATATATATATATATATATTTAATGTCATAGAACAGTAAATCCAGCTATGATGGCAAAAACCTTAAATCCCAAAACTTAAGAAGCTGAGGTAGGTCGATTCTGTAAGTTCAGGCCAGCCAATAGTAAAGACCCCATCTCCAAAACCAAGAAAGTCATAGTTAAAAAACAACAACAACAAACCAAAATAAAACAACAGACTATCACACAATATATTGTAACAATAAGCATTATTCCATAAACCTTTTGTTGCAGATATGTACAAATAAACTATAAACACACACACATATATAAACTAAGATACATACATACATACATACATAGTACTTCTTATGGGTTACAAGGAGAATTAAAAGGGGAGGTCAAATTGAATAAAGACAACTGCACAGAATTTAGTAACTGCCTCAATGACAGGAACCAGGTTGCTGACCTGAGCACAGAGACCTACCGGGTTCTGCTTCCCTTGTGCTGACATTGTTTTTAAATAAAGAGGTAAAGGAATCAGAGTGATACTTCTGAAAATTTGGCATAAACTTATAAAACAAAGATAAATATAAATAATAAATACGCCCAGCTTCATCCATTATTTAATTTTTAAAACATTTTATTTTATGTTTAAGAATGTTTTGCCTGGTGCACATGTGTGTACCAAAAAGTGGCATTAGACCCTGTGGAACTGAAGTCACGGAGAGTGGTGAGCTTCTGTGTGGGTGCTCGTAGTAAAATCTGCAACCCTGTTAGAGCGGTAAATCCTATTACCTGCTGAGCTGGCTCTCCAGCGACTTAATCTTTTTAACCTTCCTTTTATTTCATGTGTACAGGTGTTCTGAGTGCAGGTTTTTGGCAGGAGACAGAAAGAGAGTGTTGGTGTTGGGATTCCCTGGAACTAATGTTACTTACAGTTGTGAGTCCCCATCTGGGTGCTGAGAATCAAACCCAGACTCTGAAAGAGGAGCCAGTGATCTTAACTATTGAGCCACCTCTCCAGCCACTGCTGGTAACTTTTTCTTTTGTTTTTTTAGATAGGATTTCTCTGTGTAGCCTTGGCTGACTCAGATTCCCTTTGTAGACCAGGCTGGCCTTGAACTCACAGCAATCTGCCTGCCTCTGCCTCCCTGAGTGCTGGGATTAAAGGCGCTCACCATTACGCCTGGCTTACTGTCAACTTTTTAAATCCACATAAAATCTTTTAAAATTTGTTACACTGGAAAATTGAAAAATATTAAAAACCAATAAAACTTAAGTCTGTACAGAGGAATCCTAATAAGAACTATGACAATCCAAAAGTCAGTTTAGAATTATACAGCAATTTGTAAATGGGTTATACCCTTTCTTCGCAGTCTTATTTCCAGGAGATTCCATCTCAAGACAGTACAAAGTATAAGAAAGGATATATTTGTAGAATATTTAAATTTCTTTATTTAAAAAAACCCAGTTATTAGCACACATAAGCAGCATTAACTAGACTTGGAGTTATCAACAACAATAAAAAAAGGAGGTGGGTGTATTGGCGCACGCCTGTTATCCCAGCACTTGGAAGGCAGAGGCAGGTCAATCTCTGAGTTCCAGGCCAGCCTGGTCTACAGAGCGAGTTACAAGACAGCCAGAGCTACACAGAGAAACCCTGACTGGGAAAACCAAACCTGTCAACAGTGAGAAGATGGCTCTAAGTAGAAAACTGACTAGCTGTACTACAGTGTACTTATCATGCTACGGCAGTGCCGGGTCAATATGCACACAATTTCATACACTTCTTCAAAATGCCAGAGTGCAGCAAAGAAGAGAGTAGGAGGGAAGGGAAGAGGAAAAGAAGTAAAGAGTACAAGAATGGCGATGCTATTATTGTATACCACCATTTCTCAATTCATCACCCTGAGGACCGGGAAGGGTCCTGGTCAGGGGCAGAGCGTTTGTCTGGCATGCATGAGGGTATGGATTTGGTTGTCAGCACAACCAGAAAAAAAGAAACAAACTAAAACCTGTGTGGGAGAGGTTATGGGTACTACTGAGCCTGGTGACTGAATTTGATCCCTGGAACCTTTATGAAAGAGAGAACCAATCCCTGCAAGCTATCCTATGATCTCCACATGCATGCTCTGGCACATGTGCTCCTACACATACACACATGTAAAATAAATAGGCATTAAAGTCATTTATAAAATCATTTTTATCATGCAGAAAAAAGAAAGAGATTGCTAGATTTCTTCTCTTGGTTCAAATGAGTCTCATCATATACCAAGAAAGTCCTTTTCCTGAGAAGAGACCATTTTCATATTTCTTCGCCAACACTGACCAAAGCACTACATACATGGTTGATCCTAAATATATACTTGCTATATGAAAACATGTTGAATAAAAAGGACAGCGATAAACCATCTCTCTCTCCTTGGATTCCCTTTCCATCTCCATTTGCTAGCTTCTACAAAGAAAACCTTTTTGTCAAATGCCATTACCTCCTTCCTGTATTTGTTTCCCTGCGATGAGCAATCTATCCCCATGGTCTACAAGGTGAAATACTTAGCAATGTGCCTAACGTTTCACTCTGCTACACCAGGACTAGAAACACTTCAAAGGCAGGGCTGCCACAGGCACAGCCAGCACTTAAGAAGCCGTGTGTGAGAAGCATTCCCAGATCTGTGGAGGTGGAGGATGAGACAAAAGGGCTAAGCGATACAGGAGCTTCTTCTTTTAGTGGGATTCAATTAGTTCTACTCCACTGAAATTTAATACAGACAACAAAACAGGTCTTCCTCTTGTTAGTTACATTGATTTGTAAATAAGAGTTTATTCTGCCCCAACTATAAATAAGAGTTGAACTAAAAGTTATTTAAGTTTTCTCTATTTATATTTTGAAATTAGATTCTTATTTGGAGACGGGCAGCACAAACGTGAAGGTCAGAGGATAATATGCAGGAGTTGTTCTGTCTTTCCACCATGTGGGTCCTGAGGACTGAACTTAAGTCAGTAGGCTTGGCAGTGAGCACACCCTACCTGCTGAGCCACCTGCCAGCTCAGGGTTCTGTTTTAACACTACCATTCAAGTCCCTCAACCAAACAAGGGCGTCTGTATTCAGGAGTTAGTTCATTCTCTCTATGAAACTGACTTCTCTTGGCTTCTCTGGCTTGGTTAAGATCTTTCCCACCACTGTAACTAGTGACAGCTACTTCATTTCTAAACTATCTACCCAAGCACAACTCCATATCACCATCACCATTGTTTTATGGTGGGATTACAAATGAGTGCCACTGAATCTGGCATTTTATATGGACTTCCAAGTCACGGGGCTTCAATTTTTAACTAATAATAAGTCATTTTCCTGGCACTTTTGTGTTTTTAAAATGTTTTCTACTTGGTTGCTCTGTAACAGCACAATTCACCTACACAACAAGCACAGTCCCCACTGAGCCACTTCCCTAGGCCACAGGGTATACTTCTGATCATGGCATACCTGTTTAAAAATATACAACAGCCCTATCTTCTGAATAGGCCCAAGCCTGGCTACAAATTTCTATGAAAAATTTCTATAAATAACCACTAAATTAGCCCTCAACTTTTTGTATTTTGTTTGCCAGTATCAAAATTACTTTAATGGATCAAAACCATATATACTACGAATCATGAATAAGCGGTCTTCTTCAAGGAAAAAAAAAGTCAAAGACTCTACTTAGTGTGAGATTTAAACAAAGAATAAAACTAGCATGACTATCAATCAAGATAACAGAACTCAAAAAAAGGTAATGAGTAAAATCCCACTGATCAGCTCTTTTAAATATATATACAGAACATATGTTTTTAGTACAAATACAGCATACTTAATGAGAATGACTAAAGCTTACATGCTGTACATTACACACAGTAAAGTCTAGAAAGCTCAGAATAATATGCCTTCACAGATGTACTTTCCTCTCTGGAGATTATTATAACCAGTTACCTCTGCTAGTTAAGGTCATTACAAAGACAGGTGTGGGAGACTAAAGAGATGCCTCAGCAGCTAGGAGCACTGTCTGTTCTTCCAGAGAGTTCAGCATCCACTCGCTGATGCACAACCACCTGTGACTCCAGTTCCAGGGGTCCGAGACCCTCTTCTGATCGCCACAGGTACCAGACACACACAGTGCACATACATACATGCAGGCAAGCCACATATGAAATAAAATAAATTAAAGAGAACAACAAAAGAAGTGATGTCAGTGGTGTGTCTGTCACCCTGTGCTGCATGCTCCAGACTGTCCCAGAAAGCACACAGCCACACACTTACCGCTTCAACTGAGTTGCACTCTCGTCTTGTTTCTAAGTAACGGACGGCCCTTTTTTCTTCTTCTTTTAGTTTAGCATCTGCCTGTCCAGAAGCAAAATAGCAATCATTTTAAGACTATCAGCAGACCCGTTGAAACTACAAAATGCACTGAATTCTGACTTACATATTTCATGTAATTCTGCACACCATTCTGCTGTAAATACGAGGGTGCCTGTGTTCTATAAAATCTCTCTGTTGAGTCCAAATATGCCTTCTCAAAATTATCCCTATAGATCTGAAGCTTGTCCTCAGGATTAGAACAAAGGTTAACTGAAAGACAGAAAATAAAGTTACGTTAGCTCTATTTGAGTATTTTGAGAATGACAGAGGAATAACATACTGGGGTACGGTTATGAGTCTAGAAAAGTTCCAAAGGTCATAGCACAAAACAGTAAACTAACAAATACTATAGTCATAGAGAATATCTTATTTAAAAGAAAAGAGACTGCCTTCTAAACTGATGGTTTTAACTGAATCTTCAGGAATAAACAAAAATTGCATGGTCAGGATAAGAAAATCAATACCAAAAAGCACAAAAGCTCCAGTGCACTGACAATCTGCCTAACAGAACACAAGGGAAAAACAGCTGTGGAGGGCCTCACCCCTGAGTTTAGCGTGAGTAACACTGAAAGGGTAAGAAGCAGAGCACTGGTGTGATGGCTCACAGGGAAAGGCACTTGCTGTCAAGCCTTACGGCTTGAATTCAATCCCGGAGACCCACACAGTGGAAAGAGTAACTCCTGCAAGTTGTTCTCTGACCTACACACACACACACAGAACAGCACAGCATGGAACACACATGTCTGTACACAAATAAATAAAAACAAAATAAAATGGGAAAAGGGGGCTAAGGATATAGTTCATAGCAGTTTAGGCCCTAGGTTTAATTTTCAGTACTAGAAAAAAATTTACTGAAATATCATTTCAAAAGTCTAGATGTAAAATTTAAAGAGGTCTTGACCGGTGGCAGGTAAAATAAAAAGCACAATTTCAAAGATAATACTGAAGAAAATCTAAAGACTTAACAAAGATAGGATAAAAACATTTTTAAATGACTAAAAGTTCATTAATTCAACAAATATATTTACTGAGGATGACTTTGTGTTACATATACTAATTCTGTAAAATAAGACTCTTAAGCAAAATATTATGCCTGGGAGGCACAATTACTCTGCATCACTAAATGTGAGGGCTCATTTTAGTCTGAAAATTAGGAAAGGTAAAATGAGGGATGAGGATGAGTTTAAAACGAGCAAAGGAATTTGCCTGAAAAGGACAAATGACATCATTGTTACAAGTTAAGAAGGCAGAAAGAACATCTGAAAACATTAACACCGAATAAAGTTACCTTTTACGAGCTATAGGTGGCAATTTATAGTTCGCTAGTGTAGGACACCAGAAAGTTTTAACCAAGAAGTTACTAATGAAGAAATATGAAAAATGAATTTAACTTTAGCAGGTTTCTTTGACACAGAGTCAATGCCAATAAAAAAAGTCTATGGTACAAAAAGCAGATATGTGGCTCACAAAACTGTAATATCCTAAGATTCTAGGAGGAAAATGTGACTACAAAAGTTGAGAACATACCATAGGACTCTCGAACTCCTATGACCAGCTGAGAATCAAAAGCTTCCCCTAATCTCTCCGCGTGCACCAGTTTCATTGCGCTATCCTGGAGTCTGTTTTTTATATTTGAAAAAATTGACTCATTCCACGTATCAAGCATGAGCTGGGAAAGTAAGAAAATACAGCATCATTTTCAAGTATTAACATGTCAAGTATCATACACAAAAGTTTCAGGACAAATGGTAGAAAAGGAAATCCTATTGCTAGATCTGCATTGCTGAGGATTTTAGAAGTCACATCTTTAGCATAACAGTAAAGAACTCGGTCAACATGACAACACACATCCTTAATCTGAGCACTCAGACGCAGAGGGAGGAGGATCTGAGTTAGAGGCCAGACTGGTCTACAGGGTGAGTTCCAGGACAGCCAGGCTACACAGAGAAACCCAGTCTCAAAAATCTAAAAAACAAACAAAAAAAAAAACTAATGCTTCACAATAGAATTTGGATCCCAGTCCTGCTGTTTATTTCCTTTCCCATGAGCAAACTATTAACAGCCCAAATGTCCAGTGTTTGTTAGAAAAATTAAATATGGTAATACATGGAAGACTATGTATTTAGAATGTTCACATTCATGTTTATGCTAATGGTCTTATTAAAAATGCAGCCACTTCTGATGAGAACTGATAGACTAAGATCAGAAAGAAGGAGAGGAGGACCTCCCCTATCAGTGGACTTGGGGAGGGGCATGCATGCAGAAAGGGGGGGGGAGTAGGGACCGAGAGGGAAAGAGGGAGGGGCCTGTGGATGGGATACAAAATGAATAAAGTGTAATTAATAAAAGTTAAATAAAAAATTTAAAAAAATGTGTACATCTATCTACTAGCTGGCTACCAAACTATAGAAATAAAGTATACACACTGGTAAACAGACTGATGTTCCGTGTAACACTGTCAGACACTTATTAGTAATGGTAAGAGCAGCAATAAAGGTTAACAATGCTGTAACTCTCACCATGTACATGTGACTACACTATGTATCTTCCACAGGCAATTAACATGACACTCACAGTCCTCTTTGTGTGACAGCTGGGTCCTAGTAGGCAGCACTAACATGCCTGCATAAATCCAGTAAATATGGTCCCAGAATCAATGCTTATTCTAATCAGTAAGCCTCACAGTAAGTTAAAACCTGGAGGGGAAAAAAAAAAGCTGGGCAGTGGTAGCACACACCCTTGATCCCAGCACTCAGGAGGCAAAGGCAGGCAGATCACTGTGAGTAAAAGGCTGGCCTGGTCTACAGCTCCAGGGTAGCCAGGGCTGTCACAAAGAGAAAAACCCTATCTCAAAACAAACAAACAAACAAAAAAAAAAAAACAGGAAAAATGAAAAGAATGAAAAAAAAAAAAACAAAAGAGGACAAGATTATGGGGCTACACATTAAACAACACCTTCAAAAGGGTTTTTTTTTTTTTGCCTAAAAAAGAAAATACATGTTTTAATTTGCAGTTATTTCTAGCACTAAAAATCATATGTATCTAATTTTTCAGTATCCCCATATAAAGCAAATTTTAAGAGTAGGATAGGACAGTAATACACACACCGCACAATTCTGTTGTTGGTCTGTTAACATAACTATCACAGCAAACAGTATGTGAAGTTCAAATGGCAGTTTTTCTTTTTCAACGCTCCATTAAGGCTTAGTAGTAGTGCTTATGTAGCATGTGTGTGCTCCTGTATAAGCTCTGGTTCCATTCAGTTCTCACTGGTAGGAATGTAGTTGGTAAATGAGTATGGAAATATAACAAAATAATTTAGAGTTGAAAGTCCTTGGGACACATAGGGCTAGCCTTTGTCGACTCAAGTATAGGTAGTTACCAGGCACAGGCTTTAAACATGTACTATTTAAAAATAAGCACAGTGCACACCAAGCTTAAACCAGCACAAAGAAACTATAAAGATGACAGCTTGTTAGCCACAATTAAACAGAAAGTTAGAAGACAATCTAATGAAAGAATTTTTCAAAGAGAAAATGCATGATTAATTCACAGGAAGATAAAGTACAAAGAAATAACACAAAACAAGATGCTGAAGATAAAACCAGAAAAGCTTAAAAAAAAAAAAAAAAAAAAAGGAAAAACTGAGGAGGTAATGTTTTAAAAAAAAAACACATAGTTAAGAGCACATAAAAAAATAAAGGAAAGCTGAAGCTAAAATTTATGAATGAAAGTTTCACACACACAAACAAATCCTAGTATCTATAAAGACTCTACTTGTGAAGTAGCAAAACCTACTTACCTTTCGAACAATACTATCTTCCATATTTGATTTTTTATTGCTGCTTTGTTTACCCAATAAAGTAACCTCTAGCTGACAAAAAGGTTTTGGTAAAATATCACATTGTGTGAAGAATTTTCTCCATTCAACAATATATGCCTTTAGCAAAGCTGTATCATCTTGATGGCTCAGTACACGCTGAAAAACAAGATGGTATTGACTTGAAATAAACTTCATACGCTTTGAAAAAAGAACATTATGTAGTCAAGCAATAATTTTAAAATACATGATTTACAGTACAAACTATTATATTTAAGGGAACCTAAACACATGTCCTGAACATTTTGTACATAAATGTCCATAGCCTTGTTATCTGAAACAGTCAAAAGTAGTACATGTAAACCGGCAGTACTGAAGCAGGCCTTTAATACCAGCACTTGGTAGGTACAATCTCTGGGTTCAAGGACAGCCTGGTCTACTAATCAAGTTCCAGGATAGCCAGGGCTAAAGAGATAAATCCTGTGTTGAAAAACAAAAACAAGGTAACAGCAAAAGTAGTAAATGTTAAGAGCCATTATCTGACAAAGGATAACCAGTGTGTGGTGCAGCTACACAACACAACTCTGCTGAGAACAGAGCACAGGTGAGTCCCGAAAATAGTATCCCAAGTCAGACCACTCACAAAAAGGTCACAGTTCATGAAATGCCAAGAACAGATGAATTCAGAGGTAAAAAATTCATGTTTAATGGTGAACAGGATTTGAGAGGAGAGGTAATAGAGTATGACTGCCTATTAACAGTACAGTTTCTTCAGAGGGTGACAAAAATATTCTGGAATTAGTGGCTGATGTTACGTGAATAAACTAAACTTCTCTGCAACATAAACTTTAAGTGAGGTACTTTGTTTATAAGTTTTTGTTTTTCCCTTCTCATTCCTCTTGAGGCAGGATCTGACTATGCATCCCTGGCTGGCCAGGAACTCATTGTAGAGCAGGCTGACTTCTAACACAAAGATCAGCCTGCCTCTGCCTCTGAGCACTGGGATTAAAGGTGTGGGCTACCACCATCAGTTAAGATGGTAAAATTTTATGACGTGTAAATTATTTCTCTTTGCAGGGCTGGAAGTGGTGCTGAGGTCATCCCTAGGGCTTAACATGATAGTCAATATACGTCAATTATTTTTAAGGTGGTCATTTATCTCCCCACTACTGATACTGTGCTCATCTAGTGGCCAGCTTTAACCAAACAGAATGTTGCTGCTGCAATGTGAGACTTACAAGCCTCGACCTGAAGAAATGTTGTAGGCCCCACAATCACCTTCTGGGCTGTTTGACTTGAGAATGCTGGAATCATGTGGTGGAAGAGAAAACTGGACTGAGTAACAGTTATCTAATTATGCTCACTTGGACCTCCTGACCCTTGCAGAGCCCATGGCTGTTGGAGGTACCCTGCTGGTTGAGGTTGCAGTTCCTGCCTTAGGAGGCTCACTTCATCTGGAGAGTGCTTTGCAACACAGACTCCCACATGATATGTGGCCTCTGACACAGCTCCCTGCTAGCTACCCCTCCCTGCACTTATCTATATGTTACTCAAGCACTGACATTCTACTCTTATGATAGAAGCATGCTATATAATGCAAATCAAGCATCCTTGAAGTGCCCAGTTTCAACCAATTGTGTTTACCTATTCCTGGAGCCCCTCACCCACTCCCTTAGGGGCATATATACTTTGTTCTCTGAAAGTTGAATTAGCCATCAGCTGTTTCCAGGGTGTGTGATCCTTGCATGGTTCTCACTGGCCATTGTTCTCACTGGCCATTCCAGGCAGGTTTTTCTCCCTCCTAACTCCGCTGGCTGCTGGGAGGCAGACCCCAGGCAGGAGGAGAGGGACACATGACCAACTAATAATTCATTAAAACCTTGGGTGAAACTAGTTGAAGCCAGTGCACAATCCTCACTACACAACTGTTAACAAGTAAGCTAGTTATGTTAGGTTAGTGGGATAGCTCAGAGGCAGAGTGCTTGCCTAAGTGTGTGTGAGACTATGAATGGAAAAATACGTAAGTAAAATTAAATGGCTAGGCACTCCTTAAAATAAAATCAGGCTAGCAAAATGGCTCACTGGGTAAAGGCACTTGCTGTAAACCCGGCAACCTGAAGCAAACATGGCAGAAAAAGAGAACTGACTCCCAGAGGTGTCCTCTAACTGCCAGAGCACACCATGGCACATTATGCATGTGCACAAGCAGACAATTAGATAAACTGTAAAAAAGAAGTTTAAAGAAAAATCCTTTTCCTAATAAATTTCTCAAGCCCTATCTATCTTTTTTTGGCTTCCTCTTTGCTTTTTGAGACCTATATGTAAAGCATGTTAATATCTGATTCTTTTTAAGATTTATTTATTTACTTATTATGTATACAGTGCTCTGCCTACATGCCAGAAGAGGGCACTAGATCTCATTATAGACAGATGGTTGTGAGCCACCATGTGGCTGCTGGGAATTGAACTCAGGAACTTTGGAAGAGTAGCCAGTGCTCTTAACCTGAGCCATCTCTCCAGACCCAATATCTGATTCTTAGAGCCTATTTCCAGAAATTAAAGTGTAAACTCTGTTAATTTGAAATAAACTTTACTTGTTTTTATCCAAAATCATCAGCAAATAAACTAATGTTTTCTAGGGCACAAATTTATTGTGGTACTTAAACATTAATTTTTTTAAAAACATTTAATTTTCTAAATAAGGCTTTAAAACAGGGTTTCTCTGAATAGCTCTAGCTGTCCGGGAACTCGCTTTGTAGACCAGGCTGGAGTCTACAGAGATGCCCCTGGCTCTGCCTCCCGAGTGCTGGTGTTAAAGGTATGCACCACCCCCACCACCCTCAACTCCCGGCAACTAGTTTTCATTAAGGTAATTTCTTATGAAACTATCATTTAAAAGTTCCACCATTGCCAGGTGATGGCAAAGCACACCTTTAATCCCAGCATTTGGAGGCAGAAGCAGCTGGGTCTCTGTTAGTTCAAGTTTGAGGCCAGCCTGGTCTACAGAGTGAGTTCCAGGACAGCCAAGGATACACAGTGAAACCATGTCACAAAAAAAAAAAAAAAAAAAAAAAAAAAACAGACAGACACATATACACACAGAGCTGGGGGGCGGGGGGAGAGAAAGAGAGAGAGAGAGAGAGCGCTGGGGAATAAGAAGTTCTAGCATTCTAGTTTTCAGATTCCACTTTACATGAAGAAAAGTAATATGCTCTTCAGTTGCTTCTCAAAATGTTAAGGGATGCACTTGTTAGTGATGTCACAGTTACTTAGAAACAACCCCTTATCTTTTTGCATTCCTTTTTTTCCCCAAAAAAGATGATGTTAATTAAGAACTTAACCAAACTAATACTGGCATAATTAATCAGTTAACCAAATACTTGTAAAGTTAATAAAGTGTAAGATTTGTTTTCATTTTAGCAATACTAAAAACTTAAGCAGAATAACAAAACCTGAGTGCTGACTTTAGCCCAGTAGCAACAACTCAAAGCACAACTCCAGGATTTCACAGTCAGAGAAGTATCTGAACTTGAGGGGAATTAACTCCCACCTGAGAAGCTCTCGGTCATGAGGAAAGAAAACCTGCCCATGAAGGTTCTCTAGCACTGCAATACTCCACAGTCTGCCTTTGGGAAGCACCTACTCTGCTAAGAGCCCTCCAACTCTTGAGCTCACAGCACCTGGGTGTGTGCTCGCCTCAAGTTCCCAGTACTGCGACCACAGACAGCTGCCACCATGCGTAGTCTACGTGGTGCTGAAACTTGAACTCAGGCCCTTTTACACGCTAGTCAAGTAGTGGACCAATTGAACTCCACGTCCAGCCCTCTTACAGTCTTGTAATTGAGAATAATAATGTTCTGTTGACAGAACTGTAGGAAAGCTAATGACAATCACTTCATTCAAAAATATAAGAGATGTCAAAAGTTACTGCGAAGGCACACTATCCGAGTTCCACCCTGCAACCCATACAAGGAAGAGAGAACCACTTCAAAGTCGTCCTCATCTCCACAGGGACACTATGGCTCACCCCGCACACACACACACACACACACACACACATATACAATAACAAATGAATAAATCAAAGTAGTTTAAAACTTATTGTGAATTCTGAAACTACTTTAGAAACTTCTACCTTCAGGATCATAACATATACAGGTTTAAGCTTATGCAAGTTCATGTATAAGTAGGTATGCATGGATATGCATGAAAATACATGTGCAGGCCAGAAGACAGCTATGGTTTTGTCCCTCGGGTGCTATCTACTCTAATTTTCATTTTTTTTAAGACTAGCTCTCACTGGGCACGGTAGCATACACCTTTAATGGCAGCACAGGCAGGAGGATCTCTGCGAGTTCAAGGTCAGCCTGATTGATATAGTGTATACCAACCAGTGCTATGTAGAGAGACTCTGTCTCAAAAAAACAAAAACAGATGGAAACAACCAATTCTTTCACTGACCTAAAACTTCCCAAGTAAGCTGGCTGGCTAGAGAATCTCAGGAATCTTCTTGTTGCCACCCACCCAATGCTGAGATTACATATAAATGCCACCATGATCAGCTTATTCATTCATTCATTCATTCATTTTTGTGTGGGGAGGGGGAATGGGTACATACCACAGCATACATGTAGAGGTCAGAGAACAACTTTTACCTTGTAAGTCCACATGGGCCCCAGATATTGAACTCAGGTTTTCAGGCTTGATGCTAAGTACCTTAATCCACTGAGCCATCTCACTGGTTCACACTTGGCTCTTTCTAAGCTGGAGTTCTGAGAACCAAACTCATATCCTTGTGCTTGTAAGCCAAATACTTTACTGACTAGACCATCTCCACAGCCAGATATGCATTTTTGATATTTATTTTATTTTTAATTATGTGTAGTTGCATGTGTCTGATGTGCGTGAGTGTCCATATAAGAGAGAAACATTGGATTCCCTGGAGGTAAAGTTACAGGCAGTTTGTGAGTGTTTGATATGGGTGCTGGGCACTGAACTCCAGTCCTCTGCAAAAGGAGTGTATGTTCTTAAGCACTGACCCATCTCTCTAGCACCAAATACAGTTTTTAAAAGCAATCCAAGGGGCTAGGTATGGTGGCACACGCCTTTAATCCTAGCACTAAGGAGACAGAGGCAGGCAGATATTTGAGTTTGAGGCCAGCCTGGGCTATATATTGAATTCCAGGACAGCCAGAACTACAGTGAGACCCTGTTCCAAAAACAACCAACCAAAACAAACAAACAAACAAATAATAAGGATGAGGCAGTGGCTTACTGATCAAGGCCAAGCTTATTAGCCAAGCAGCTAAGGCTTTGATGCTCAGCATTAACAAGAAAAAAATGTAAAATAAAATTGGAAATATGCATAACTTACTGCTTGTGCTTGCTTAATAAACTCAAGAATATCTTCTTTTAAAGCTTGATGGATTTTTGATGAGCCTTTATCATCCCAGAGACAGACTGCATGTACATCCCTGTGAAAATAAAGCAGGTGGATAAATGTCAGTAATAAAACAGGAGCCCAGCAAGCATTCATCCTAAGTTCTTATTACAACAGTTTCAAACCATGGTAAAGTAATGTGGCTAAATCCATTCATAAGAACCAACCATTCTTTGTAAGAGATCTCAAACAGGTGACTGTTTCTATACTTCCATTGTTACTGCTTTTACTTTTTTGTTTGTTTGCTTTGTTGTTGTTTGTTTAGACAGTGTTTCTGTGTGTCGCCCTTGCTATTATAGAACTTGCTCTGTAGACCAGGGTGACCTCAAACTCAGATATAAAGGCATGCACGAAAACCTCCCAGCTGTTTTCCTTCTTAATTCTCTATTTGATGTATAAAAATTCATTACAAGTCAGGAGGTAGTGGTACACCCCTTTAATCCCAGCACTCAGGAGGCAGAGGCAGGTGGATCTCTAAGTTCAAGGCCAGCCTGGCCTACAAAGGAAATTCCAAAACACCCAAGGCTACACAGAAAAACCTTCTTGAAAAAACAAAACCAAACCAAACCCAAACCAAAAAAACAAACAAACATTACAAAAGCATGTCTGTCTCTTTATCTCTATCCCCAAAGTTAATTAATATTTTATTAGCCAGGAATGTGGTACAGGCCTGCAGTTCCAGAAATGGGAGGCAGAGAGAGGAAGACCCAGAAAGCTTGCAGTCAGCCAATTAAGCTGAATTAATGAGCTCCAGTTTACTAAGTAAAAAGACTTTGTTTACTCCCTTCTACCTTCTTTTATATAACCTTTTATACTAAAGCAACAGAGGAAGACAAGGCATCCAATATCAATCTTTGGCCTCTGCATACAGAGCATGCATGCCACATGCATGCCACATGCACGCACACATGCACACACCATTTTTGGGACCAAACTTGGGTCATCATGCTTACATAGCAAGCATTGTATCTATTGAGTCCTCTCCATAGTACCTGACTATATTTTGGTTGTCATTTTTCCCCCTGCTCTACTACTTGGTAATTGATCTCATAGGTTTTGAATATGCACTAATATTTATTGTTTCTATAATGTAAGTTAGTGTCTTTTCTTATTTCAACATAAACTATTCTAAGAAGTTGTGAAATTTGGGGATTTCATCCTGACCAACTCATAAATACTCCACATCTTTCTAGTTAAGTTATAAAGCTATCTTTCTATTTAAAAGATGCTTTTGTTCTTCTCACAGCTTTGACTGAATGAAAAATTGAAATGCAGCACCTGGGAAGACAAAAGTTCAAGAGAAAGGAAAGATCATTAAGCTGTACTTCTCAGAACTACTGCTGAAAGCTTTTCCTTCTTCATTGAAAATGGTTGATTTTCTAAACTACCACCGGTGCTTCCATTCAGACAGCAAGCACACACCTGCTGGCATTGCCTACAAGACAGCTGGGATAACCCCCACTTCTTTCTGTACTTGCTACACAGAACACTTGCAAATTTTGCTCCCCTCAGTGGTGTGACAGGTAAGCAACACTGGGACTCACACAGGAACAGCCACCTGAGGCCACAGCCTGAGCTCAATTAGCTGGCTGGACTGAGAAGTCCAAGGTGGACAGCTTCACCACACTGGCAGAGTCATTCATCTGTACTCCGAACTAGTGTAGGCTTGGCTTGCTATAGTCTAGCAATTTAAAACTTTGTTTCTAATGGTAAAATGTGTCCTCTTGCAAAGAGACCTGTGTACATGCCTTGACCATAGACACTACCTCAGCCCTGGAAGCCTTTCAAGTTTGCTTCAATTCACTTACACTCTGTGCCTGACCTTGGCTATGTTCCTGTTCCTATTTTCCCACCCCAGCACTGGGGTTAAACTAGGGCCTTGTTCATGTTATTCTACCACTGAGATATGTCACTAGACCAAAAGTTAGTTTTTAAAAAAGATGCAGGGTAGGACTAGAGAAATGGCCCAGTGACTAGGAATACTTGTTCATTACTCTCCCAGAGGCCTGCGTTGCAGCTCCCATCAGCCACATGGAAGCTTACAACTATTCAAGAGGATCTGGCATATTCTTCTGGCTTCTACAGGCACACAGTGTACTTGCATACATGCAGACTCACGTACTCATACATATTAAATTAAATAAATCTAAAAGACAGCTCACTTCGAAACTGAAGAAGAAAACCGTTTGGCTTTCTAAGGTAAACTTCGTGGTTAAAGGGGTAGTTTTAACTTGCTACACTGCCTCATGAGGTCTACTACTAAATGTTCTGTAAAGACATTTGACCAAGGGCTGATAACAAAGACTGGTCTCTAAGAACTGACCGTTTCTCACAAATAAATAAACTTCCCTGAAATAGTAACACTGGTTGATAGAAACATCATGATTATACTGAATTTATACTTACTCTTCCTAAGAGTCCAGAATTTGAGTGACTGAATGGTCACTTCCATTAACTCTTCATAACATATCACATGTTATCAGTCTTGCTGCTGAGGAAATTAAATGTCCCAGAGCTAGAGAGATGTCCAGGCAGTTAAGAGCACTTGTTTTTGCAGAGGTCGCAAGGTCAGTTCCTAGCAGCCATATCATGGCTCAAACTCCATTTCTAGGGGCTCTAATACCCTACTGTCCTACACCAGTATCAACTACACATACAGTATATGAACATACATGCATGTAAGATATTCAGTCTCATAAAATGAGACAAACAAATCTAAGAAAAAAATGTAATGTCCCAGGTGAATCCTCTGGAAAAGGACTTTTGGAAATTTGTGCTTAATCTCCTCCTTAAATCATCAGGCATGGTGGCACGTATCTTTAATCCCAATACTCTGGAGGCAGAGGCAGGCGTATCTCTGAGTTCAAGACCAGCTGGTCTATAAAGAGAGTTCCAGGACTGCCAAGGCTATACAAAGAAACCCTGTCTCAAACAAACAAACAAACAAACAAGTCCTTACTTCAACCAGTGTGCCTTTTCCCTGTATGTCCAGGCTTATGACTTCACCTAGCAGGTCAGGGACCCTAGAACGTATCTCAGTAATCCCCAACAGAACCACTAACAAAACCCACGTAAAAAGATCACATAAACTGATACTGTCCATCCAGTATGGAAACACAACAAAACCTACTCGGTTAACAAACAGAATTACTAGATTACTTACGAAAACAGATCAAACCACTGCTGTTTTGTTACAGATTCCTGGCGTAAAAGCTTCAAAACAATTGGACGCATGAAATCCCACTTGTCTTCAAACTGGAGAGAACCTTTATTCTAAAAAATAAAAAACAGATAAAAGACAGTTTAATTTTAAAACAATTAAATAAAACACCTCATATACTTTTATTTAAAAATATATTATATCTTTTAAGAGATGCCCAGAAAAATAAGGAGATCAAATTTAAAACAGTTTTCCAAAACAGAGTTCTTACAGGCTTAATCTGATAGCGGGACTCAGAGAACAATAACTATTAACACAAATCAGGGCTGGAATTGTAGGTTGGAATCACAGCCTAAGAGTAGAGTGCCCACTGTGCACAAGGCCCTGGGCTCAATCCTAGGAGAAGGAAGAGACAGCAATACTAAGACTGAGACTGAGTGTACAGAACTGCACAGTGAAGAATTTGCTCTAAAGGGTGTGGACTTTCCTCTTGGCTTCTGATAGATAATCCCTGGACAATTGGAATGTGTATCTAGTATAAGCCTGAGAACCTTAGGTCCTGTTTAAGGGACAAGCTAACCAATGTGGTTTTGATAGGGAACTGGCCGAATCTACATGGTCTTAAAAGTGGGCTGGCTAATTTAGAAAGATTAACAATGTAATTTAGAGAGGGGAGCTTTTGTGTCAATCTAAAGATTCAAAGGAACCAATGGACATAAAGCAATCATTTACGTCTTTTGTGAAGAAATTCCATACAAACTAGCCGGGAAAAAGTTAGATTAGCTTCCTGAGGCATAAGTCCTGTATATTATCATACACTGACATCATGTGCAGCCTAGAGGGAGGACAACAGAAGCTGAGCTTGGAACCGCCTAGACTCTGTGCTATGCTTCTCTCCCTTTAGCTGATCTTGAACTGAATGTTGCCAGTAAATAACAAATAACAGTAAGTATACCAGCTTACTGTAAATCCTGAGTCTTTCTGGTATTGGAAATGAGCAGGTATCTCACAGAGAGACTGAAGCCTATAATCTTGTAGATGTACTATACTCTTCACACTTTACAGCTGTTAGGCTGAAGAGATGGCTCAGCAATTTAAAAGCACTTTGCTGCTGCTGCAGAGACCTGGGTTTAGTTCCCAGCACCCACTGTGGCTCATAACTATCTGTAACTCCAGTTCTAGGGGATCTGACACCCTGTTCAGGCTTCCAGGGACACCAGCCATGCACAAGGTACACATTCATTCACGTACAATATTCATGGGGGGAGGGCTGGGTATGGTGGCACCCACCTCTAATCCTAGCACTTGGGAGGCCAAGACAGGTGAATGAATGTCTGTTAGTTCAAGGCCAGCCTGTCTACATAGTAAATTCTCGAACAAGCTATGGCTACAGAGACCCTGCTCAAGAAAACCCAAAACAAAACAACAAAAACAAAAACAAACAAACAAAACCACAAAAGTACAGCAGTCAGTGCTTGAGGCAAAAGAATGAAGACCTGAGCTCGAAATCCAGCACCAACATAAAAAGATAGGCATGGCCATAAACCTGCCAATAATCCCAGTATTGTAGGGTAGAGAAAGGAAGATCACTGGGGTTTGCAGGCCACTAGCCAAGCTCTAGGTTCAATGAGATACCCTGAGCCTCAAAAGTGTAAGGTGAAAAGTAATAGATCAGGACAGTCAACACCCTACTTTGTCTGGCACGCGCGCGCGCGCACACACACACACACACAACGAATGGGCTCCAGGGGCCTTCATGGATACTGAAATCTAGGAATGGTCAAGTCTCTTAGGTAAAATGACACAGTGCTTTGTGATCCACCTATTCCATCATTTTTAAGCCATCTTTAGATTACTTCTAGTTTGTTCGTTCTTTCAAGACAGAGTTTCTCTGTGCAGCCTTGGCTGTCCTGGAACACAACCGTAGACAGAGATCGGCCTGCCTTTGTCACCCAAGCGCTGGGATTAAAGATGTGCACCACCACAGCCAGGCTTACTTCTAATTCTTAATATATATTATGTTAAATAATTTTGTTCAAGACAAAATTATCAAGTGACAAGGAAAAAATCTGTGTATGTTTAAAAGTCTGTAAATGTTTTAAGTATTTTTGATTCACTGTTGGTTAAATCAGCAGATACAAAGCTTTGAATCCAGACAGTCACCTGTGCATTAGAACTCTACATGAAAATGTTGGAGGAAAACACTAATTTCACTTTATAATGCTAATAAAATCTTGACATGAAACTTGAGAGCAGCACAAGACACATGGAAAATATCAGATATAAAGATTTAAATGAGCATTTTCAAACCGAACAAGTACATCAAAACACTAATTCATCTTAAGCATTTTGTCCTATGTCTTAATAGGAGAAAAACAAAAACATCAATTAGTCACAGCAGCAGACAAAAAAGGGACCAACTTCATATGCACCAGGCAGCTGAGCTCCTATTCAGGCTAAACGTATACACAGGACTTGTTCTGGCCAATAAATTTCAATAAAATTCATATTTTTTTTTTCTTTTTTGACTTTTCCCCATTGTTTTTCTAATACAGTAGCACTAAATATTTCCTAAAACTCATGATTTTTAAGATACTTTAAATTTTAGGAGTATACTTATTTGTGTGTCTGCCTATGTGGGTGTATGAGTGCCATGCGTGCATCTGGAAGTCACAGGACAGGTTTTCAGAGTAGGTTCTCTTCTTCCAGCATGTCAGTTACAGAGGACTGAATTCAAGTTAGCAGGCTTGGCAGCAAGCACTTTAGTAGCTGGTCCATCTTGCCAGAACACACAAAAATATTTTTGAGAATACTGCTTAGCTTAATAATTTTTTGCAAGATTTTTTTGTTCTATTTGTTGCTTTTTATTTTTAAGCAGCCCTGGCTGTCCTGGAACTCTCTATAAACCAATCAATCTGGCTTTGAAACTCACAGAGATCCGCCTGCCTCTGCCTGGGGGTAAGTGGTGGGATTACAGGCGTGTGCTATCACCACTCATCACAGTTCTTAACCAGAGGTTCATACACTGCATGAAATCTGCAAACTCCCTGAATTCCACTTCGGAAACTATTTCTCATCGCATCTTCTGACAGCCTACAATCAAAAATCTTCATGGGCAGTTACTTCAGCTACAGATTCCTAAACCTACCACAGACCTACTGGACCCACTAGAATTCAAAATTAGCATGCTTATCAAATTAATGACCAATTCATGTTAAAATGTTAAAGGGTCTATGACCCAAAAGTTACAAACTACTAGCAATCATCATACAACACTAAAAGGAAGTGATGTTTCTTATATTCACTTACACAGGTTATCCTAAATTATTCTGTCTTGCGCCAAATGCCTGCTGCTATCACTCAGCAATATTATAAAAACACCTGAGAGATAAACACCAAACTCAGTGCCAGGATTAGCTGAGCCTTCTCCCTTCACCAACTACAGAATTTAAGTGAGTCAGGCATGGTGACACATACCTTTCAATCTAAGCAAGTTCTAGGGCAACCAAGGCTACAGTTAGACCCTGTCTAAAAAGAAGAACTTAAGTAAATTATGAGGTTAATTTTGTTTTCTTTGTGGAGCTACCTAATGAGTTTAGCCAGGTTTGTGATCCCAAAGTATACATTATGTGCTAACCTTATGCCTGGCTTTCTATTACCCTTTTTTTTTTTTTTTTTTTTTTTTAATGTATACAGTGTTCTGCTACATGTACACCTGCATGCCAGAAGAGGGCACCAGGTCTCATTATAGATGGCTGTGAGCCACCATGTGATTTCTGGGTATTGAACTCAGGACCTCTAGGAAGAGCAGCCAGTGCTCTTAACCTGAGCCATCTCTCCAGCCCTTTTTCTATTACATTTCTTTCTTTTTTCTTCCTTTCTAAAGATTTATGTATATGAGTGCTCCATCTGCATGTACACCTGCATGCCAGAAGAGGGCACCAGATCACATTATAGATAGTTGTGAGCCACCATGTAGTTGTTGGAAGTTGAACTCATGACCCCTGGAAGAGAAGCCAGTGCTCTTAACCACTGAGCCATCTCTCCAGCCCCTCTTACTTTTCTACTGCTATTATTCTCCTGTAACTTCATTTCTCCTTTTGTTGTTGTTTGTTTTGGTTTTGTTTTCGGTTTTCGAGACAGGGTTTCTCCATGTAATAGCCCTGGCTGTCTTGGTCTCACTTTGTAGACCAGGCTGGCCTCGAACTCAGAGATCCCCCTGCCTCTCCCTCCCAAGTGCTGCAATTAAAGTCACCACCATACCCAGCCTCATTTCTCTTTCTTAAAAAAAATAAAAAATAAAAAAGTATTTTATTGAGGCTGGAGAGATGGCTCTGTGGTTAAGAGCATGGCTGCTCTTCCAGAGCACCTAGGTTCAATTCCTAACACCCACATGGCACCTCAAAACTGTAACTCCAGCTCCAGGGCATTGTACACCCTCACACAGACATACTTGCAGGCAAAGCACCAGTGGACATAAAAAAGAAGTAAAATTTTAAAAAGAAGAATATTTATGTGTGCATCTATATGTGTGTATACCCATGTGTGCAGATGCCTGCAGAGGCCAGAAGAAAGCACTGGTTCTCTTTGAGCTGGAGTCACAGACAGTTGTTAGAAACCATGTGGGTGCTGGGAACTGAATCCAGATCCTCTGCAAGGGTAGCCAGTGCTCTTAACTGCTGAGTGATCTCCCCAACCACTATCCCCCTTTTTGAAACAAGTTAACTGTGTATCTCAAATAGCCTAAAACTCACCATGAACACCAGGCTAGCCTCAAAACTCAAGAGATCCACCTGCCTTTGCCTTCACTGTGTAGTTTTAGCTGGCTCTCAACTCAAAAGATCCCCTGTTTCGCCCTCTCTGCAGCGTGCTGGAGACTGAAGGTGTGTGGCGCCACACTCACTGCTCTACCTGCCCTCCCTTCTTGAAAAGAGCACAAATAAACAAGCTGTGTGCAGAAGGAGGCCTACCATTTCCTGGCTCTGGCAAAATAGACTCGTAATCTCTAACACTTTCTCATTTCAACCAAGTCAATCTCCGCAGGCATACAAGTAAACAATGTAAGTCTTACAATCAAAATTCAAATGCTACAAAGTTACTTCAAATAAATTAAATACTAGTTAGGCTCTGAAGTCTGATATGGCAAGATAACAGAAACATTTCTGTACTTTTACCTCTTAAAACATAAAATACTAACTATAGAAACATTTTCTCCTAATTCTCTCAAGGAAGAATCTAATAATTCCTATTAAACTTTTAAGAGTCTAAAAACAGTGTTTAAGTTCTTTGACCTGCTCAATTAAATTGTAGAGCTTATCATTAAATCCTAACTAAGCTATATCAAACCTCCAATCTACAAAAGGAAATACCTTAATTGATGAGCAAAGGAATCTCCTAATTATGAACTGAGTTACTGATGTTTCCACTACCTTACTGAAGCCCCTCTCTTCTTTAACTTGCCACCAAGTCTGTTCTGCTTTGTTATTGCTTAGAACATCAAGTAGGCCAGACTCATAATTTGTCTAGTGTAACTTCACACACTAGCTGTTTCCCTCTAAGAGGACCTCAACCTTTGCCTCTCTCTCTATTCTTCACCCTTTACAATGTTTCTCCTTATGGGGCACTCTTCTGAAAAGTCTAATATGCCAAGGGTAGCCCATGGAGGGAGGTGGAGGTAGCCAGGTCAAGGACACAGAGAAAGGTTTATTATTCCAGAGCCTGCACAAAAGTGGAGAGGTAACTTACCTTATGAAGATCATTAGAAAGACTGACTTGTATTTTAAGTGAGATTAGAAAATCTGAACAGGAAGTGCCTTGAACTGATTTTAAAAGGTCCCTGATTACTATGCTAAGAATATCAAGGACAGGGGCTGGAGAGATAGCTCAGCAGTTAAGAGCACTGACTGCTGTTCCAGAGGTCCTGAGTTCAATTCCCAACACCTACATAGAAGTTCACAACTGCCTGCAACTCCAGGTCGAGAAGATCTGACATCCTCACAGACATACACGTAGGCAAGGAAAAAAAAAAGGACAGCGATCAAAGCTGGGTGTATAGGATCTGAAGGCAAGATGGGGAAGTATAATGACTTGAACTGAGCCATTGGAGATAGGAGACAGAGGTAGAGCCCAGTTATTTCCATGGTAACAATAGCAGAATTCTTGACACTAAGCATCTGAGATATGCAAAAAGAAGTAAAGCCAGCCTTCAAGGCTTGTCTAAGAAGCACAGCATTAGCATGAACTGGAATGAAAAAGACTTAACGTTTAAAAAGGGGAGCTAGAAAATTGGCTAAGTGGTTAAGAGCACCTGTTGCTCTTAAAGAGGACCTGGATTCAGTGCCCAGCACCCACATGGTGGCTCACAACCACCCCTAACTCTAGTTCCAAGGGTTCCATACCGCTTCAGACTTCTACAGGTACCAAGCATGAACATGATACACATACATACATGAAGGCTAGATATTCACACACATTAAAAATAAGTCTAAATTTTTTCAACAAAAAAGGTGATGGAAAAAGGGGGGGGTGGGAAAGATGGCTCAGCAGTTAAGAAAAAGATGATGAAGAAGGAGCAGCAGCTCTGAAGTCAGTTCAGTCTTTTTGGAAAGTCCAGGTCTTTTTATGTGGCCCTGGCCAGCCTTGAAGACACTATAGAGAAACGGCTGGCCTCATGCCTAACTCTGCCTCTCCCAACACTGGGATTCAAGGTGTGCAAGGCGGTGATGCGGGACATTAGGATGAAGAGAGATCTACAGAGGAGTCTCTGAAGCCCTTGGCTGAGTACTAATGATGCATGTGCACAGAAACCTCATCACGGAAAAACTACTACAAAGGAACAGGCAGAGCAATCACCAGAGCATAGATGTAGGCTCCCACCTGTTATATTTCAAACCCTGGGACAAGCGGCTGAGGTGCCTATTTAACATATCAAAGCACACCTGGCCTCCAGGGTCTCCCAGCAGCCCTCAGTCCCCACCTGCTACAGGATAACTCGGGGCCTACCCTAAATCTTCCAGCCCACTGGCCTCCCCTTCCCACAGAGGCTCTTCTTTATATAATCCAGACATTTTGATTACTTTGTCCATCTCTGCACGCTCTCTTTCTCTTTCTCTCCCTCCCTCCATCCCTCTCCTCTCCCCATGTATGACACCTCACCCCCCTAACCCCCCGAGATTGGTGAACTTGCCAGGGAACTGTCTGGTGTGGTGCTGGGCTTCACACATCCCAGGCATGTGCTAAACCACCGAGTTACACCCCTACACAAAAAGGGCTTTCAGAATATACAGCTTGCTGAGGTAGTGAATACATATAATCCTAGCACTTAAGAGGCTGAGGCAAAAGAATCACTTTAGCTTAGGAGTTCAAGACCAGCCTGGATTGTTAAGTTGCAGAGGGTGATGAAGAAAGACAAAGTCACTCATAAGGATTGCTTCTGTAGAGCAGAATAGTTGCTGAAAAATCAGCTTGGAGTGCTGTGGTTTGAAATAAATTGAATGCATTTACCTTAAAAAAAAAAAAAAAAAAAACAGCCTGGGCAACACAGTGAGACCCCAACTCAAAAAGAGAAAGGTTGGAGGAAGGAGAGAAAGATAAAAGTTATCCATTCTGGGGCTGTGAGTTTGCGCAGCAGATAAAGAGTATCTACAACTCTTACAGAGGTCCTAAGGAATCAATTGCTCTCTTATGGTATCCCAAGGGACCTGTACTAAAGTGCATATACGTACACACACACCTGCAGATAATAAAAAAATATATTTTTAATAACACCATGCCATATACTATCAATTTCTTTAGTACTCACATTTCTTACAATGTAAGCTCCTTTATAGGACTTTTGTCTGTCTCTCTACTTGCTACCATCACACTCTTTAAATAGCATCCAGCAGTGTAGACCCAGATATTTACAGACTGGACAAACCCTAGTTATTCTTGATATTGCTGGTGTATTTGCCATGTATTTGATCTATGTGTGCCCTGCCTTGTTTACAAAACCTAAGGCCTCTACCAACCTACTACAATAAGACAAGAGCCAAATGGCTTTTAGTGACACAACTAGAAAAATACCTAAGGAAAACTTGTCTTGGGGCTAAAGAGATGAAGCCCAAGGGTCTATCTCTAGCACGAGGTAAGCATGGTGTAGTATTTAATCTCTGTACTCTCAGTATTTAAGAAGAGAAGACAGGAAATTCAGAAGTTCAAGGTTGTCCTTGACTACATAGAGGACTCAAGCCAATGTGGATTACATGAGACCCTGTTTAAAAAAAACAAGAGTGAAGGAGAGGAAGAAAAGAAAGACAATACAGATATATGTGCCTACTTCTTTACCAATTCTGGTATATTCAGCTTCTAGAACTCTAAAAGTCCCTTCCTCTAATGGAAAGTCACTGAATTCAATAGTTTTAAGTTAATACTCAAAGATTCCCATGTTCATTAATCACAGTTTTCCTGTTAATGACTTAGTTCACTGTTTCCACCGGGTTTATACATCTCTAGATCTGTTTGGAGTAGGGATGAAGCTTCACACCCTCAAATGATCATCTCAAAAACAGCAATTCCTACCAACCCAATTTAAAAACTGACAATTTTTAATGAGGTTCCTAATAAGTCTGGAAGTTTAAAAAGAATTATTTAGGTCTGTATCTTAACTGAAACTCATATCTTAGAATCACATCTGTATTCCTAGCCAACTACGTTCCTGACTCTGAATTAGAACTCTTCTGGTCAACATACACCTGGTTTCATGGTTAATAAGGTCCTGCCTCAATCCTATTGCCTCAAAACCATTCCTTAACCATTTACTCAAAAGTAACAGCTATATGGGGCTGGAGAGATAGCTCAGAGGTTAAGAGCCCTGCTCTTCCAGAGGTCCTGAGTTCAATTCCCAGAAACCACATGGTGACTCACAACCATTTGTAATGAGACCTGGTGCCCTCTTCTGGTGCGCAGGTGTACATGCAGACAGAAAATTGTATACATAATAAATAAATAAAATATTTAAAAAAATAACAGCTATCAGCTGGGCGTAGTGGTAAATAGCTTTAAACCCAGCACTTGGGAGGTAGAGGCAGGAGTATCTTCCAGTTCAAGGCCACCATGGCCTCCAGAGAGTTCCGGGATAGCTAAGAATACATAGAGAAACCTTGTCACAAAAACAACCAACCTCACAACTATCAGCTACAGCTATCTCTCTCTATACTTCATATAGGTGCATATGCTTACCACGTTTCTTCTCCACAAAAATTTATCTTATATAAAGACCATTTGTCTGCCTAGTTCATCACTGTCTAATTAATATGAGAAAAGGTTAAATGACTAATCAACTGTACACAGGGCCCTAGACTTTAGTAGGTCCCAGACCTTAACGTAACTGATTCCATGACAGAAGTACCATCAGACTAAAAACTCAGTACAGGACATCACCACCAGCCAAAACAAAAATAAAGACCCAATCATCAAAGTCTATAGTTTTGGAAAAGTCTAAATATACTAACCTTGCTTTTTGGCATCTGTAGTTCCACTACTGCCTAACTGTTCTTGTTAGCTGAAGTATGTCAACCCAGGACATGGATCTTTTACTTATAAGCTCACCCTGAGAAAGGCCTGAGGCTACACTGGGATCTCGAATATCCAGGGTAGTTGCTGGCCAGCTAATAAAGATATCCTATTGGCTTAAATACATGTCCAAGCAATCTTCTCTGGTCAATACCTCACGACACAATTACATTTATTTTTCACAGCTAAACTGACTCATAGTTTTAATGAACATGTAATTAGCACAAACACCCCTCAATTCAGATGGTAAATACACATAAAACAGAAATGATAATTTTATGTGTAAGAAGCAAAGCCAGGTTGAACAGTTTCACAGAATCTCTGCACTCATATTTTTCAAATCTTGGTCATCGTCCATGACTCCTCAAAGCCACTTTCCTAACAATGAAGACTTCTGACATCTGGCTGTGATTTGGTCTTCCTCTTCTGTTGTTTCCTTAGATTCTAAGCTCCTATCATGCAACAGTTCCATAGTGCATCATCCACAAAGGATGCAACACAATACATCACTTACTTCTCTATTCCTACCCAATTTTCCCCTTATTACCACCTACACAAGAGTACTGAGAGACTGGGGAGATGGTTTGGCCATCAAGAGCTCTTGGTCTTGCTGAGGACCTGGGTTCAGTTCTCAGCACCCACAAGGTGTTTCACAACCAACTACACCTCCAGTGCCAACGGGTCCAATGCCCTAGTCTCAACCCTGGGAACACTACACACTACATACTCATACGCATAAAATAAATACATCTAATAAAAATAAATTTTCAGTAAGATATTTTAAAAAGATATCCAGAAAACAGTGATGACTTGGTTGGTAAGTACGCCTTATAAAAACTAAGTATGAACTGTAGTTAATATTAAAAAAATAAAAATAAAAAAAAAAAAGCTGAGTGTGGCTATGTTTATGTGTAACGCCAGTGATACAGTGACAGGCGTAATCCAGAAGGCTCCCTCGCAGCCAGCCTACGCTAACTAACAAGTGAGACTGACTATGTCAAAAAACAAGGTGGACAACCCTGGGGGCTGACACCGAAAGCTGATCTCTAGCCTCCACATTCGAGCATATGCAGGTGCACGCATCTGTACATGCAAGCACAAAATATCCATTCTTCAAAATTCAGCTCCAATGCTCTCTTCCTAACTCTAACCATCCCATCAAAAATACTTCCTCAATCTGTAAGGCACCATACAACACACTGGAACATTCCTGAACCTTCTGCCTTACAGAAAACCATCAATACCACTTATCCTTGAGTATGACAAACTCCCACAGAGCAAGGGCTTTATCATATACATCTTTGTATTCTTTAGGGTATCTTGCATGTTGGCATCTAATAAACAACTTTATAATGAATTAATTCTAGACACTTAGAATTGCTCACTTTTTTCTCTCTTTCATTTGTTTTTTTAGTTTTTTGAGATAGGGTTTCTCTGTGTAGACGTGGCTGTCTTGGACTCACTCTGTAGACCAAACTGGCCTCTAACTCACAGAGATCCACCTGCCTCTGCCTCCCAAGTGCTGGGATTAAAGGCGTGCACCACAGCTGGCTAACTCATTTATATTTTCATTTTCCTTCTTCCCAAATAATAAAATGTTGCACTGAGAAAAAGCTGTGCCTCATATTTCAGTTCTTTTTCAGATTCTTGTTAAGATCCAACTGGGAAGGTCTCAAATGACTGGAACTATGTACTGTACTTAAGCAAAAATGTGATAGAGTCAGAACCTTATTTTCGTCTAAACTTCAGATCCGCACTAAGAAATAATTAGTGAAATAGGTGTTAAGACTGTATCAGAACCAAAAAAACAAAAAACACAAAGATAGACAAGGCTGAAGATTGAATCCAGAGAAATAATTTGGATGTCAGTAAAATACAGGTGATTATGGAAAACAGTAAAATAAGGAGAAAAAAAAATCACACAAAAAAAAGAGAAAAAGCAGAGAATATGAACAATAATACCAGACAAGGAGATGAACCTTATGAAGAAGAATCTGGTTTGGGAATCAGGATATTGTCCACACTTACACCTGACAGCTTCAAGATAACTGAGTGAGTAAATTAAGGAAAAAGAATTACAAATCAGCACATGGGCAAAAGTCTTAGCAGAGTGCTGGTTAAGTTTACACAAGAGACACAACTTTCTTATAGAGAAGTAATGGAAAGTGGGAAACAAAGCTAAACAAGATTAGATGAAAGGTAAATTGAAAAAGAGCTGTTATAACACGGAGGAGGCAGAGGCAGGCAGATCTCTGTGAGTTTGAGGCCAGCCTGTTCTACAAAGTGAGTCCAGGACAGCCAAGGCTACAAAGAGAAACTGTGTCTCAAAAAGAAACTACAAAAACGTACAAGACTGGCCAAGGGAAATACATGTCTAAATTGCTAGGTAATGTGCTAAGAACTGAGAGGTGTGAAAACATTTGAACAATTGTTGTTTGGAGTAGCATAATCAACTGGAAATGAAGAAAATGAGCACTCTGAACCCAGATGACAACTGCAAAAGAACAAGAAAAAGCAGAATTAAGTGTCAGAAGTAATCTAAAATACAAGATGAAACGGTACTATCAGATCACTAGAACTGTTCTACAGATAGACTGGGAAAGGAAAAAAAAAAAAGATATAAAGTACCCATGTGAACAGGGATCAAGAGATGAATTCCCCTAACCAGCTGGTAACTAAATGTCAAAATGCACTACACACATCTTTCTATACTCAAAAGATTTCCCAGACCCAATGACAGCTCACTTGGTCTAATGAAAAAACACAATCCTAAATAAAATAAAATTCCAATATAAAAACATGTCTTATTGTATCAGATTCTTGGAAATTTCATAAAGAAAGTTTCTTATTTTTCTCAAAATGTGCTAGCTCTTTCTCTGAACTCTGTAAAGTACAAAACAAAACAAAAACCCACCCCTAAACAAATGAAACAAAACATAAATACCACCTTTCTTCAAGTTACAGTAAACTGGGATTCAATGTTTCAGGTACAGTTGGCAGATCTGGTAAGGACTCAAACTGTGTTCTTGTCTGGCCTACATTTCTCCTTTCAGACCACTGGACATGATAATTTTCTCTTTGTTAAAATCTACTTGCAGAAGTCCAAGGTATTTCTCTATTAATAAGCCACTATACCAATAAAAAGAAAGAGGAAGGAAGGAAGGAAGGAAGGAAGGAAGGAAGGAAGGAAAGAAGGAAAGAAGGGAGGGAAAAGTAGGCTTATTTGGCCACTCCCCAGTAAGCCCTATATCTATTCAAGGTATTAATAGCCCTGAATTTAAGTCCATTTATTGTGTTCATTATATTACAACAGTTCTATCTACCTAAAGTCAGACTCCAAACCAGGCCTGATGGGGTACACCTTTAATCCCAGCACTCTGGAGGCAGAGGCAGGCAAAACTCTGAGTTCCAGACCAGCCTAGAAAACATAGTACCAAGGCCAGTCAAAGCAACAAAGATCTACCTTATAGATGATAGATAGACAGATCACATACTACATAATATTCATTTAGGACATCTGCTTTCCCCCACAGTCATTATTTTATAAAACAAAATAATGTTGTTGAAAATGCATATTTCTGGCATCTGACTTTACTGAGTCACTTACTGGTTTTTCCAATGTACTGTCATGAAGTTAAAATGCCTTTATTTATTTATTTTGCCCTGTGGGGTGGTAATGTTTTCTATTTTATTATTATTATTCACATACACAGCCCGAGAACACAGAGTTTATTTTCCCTCAGGTAATCACTACCCCCTTTCAGTTAATACTCCTAGGGAGGATTTTCACTAAAAACATACCTTGAGCTTGTCCCATCTTCCTCGGTCTTTTCCTAACTTTTTAGCTGATGATACAGAATCTGCCCCTCTGGGCCTCTCTTGGTATTTAATAGCTTTCAATGCTTTCTTTGATTTTACAAAATTTTTTTGTTCTCTCCACCCTAAAAACGATGGTAGCACCTTACTGGGTGCCATCTGATGTGCTATAAGGGGTTAGGGTTAGGAGACAGTTCCTCAAGGAACAAAAAAGGTGGAAATAGGAAGTGCAGGATGAGAGAACTGGAGGGAAGGTATAACATGCAGAAAAGGGAGAAAGGGGGTGGAGTGGGAGACACTGCTGTCTGACTCGCATTTCCTGCAGACTGAGTGTGAACAGAAATTAAGGAACTGGGGGAGGGAGGGTCCTGGCCATTGAAACCTGCTGGGTAGCATTTTGTTGGGACTTTTTTTTTTCCCTAGGATGTCTCTGCCACTCGATTCGGAAGAAACGGATCTTAAGAGTCACAATGGCAGGGTCGGAGAGGGCCCGGCAACACTGCTCCCGTTCCCAACCTGGGTTGGTCCCCTGAACGCATCGCTCCGAGTCAGCCAGCCGGCGGGAGGCACCACCGGAGCCTCTGGACCCCGAGGCCAGGGCCCGGCGTCGGGGTGCTCGGGGACAGCCACCCCGGCTCCCCTTCCGGGGGAGAACCCCGAAACCCTCAGGCCTCGCCGCTCACTCCGCACCCGGCCGTTCCCCGGGAGCCGAGGGCGTCGGTGGCCGAGCAGAAGCCGGGCTGCAGGCTGGCGCTTACCTTTAACAGATTAGACGTCGCCATGTTCCTTCAACTTGGCCTCTCGCGAGACGCGGCGAGACTCAGCGGCGCTCGGGGCCGGGCCTCCTCGGGAGGCCGGAGCTCGCAGCAGGGCCCCGCGGGCCGCGGCGGGGGACGCGGGGGACGCCGGGGCGGCGTGCCGTCGGCGCTGCGCTCGTCCCGGCCACCCGTGCTGCCTCAGGCGTTCCCGCTACATGGCCACCGCGGCCTGCCCACGCGAGAGAGCGCATGCAAACGCCCAGGGAGGCGCGAGCGGCGAACGGCGGGAGGGGCCCAGGAGCAGACCTGGGCGGGCACGGGCTGCATCGACTTCCCCGGGCCTCCCCCACTCGCCTCCCGCTGAGCCTCTGGGGTCGCGGCCCGCGGCGGCCGCCGGCAACGACTTCAGCTGGGCATAGGCCCCGCTCCTCGGGTTCCGTGGCGGCGTCACGTGACGCGGCGGGCGGGGGCGAGCTCGGGAGCAACCCCGGTGGCCGCGCGGAGGGTGGGAGCGCGCCCCCTGCTGGCTGGAGCCGGCTCCGCCTTGACCCGCTCGCTGCAGATCCGGGGATGGCGCTTCTGAGCACACGATTAGCCTAGCCGGAGCTGTCCTCCAGAAAGACTACTTGACTGGCCGAAGGCTCCCAGCAAGGATTTGTGAGTGAATGCACAGGCATGTTAACTATTTCCATCCTGCTAAAAATGCCGGGCTTGCTCAAGAAGCGATTTTTTTTTTTCAGATTTAGTTATTTTCATGTATATGAGTGCTCTATCTGCACATACACCTGCGTGCCAAAAGAGGGCGTCAGATCTCGTTATAGATGGTTGTGAGCCACCATCTGGTTGCTGGAAATTGAACTCTAGACCTCTGGAAGGGCAGCCAGTGCTCTTAACCACTGGGCTATCTCTCCAGCCCCAAGAAGTGATTTTTAAAGGTGGATTCCTTAAAACATATTCTACAGCATCCTATACTCTTTTTCTCCGGATTGTGTCGCTTCAGATGACGTGTCTATGATTGAGGGAAGAGAATATAGATTCTATAGGGATCTCACAGGTTAGCTGTTACCTAATGCACTTGAAAGTTGTGTTGGGTTTTTTGTTTTGACAGGGATTCCCTATGCATCCCTGGCATGTACTGAAACTGGATCTGTATACCAAGTTGACCTTGAATTCAGAGAACCGCCTGCTTCTGCCTTCCCAGTGCTGGGATTAAAGGTGGGGGACAACACTGTCGAGCTGCAGAGATGGCCCAGTCCTTGAGAGCACTTGGCTGCTCTTCCAGAGGACCTGGGTTTGATTTCCAGCACCTGCAGGGGGCTCACAAGTAGTCCCGGACTACAGGCACCAGGCATACACATGGTACACAAATATGCATGCTGGCAAAATCTTATACACATAAAATTTAAAAATTAAAAATTTAAAGATTAAATATAACAATGTGAAAACATAATGTGTAATTTATACATACAGGCATTCAGTGTAGAAAGAGCTAAAGTGTATAATGCTTAATATATGTAAGACATGAAGGACATGATTCTATACATGTTTTTGTTTTTTTATTGTTGTTTGAGACAGGGCTTCTCTGTGTAGCCCTGGCCATCCTAGAACTCACACAGATCAGCCTAGGCTCATACTCAGAGATCCACATGCCTCTGCCTCCTGAGTGCTGGGATTAAAGGAGGAGGCCACTACCTCAGCTGATAAACATTTTAATAGATTAATACACTGAATACTAGAATTTATCACTCCTTGTAGAGACCTTAAATACTAATTAAACTTCACATGTGAGAAGAACAGTGAAGGGGGAAAAAAAGGAGATGATGCAGAAATAGAAGGGAGAATGGACCAGAAAGATGATTCAGGGCTAAAGAGCACCTACTGCTCTCTGAGAGGATTCCTGAGTTCACAGCTCACAACCACAACTCCAGTTCTATGGGGATCTAGATCCTCTGGCTTCTGAGGGCCTCTGTACTACAAGCACACACACACGGAGAGACGCACATAAATAAAAGTAAAATAAATCTTGGTTTGTAAGAAAGGGGAAATTTTCTCAGGTTCATGTTCTTTTTGAAGAAAAGAGGATCATGTTTAGTGTACCAGTATATAAGGTATTACACTTGCTAGGGTAATGAAGAGTCACTGTTGTGTGACTTTTTTTTTTTTCAGGGAATCTGCACAAACATCCATTTACCCCAAACAGCGTACTGACAAGAGACCAAAGAAAACTCCACCCAAGTCCAGCTCAGTCAGCCATAAGTTTCTTGGAGTTACTTACAGAAATATGGTTAACTCAAAGGTTGTTTCATCTCTGAAAAGCCCACCAGGGGTGAGGACTCATAAATGATGTACCCTCAGTGCTTCCTGCACAATTTGCAATTAGGTGAGAGAGTTTCCCTCGGCAATGGTTACTGCTGTTACTGAATCTATATCCTTTAAGAAGGGCCTGATACATCTTGGGGATTCATAAATATAATGTTCATTATACTGGCAACGTGTCGTGTCATGTGATATTTAAGCTTGTTAGAAACAAACTCTGGGATCCTGAAGGCCTTCCCTATTTCTTCCAAAACTAGCCCCCTAGCTGGAACGAGGAGAAAGGAAAATAGCAAATTCCTAAGACCATTGGAAAAAAAAAAATGTGTCTTTGAGAACATATAGAAAGTAGGTGTGGTCTTGGAGGAGATGTTTCAGAAGCTCAAGTCAGGCACAGTCTCTCTGCTGCCTGCTGAGCCATATGTACAACTCTTAGCTCCTTCTCCAGCACCTTGTCTGCCTGGACATTGCCATGCTTCCCACCATGATGATAATGGACTAAACCTCTGAACCTGTAAGCCAGCCCTAATCAAATGTTTTTCTTTGTCAGAATTGCCATGGCCTTAGTGTTTCTTCACAGCAGTAAAAATCCTAAGACAGGTGGGGATAGGAAGCTGAACTTCAGCCATGGGCAGCGCATCCTTGGAGAGAAAGTTCAACCAGAAACTGCCTGCCTCAGTTTCCTCAGTAAACTTCTACTGGTTATTTGTAAGCACTGGACTTCAGGATGTTATCTAGTTGCTATTTGTTCTTTTACCTGGAAGCTTTTACTGTAGACATTCTGCTTTGCCTAGGACTGTCAGGTGGGAACTCCAGATGATGGCTAATGGAACTTTCCCGGTTGGTACCTGTTGAATGTTTGTGAGCCCTGGATCTGATGGAGTTACCTCTTTCTTAGGTGGGCTACTCCAGTTGCTGGATGTTATCTACTGCTTTCCACTTACTCTTTTACATCTGTTTGCTGTATATTTAATAAACTTGCTCATTCAAAATAGAAAGTATAGCCACTGTAGATCATGTCTGGACCATATAGAACAAAGGGTTTCTGCCACTTTAAGTGTTGTAATCCTTGAGCTTTCTTAGTGTAGCTTTCTGAGTATCCTTAGCCTCTCTCTTCCCTTTAGGAAGAAAGGTTTCAATAAGGAGGAAGTAGCTACACAACATGTCAGCCCTTCCTCTGATATTCTTTCCTTCCTCCCTCTATGATGGTCTCTGAGCTTATATTTGGAGGGGAGGGGACGCTGCAGGTTCCTGATCATTTTCTTCCACTGGAAACTAAACATTGGTCACTATGCCACAGCAACAGTTATTCACAGGAGTTTAACTAGCTGGTTAATGAGTCTCTGCAGTACACTGCAGGGAAGAAAAAAAGTAAATCCCTCCAGGACAAACCAGGCTGACAGCAGCAGTAATTATGTGTATAATTACAAATGTTTAGAAGGGAATTTAATAGGCACATTAGACCCATTTATCAACACAATAGCAGTCTCTTCCCCACTGGGGCCTAAGACCTTCCTAGCCACAGGCTCTTTATCCTGGCTTACAACACTTTGTTTAAATTTTCTCTTGTGGAGCAGATCTAAATCCAATTGGAAATTAGTTGTTTATACTCCTAACAGTCTTGCCACTATGTACTATATGAAATGAACGTGTCATTTCTTAGAATACCGTCAAGGTCCACATCAAGGGCTTGCAATGATAGCGAATGCGTACCACTTGGAAGCAGAGGCATGGCTCAAGGCCAGTACAGCACAGGGAAGGGTACCCTGTTTCAAACACACACAACAACAAAAAGATCCATACCAAACAAGACTCTTCGTGACACTCCTCCCCAGTGGCCTGAATATTGCCTTTAGGTATGAAAACTAGGAGGGAGCTCTGTGCTCGGCCTCAGGCTGATTTCTCTTATAAGTCCTTTCAGCCAAAGCATTCATAAATAAGAACTTAAAAATAGCCATTAGGCTGGGGAGACACTTCAGGGGCCCTCCCTGACCAACAACTCGTCGACGTAGCTCGACCTTGGCCATGTATATGTGCCCAAACCTCCCTGACTGGGTGCCAAGTTCAGTACAGCCGGAAACAGTCCTATGGTTTGTATTCGTGTAATCACCGGAGTACAACGCAGCCCTTGCTCAACATGCACATAAGCCAGGCAGAGCGGTGCTGCCGACCTACAGTCTGAGCACTTAGGAGGCAGAAGGAGAGGGAACTCAAGGTCATCCTCAGCTACATAGTGAGTTCATCCTGGGCTAACACCCAGTCTCTGTCTCTCTCGCTCACTCTCTCACACCACACACAAGAAACAAAAACAAAAAACAGACAAGGTTAGTGTAATAATTAATTTTGATTGACAGGATTGAGAGTCATCATGAAAACAAACCTGGGCGTGTCTGTGAGGGATTTTCTAGATCAGGTTAATTGACATGAGAAGACTCACCCTAACTGGGGATCCTACCCTGAAGAAAAAGAAAAGGAGCTGAACAGCAGGATTCATTGCTCTGCTTTCTGGGTAGATCCAGGCTGACCATCTGTTTTTGCACTCTGGCTGCCACCATGCCTTTCTTACAGTTAGGTCCAAAGAAACCTGGGAGGATTCTCACTCAGCATCTGTGGCTCCTCCCACACATCTCAGCCAGCCCCACTACTCTAACCTCTGGAGCTCAGGGCCTGAGCTTCCCTTCCCCCAGCTTCTGGTCCCTATGTATCTCAGCCATCTGGCTCTCCTGGTTCTAAAGCACTCTTAGTCACCTTGGCCTCCTCTTCTCCTTCTCTTTCTCCCCCATCATGGCCCAGTTCAGATCCCTCTAGCTGAACTCTCCCTCATATCTACAATAAGAACCTCAACCATGACTAGGAGCGATCATGTCCTCATTTTCATGCACTTACTGTGATGGTTGTACCTCTGAATTGTGAGTCAAAATAAGTAATTTCCTTGAGTTGGTTTGGTCAGGGTATTTTGTCACAGCAAGGAGAAAAGTAACTAACTAGTTGGGTACAGTGGCATGAAAGAACTCCCCCATCCAGCCCTGCGTAACCCACAGTAATCCATGAGTCCTTCAGCCAGCCTTCTCTTGCTGGGGTACCACTGCTGTTGCTACTGATGAGCCCCTGTGCATCTTCTCACTGATGGTCTCTGTAGGGCAGGCTTGGCTCAAGTCCAAGGAGGACTAGGGTTCATGCTTGTCTCAGCTTTCCTAATGTAGGGGCCACAGGTATGTCACTGCTCATTGTAAAGTTATGGGACAAGCTAAGTAATAAAGACGATTAGGCATATGACAGATCTTATATACAAAAGAGGTTTATTAGGTGGATATGAAGAGAGGGAGGGAAGGGAGAGCAGGACATGATGGGGAGAAGAGGGGGTGCCCCGATGAGAAAGGAACCAAGAGAGCAAGAGAAGAGAGGACCAAGAGAGAGCAAGAGACCACATGTCGGGTTGTCCCTTTAAGGGGCAAGGTAACCACGCCTTCCAGGTGTGGTCACCTGGTCTTCGACACATGATAACATTATAAGTTGCTAGGCAACCAGAGGCAGGTTTTGTTCCAAAATCCTAACACTCATAGCCATGCATTTGAATCTCTCTCTTGTTTTTTTTTTTGTTTGTTTGTTTGTTTGTTTGGTTGGTTGGTTGGTTGGTTTTTTGAGACAGAGTTCTCTGTGTAGCCCTGCTATGATGGAACTCACCAGGCTGGCCTCAAACTCAGAGATGCACCTGCTTCTGCCTACCAAGTACTAGGATCAATGGCATGTGCCACCACCACCCAGCCAGAGGTCAGAAGAGGGCATTGGAGTCCCTGGAGCTGGAATTACATATGGTTGTTAGATGCCAGGTAGATGCTTGGAATTGAACCAAGGTATTCTGCAAGAGAAGCCAGCGCTCTTAACTGCTGGGCCTTCTCTCCAGCCCCCCTTTTGTTAACTGTGTGTGTAAGTGTGTAAGCTGGCTGTGGTGGTGCATGCGTCTTATCCCCCAGTACTTGGAAGTCAAGGGAGGAGGATTTCTGAGCTGGAGCCTAGACTAATCTACTTAGCTAGTTCCAGGATAAACAGGACTACATCAAGAGACACTGTACGTTGTAGAACACCAGTGGTTAATGTCTCCTAATGAAAACACCTAAAACTTAGGGTGCCCCTTAGTCTTTAAAAATAAAAATGCCCCACCGAGCCAGCCGCAGTGGCACACACCTGTAATTCCAGCACTCAAGGAGGCAGAGACAGATTTCTGAGAGTTTGAGGCCAGCCTGGTTTACAAAGGGAGTACAAGACAGCCAAGACTACATAGATAAACACTGTCTTGAAAAAACTTTTTTAAAAAATGGCAAAACCTTTTACTATTTCAAAGCTTAGGCTTTATCTGGGCAGACTCTCAACTAGCTCATCCAAGTTAACCTGACCACATAGCCCCATCCAGCCACGTGGGTAGCTATGCCTTCCAGGCCTGTAGTCTTGTCTATCTCCTCTCCTGTCTCTTGGTGGGAAAAACCTTTCCTGTTTCTTCTTCCCAGAGTTCCTTTCTTTCTCCCAGGAAGTCTTTCCTTCCACTTCTCTGCTCAACTATAGGCTGTCAGCAACTTCTATTATCCATTCAGGAACCATTTGGAAAGCAAGGTTCATATTATCTTGGTTAGGATTTGCTTGTAAAGCAGGATCATGGATGGGGCAAGTAATTAACGTTTGAATACATAATAAATTTTAGATAACCCCAATACCTGTATCATGTAAGTCTGTGCACCATGTCTGTGCAGTGCCTGTGGAGACTAGAAGATGGTGTCAGATCCCCTGAAACTGGAGTTACAGATGGTTGTGAGATTCCATGTGAGAGCGAGGAGCTGAACCTGGGTCTTCTGGAAGAGCAGCTGGTAGTCTCTCCAGCCTATATTTGGAGCTTGGCCTTACTTTCCCATCATATTTCAAGGTTTCTGTTTCTGTTTTCATACTCTCAGCAAGAGAATGAAAGCAGAGACACTGCCTTGGCACCACTCTGCAACTCAGAAAGCAGATGGCAAGGCAAGCTGAAGGTTCTGTTGATTGATTTCCTTTCCTACTTGAAGTCAAGGTCATCAAATGATAGGATGTTGAGAACCCACCCCCACCCCCACCTGAGGATGGAACCCAGGGCCTTAGTGCTCAACCACTGAGCTAAATCCCCAACCTCGATGTTGAGAAATTTAAGCAGAAAGAATAGAACATAACACATTGCTATGTTCGGTGGTGGAAGAATAAAGAGACTACAGACATGTGCTATGATTCCTGGGTGGCCATAAGTGCCATCTTGCAACCAGTAAGCCAGAGTTTTTATTTGAGGCAGGGTCTTGCTTTGCAGCTCAGGCTGGCCAGGAACGCTCCATCCTGCCTCAGGATTCCACCTCACTCCAAATGTTAATTGAGACCTTTGAAACAAAGATTTAGTAGGGCTGTTGATTTGTACACGATGTTACAAGCTTGTAAGTGGTAGGTTCTGATTCTGCAGCTATATTCAGTTAGGTACAGACATTGAGTAGGGATAGAATAGGATTGTGCTAACTAGGATGGCAGTTTTGCTGAGTGAAAATGATGGGGATTAAGCAAACTTGCAAGGGAGTAAAGATGATGACCAACCATTCCATTCAGCTGAACTAGTGGAGGATCAAAACGCTGTAATCAGGAGTGGACGGAAGCACTGCTGGAAGCTGTTAGTAGTAGTAGCCATTGTAATGCCAAAGGCTAAGCTGGAATCAAGAAAGAACACTGGAAAGCAGATCCGGGAACTGAAACCCCAGGCATCCAAACATGTTTGATGGCCAGTCATGTGCAGTTGGCCTACATCTCATTTCAGCAGCCACTGTGGTAAACATTCTATGAGGTCCAATTCCCTGTGACAACGTCCCACCCAACAAGGGCAGTTCTTTCTGCTGTGACTTCAGGGTCTTCTTCAAAGGTCCAGAATCACGCAAGGGTCACAGGCAAGTTCAATATAATCTGAGGAAGCAAATATTTCCAGGACTAGGAGGTTAAAAAGCGAGTGTGGCACATCAGTCCCTAGTCTTCTGGTTCATAATGCTGAGTTCTCAGGGTGATCACCAGAGCTAGGAAGATAGCTCAGTAGCTGAAAGGTTTTGTCACACAAGCCTGGTGACCTAACTTTAGGTCCCTGGGACTGCTTAACTGGGCTGGGAAGATAGCTCAGTGGCCAAAAGCTTTTGTTACACAAGTCTGGTCACCTAAATCTGGATCCCTGGAACGCATGTAAAGGTTGGACATGAAAATACATGTCTGTAATACACTCCTCCAGCACATGGGAAGCAGACAGGCAGATCTCTTGGAGCTCAAGGGCCTGGAGTATGAAGCATAGAAGCAAAACAAGAAAGACCTGCCTCAAGCAAGGTGGAGGGAAAAGACAGACGCTCAAGTTTGGTTGTTCTCTGACCTCCACATGAGCACGATGGCATGTAGGCATGCACCTACACTGAATCACAGACATACACTTCAGCAAAGAAAAAAATCTTTATGGAAACATTAACATATTAATAAGCCACTACATGGATATTGAAATAATTAAGTATTATGACGTGGAATTTGTTGGAGCCAATGATAATGGTGTCAATACCTAATTCCATTAAGAAATGAACACATATGACCTGGAAGGGTCTGTGCATGACTGTGAAAATAGAAGTTAATGGATAGTTATTCCATTAACACAAGTTTCAAAGTGAAATTTAAAAACTTTTTTTTAAAAAAAAAAAAAAAAGAGAGAATGAGGAGCCTTGAGCTGGGTGTGGTGGTACATGCCTGTAATCTTAGCACTTGGGAAGCTGAGATAGAAGGATTCCGGGGGTTGAGGCTATGAGCCTGGGCTGCATAGGATAATCTTGTGCCAAAACAAAACAACAAAAAAATAGTTTTGGGTTTTTAACAGATGAGGGGAAGATAATGTGACCTAGAAGTGGCAATGAAAAGCAAAGAAGTCCCCAGAACAACTCCAAGCTTGGTGCCACATGGACCATTTTAGAGAGAGATGCAGAAAAAGCAGTGACATGGAGGCAACCACACTTCACTTGGAAACTTGGAAGAGTTTGCAGGTACAGGCCATAGCTGCAGAAAGGAAGACAGTATTGGAAGGGAGTTTCCAGGTGTCTAAATGAGCAGTGTCCTGAGGGTAACCTCGTTTCCTCTGGCGAGTGACATAAAGCTTTAGGCACTACAAGTTTGGCATTTTGCCTGCCCCTGGCTGGAAGATGGCCAGCGTCCAGGGTTGGCATAGGCTAACAGGGAGCTGACCACTTTGTGGGTAATCTTTTCAAAGTAACTGTCGAATAGTCATCAATTCTTTCAAGGTTCTTCATGAACTGCTGTTAACCAATAATACTATTTATGTGGCAGGAAGCAATCTTTAAAGGCTGAAATATTCGAAAAATGTTTAAAAGTTCCAAATATTACAGAAACAGAAACCAGAGCATCACAACTTGAAAAACCCATGGACCACTTACATGGTTTTCGTAACCAACATGTTTCACCTGACCTTTTGCTTTAACCAACTTGGCAGCATGTGAACTTCTTTGGAAGCTAATTATCTTCCACCACAGCATGGGTGATTGACATAACTGGGGTGCCAATTTCAGACTGAATGCTTATTCTGTCTGAAGGATGATTTCAGGAGAAAAACATCAAAGAAAACAGAGGCAAAAGGCTCCAGATGTGAATCTTAGTCTGCAAAACAAAACCTCTCTTCCAAACCTAATTGTTCTTTATTCCCCAGAGGCGGCCTCACCCAAGACTAGTTCCTCTCTGCCTCTTACCCACACAAACATGGACTTCCTGCCTTATTCTCCTGATGTCCCCTAGCTCTCTTCCTGTAGGAGAGAAGTAATAAAGCTGGAGATTGTTCTGGGTTTTCTGATGTTTCTATTTGACCCGTCTGTTTACCCTCTAGACCCCTTTGGTTCAGTGTCCAAATCAGGCTTGCCGCTTCCCAAGCAGCTACAGTCAGGAATTTGAGGGCTGCGTTCTTCGACCTGGCACTCTGCTACCCTCCAGCGGCCACTGTTCAGCTTGCAAGAATTGAGATGGTGAGCGTTCCAAATGCTATTTCCCGTGCTAGAGTGGTGTAACAATTAACTTCTGTGGTCACCAGAACTTGATACAATAAGAGGACAAATTCAAAGAAACACACTTCCGGCACTTCTTGTCTTGCTGGGTCGGGTGGAGCGTGGAGACGGGGCTTCTGTACATAAGCCCTGGCCGGCCTGGAACTCCGAGATGTACCTGCTTCAGCCTGCCAAGTGCTCGGAGTAAATAACCGCCAGCACCTCAAACGCTTGTTTTCTCACCCATAACCCCACAATGGTTGCCTACGTTTAAGTTTCACAAAAATCCAACTTCAGCTACTAATTAGCATTACATAGAAAACAACAACATAGAGCAGGGCATCATGATGCTCACAGGTGGACCCTGTGACTTCAAGGCCAACCTGGTTTAAAGAGACAGTCCAGGAAAGCTAGGGCTGTTAGAGAAATTTTGCCCCCCCAAAAAAGAAGAGGAGGAGGAGGAGGAGGAGGAGGAGGAGGAGAAGAAACTATATAAAATTTGTTTTTAAATTCTCTCAGTTAAGATTTTTCAAAATAAGAATGGACCAAAGGGAAGTAATATTTTGTTAATGGAATTTAGAGATCTTTAACTATGCAGAACTCAATTTCTTATTTTAAAAATTATCTTATTAGCCGGGTGTGGTAGCACGCACCCATAATTCCAGTACTCAGGGAGGTAGAAGCAGGCAGATCACTGTGAGTTCAAGGCCAGCCTGGTCTACAAAGCAAGTCCAGGACAGCCAAGGCTACACAGAGAAACCCTGTCTCAAAAAAACAAAAGAATTGTTTTATTATGTTATTCTGTGTGTACAGGTGTTTCACCTGTATAGATGTGCAATACAGGTGTGTAATGACCTCCAGGTCATAAAAAGGTACAATTCCTCTGGGACTGCTATTACAGATGGTTGTGAGCCAGCATGTGCTGGGATTAAACTCAGGTCCTCTGGAAGAGCAGCCACTGCTCTCAACCACTGAGCCATTGCTCCAACCTCCAGAACTCAAATTTCTTGGGAGAATTAAATCTAAAGTTTTCCTAGAACATTTTTATTGTGCCCAAGTACAACAGTAGTTAGCTAAAGTACAATGACAGGGGTCTGTGTTTCATTTTTGATACTTAATAAGTTACTTAACTGTCTTAGTTAGGGTTACTATTGCTATGATGAAACACCATGACCAAGAGGAAACTTTGGAGGGAGATATTTCACTTACATATCCTGAGCCACTCTCTCCATTGAAGGAAGACAATACAGGAACTCAAATCTCAAATCGAGTGGAAACTTGGAAGCCAGAGGCGATGAAGAGGACATGGAGAAGTGCTGCTTACGGGCTTACTCATTTGCTCATGGTTTTCTCTTTTTTCTTTCTTTCCTTCCTTCCTTCTTTTCCTTCCTTCCTTCCATCCTTTCTTTCTCTTTTGATTTTTTGAGACAGGGGTTCTCTGTGTAACAGCCATGGGCTGTCCTGGACACACTTTGTAGACCAGGCTGGCCTCGAACTCACAGAGGTCTGCCTGCCTCTGCCTTCTCCCCGAGTGTGCTGTGATGACAGGTGTGGGCCAATGCTCCTGGCTCCTCCTCATGGTTTTCACAGCCTGCTTTCTAATAGAGCCCAGGATCACCAGCCAAGGAGTGCCCCACCCACAATGTGAGAGCTGCCCCCCCCCCATCACTAATTTAGACGAACCCAACAGGCTTGTCTACAACAAGATCTCACATAAGCATTTTCTCAGTTGAAGCTCCTTTCTCTCAGATGACTCTAGCCTGTGCCAAGTTGACTTACAATTAGCCAGCACATTACCTATACAATTAAAACATTGCCAGGTTTCATAGGTCTAAGCATTGAGGTCATATTAATACCCAAATATTGTCACTTCCTCTACTAGTTTTCAAGACAGGATCTCACTGTGTAGCCCTGGTTTGCGTGGAACTTTGTGAATTTTTTCTACCTCTCCAAGGCTGAAGTTACAGGTGTATGCTAGCACGTTCAGCTTCCTTTTGTATGTATGTTTGCATACCGACCGCAGTGCGTGTGTGGAAGTCAAAGGCCAACGTGCAGGAATCTGTTCTCTTCTGTGTAGATCCCTAGGATCATTTCTGCTTGAGACTCCTGCTCCACTGAGCTTCAGTTAGTGGCTGTCTGTAATAAGTACAATGTACTGATGATTTCAGAAAGTGTAATTTTAAGTGAAAAGAATTGAGAACAGGCATAACAGGAAAAAATAAGGCTTAAGGCATTTAAACTGTGGTGGTAAAGCTGCAATGGGCATTATATCTTCAAAGGGTCATTTCTCCCCTTCTCTTGTGTATATATGTATGTATTGGTCTTTTTGGTTTTTTATTTTTCAAGACAGTTTTCTTGTGTACCCTTGGCTATCATGGACTTGCTTTGTAGACCAGGCTGGCCTTGAACTCACAGAGATCTGCCTGTCTCTGCCTCCCGAGTGCTGGGATTACAGGTGTACACAAACACGCCCAGCTCCCTCTTGTCTCTTTAAACATTCTCTCCATCACAGGTGGAGAAGCTGAGGAAGCACAACTTCCTCTTCCATTTCTGTGGTTTAGAAAGGAATCAGCACAAACCAACTAATTTAACGTGTTAACCTTGCTGAGCCATGGCATTATTCTAGATGTTTCTTTTCAATGTATTTGGAAATTAACTTTTTCTTGTCTTATTTTTTTTGAGGCAGGGTCTCTCCACATAGACCTGGCCATCTTGGACCTCATCGTGTAAACCAGGCTCACATAGAGCTGTGTGCCTCTTCTTCCTGAGTGCCCCACAGAGGATGTTAACATTTAAATTAGTGGACTTTGAGTAGAGTGTATCAGCCTTCATAATGTGGGTGGTTGTCATCGAATCAATCGAAGGACTAAATAGAATGAAAGAGCTGCTCTGAGGGAAGTGGAGTTCTCCAGAAGACCACCTTTGGACTTCACTGACAATATTGGCTTTTTTGATTGTTTCTAGGCAGATGGCCCTTGGAGTTCAGCTGAAGCGGTAGTCCTTTTGAGTGTCCATCCTGAAGATTTTGGAATTAACACCCTCCCTGAGAGAAGTGAGGCTCAAACTGGCTATGCAACAAGCACAACATAACAAATATCTTCATTTATAAGCATAATGCTGGTTCTGTCTCTTTGTCTAGCCCTGAGTAATTAATGTCCTGGTTGTGAAATAGAACGATAACCAAAAGGTTTACTCTATATAGTAAAGAAATGAAATGTGTGTGATCAGGAATGTTTTCAGCTTTCTATCTCTATAACAAAACATCTGAGTAATTAACTTCTTAAATGGTTTATTTTAGTTCACAGTTTTGAAGGTTTTTGTGACAATCTTAATTTTAAAACAGGTTGCATTGATAACATATATCAAGTTTATAACCATATTTTACTCTTTTCGTCATTCTGGAAAAAATACCAAGAGATGATGGCAGCAAAACATTTATTCTCCCATGGAATGTATAAGTTAAAATTAAATATGTGGAACTCACAGTTAAAAGACCTAATTCAACAGCATATCCTTGCTAGTAGTCACTGAATGTCACAGTTACAACAATGTATTAGGCACTGCTTTAATAGGAACAAAATTTTTACCCAGAGAGATAAGGTACATTCTCTTGTATTATGTCTTTAAAATATTTTTGTTTTACTTTTTAGCATTATTGTATGCAGCAAGTGAACTAGAATGTGTAGTGATTGATGCGGATTGCAACAGCTCCTGACCCAGGCCTGCAGTTCCTGACGCTACAGAGGTACCAAGTCACACAGGTGAAGACTGAGTGCCCAGGAAAAGGTTGGTGGAAACATTTGAGGTTTGGAAAGGTTCTGAGGCATAAACGGCTATTCATCACCCATGGGATTTCTAAGAGTAAGCTCTGGTTGGGCATCTGTTCTACTGTTGACTGACTGATAAAGGGATTTTGCTCGGAACAATGACCCTGCTGTCTCTGGATTCCAGCGTGCACCAGCGAACCTGGCCCTGCTACTCCACTACTTTAAAATACAGAAGCTCTAGCCGTAAGTGCTTTCCCTCTAGAATGATGATGTTTCTTTTGCATTTCCAGTCTAACTCTTTCTGGGAAGCTATGAGAAAACCAATGAGTCAGCTTATCAGATGGATCTTTTTCGTCTTGCTTATATTTTCTTTATTTCATCAGATCTAAGTAATTATGCAAATGCAGAGGACTCAGAAGTTCTGCATTTCATTGAACCAAGGGCAGTGTAAAAACATGCATCATTCTTGAAATGTTTTACTAATCGGGATTCAGTTTTTCAATGAGGTGAAAAGCTCGTGAAGTGCTTAACGCTTTTGGAAACCAAAACCCTCAAGTTTCCAGACTTAAAAAGTCTCTCTTACTTGCTCCTACGGTGATGCAAAAAACATAAAGGTCACATTGAAAAGCATTCTGACCACGTGAACATCTTGTTTAAGCTTCCATACAGTGAGTCATCACACTATTCCATGTTCTGAGAGCATCAGCACTGTGGATAAGCAGTTTCAATCAGGCACAAGTTTATTGTACACTGGGTGTGTTTTTATTCATTTTAAAATTTCGTAATTAATTTGGTAGCTACATCGTCTATTAGTATTTAAATAAGATTAAATAAATTTAAATGTAGTAATATAAAATAAGGTATGTCTGTTTTTGTTTTTGTTTTTGTTTTTTTTAACTCTGGCTGAACTGGAACTTGTTCTGTAGACCAAACTAGCTTCAAATTCACAGAGATCCACCTACCTCTGCCTCCTGAGTGCTGGGATTTTCTAAGAAACCTGGGCAAAATGTTTTTGCCTAGAGCAAATATTTTGACTGTTTTGGCATTATCTTCCGCATCCTCTATAACAATGTATAAAAATAGGTCAATTATATATCTGTATATAGACAGAGTTTGGGTTAAGGTTATAAGGGTATACATGTTTGGCAGTCTAACTTGGGTGACTTTACTAGTCATCACTCACTAAGAGGGTCTCTCTGCATAGCCCTGGCTGTCCTAGAACTTAGTTTGTGGACCAGGCTGGCCTCAAACTCATAGAAATCTGTCTGCCTCTGCCTCTGCCTCTGCCTCTGCCTCCAGAGTGCTGATATTAAAGGTGTGTGTCATCATGCCCAGTTTATCACTGACTTAATATCTCTATAGGGTAAAAACAACTTAGTCCAGCTTTACTTATCCTTTCACACTTCTCAATCATGTGCACATACCCACACACACCCTAGTAATCAAAGAGTCGGAGAAACACAGTTATAGAATTTGCTTGTGCAAGTATCAGCTTTTGGGAACCCTGCCTTCCCACTTGTCATCCCAGCTTCCGTTTTGAGTTTGGGCCACAGCCTATCCTTCAGACCAGACTCTAGTCTTTATCCAGCATTAATATTATAAAAGGTGTCCACTGAAAATGAAATTACACCTTAAATTTCAGTTTTTTGGCTTGACAAGTAGACACAAGTAACTCTACTTGAAACTGTTAGATATTCAGCATTTTATGTCACTCCATTTTGGATGTGATGAGAGATTGTAGTGTAAGATTTAGACCTGTAACCGCAAAAATAGACTGCTTCATGTGGGAGGGACAGTCTGAATTCATTCCCACAAAACACCCTGGGGATATAAAAATATTGACAATATAAATATTCAAAACTTTCACAGTGACATAATTTGTATTTTCATATGCATTATTAAAAATACACAACCCTAGAAGGTGTACACAAGTGTTAATATTTTAAAATACAGTTAAATGCCCGCTTCAAAGATGCACAAAACACTTTGAAATATGACTGATTGGATTAAGTCTCCAAGGCCTTTCTGCTCTATTGCTTATGCTTTAGAGAAAGTGATTCAACAGTGGCTCAAGAGAGATAGAAGGACAAGCCCCAGCACTCAGGAAGGCAGAGGCAAGCGGATCTCTGTGAGTTCAAGGCCAGCCTGGTCTACAAAGCAAGTCCAGGACAGAAAAGGCTACACAGAGATACCCTGTCTCGAAAAGCCAAAAAAGGACAGAGGGCAAACGACAACCAAGAACTCCCCTGGGTCCATGAAAATGCACACTGTCTTCTGGTGCCACCACACAGAAATAAAAAGAAAGAGCACAAGAAAAAAATTCTATCTACTGTAAATATAATGATATGTTCAGAGTCAGCAACATACTTGTATAATGTTTTCTGTATTCAAATATTTTCAACACTATCTGCTTTCAAAATAATGTCATAGAATTCAATACATGAGTCTGGAAGGTTCATTTTATCAACCAGAAAAAAATGATGTTCAAGAGGTCAAAGGTCTTTCTTACGGTCTAATACTGGTACAGCAAAGGTAAACTTAGAGCTATGTTCTCTGATTTCTTGCTTAATATTTACACTTTTGGTTTTCATACAAATGAAGTTTCTATTGCTTAAGCTTAAGAGCCTCATAATTTCAAAAAGGCAGCTTCATTGGGTAATTAGATAACCTTCTATGATTTATAGCATAAAACAGAAATACATGTTGTAAAATATTTAACACTATGATCCAAATGTCCCTTCTAAGCATGTTCTAGCAGTAAGTTAAAAATCAGGCACGGTGGCACACACCTTTAATCCCAGCTTGCAGAGGCAGGCAGATCTCTGAGTTCACATCCAGCCTAGTCTAACATATTGAGTTGAAAGTCTACAGGGATTCCCAGAGTGAGACCCTTCTCCCCTGCTAAAAAATTAAGGAGCTGGGCATGGGGGCTTACACCCAATATTTGGGAGACTGAGGCAAGTGGATCTGAGCTACATAACTACATAACAAAGCTCTCTGCAAAAACCAAAAATATTAGTTTTTTAAAAAATTGAACATTATTTTATGCACTTAACTGAGTATTTTCTCTTTCCCTCTACTGATGAGATTGTAAAATGAAATCTGAGTGCTAAATTGGGTGCCTAACACCATTTTTCTTGTTCCAAATAATTTTTCCACACTTTCACTGGAAATGGGATAATTTGAAAATATACTATTATGTATATTGATAGTTTTGGCATTAGTTTAAGGCAAGCAGCATTTTTTCTTTGAAAATGTCAGTATACAAGCATTGGGGTTTTTATCTAAATTTGGACACTGCACTATAACATCAAAGTATTTTCTATGGAGTGATCCTTTTTGTTCCCTGTATTTGCTTAAAACATCTCCTTAGAACATTTACAGACCTTATCAAATGTGGTGATTCCAGCAGCAGTAAATCCAGGAACAAAAAAGGAATATAAACTTATTTGATCGTGTTTGGAGACTGGCAGATCCAGTGCTTTAAAAAGAAACTTTATCTATTAGTCCTAGTCAGAACTTCTGACACTGCTTCTAAGCACTTTGTTTTCCCGCTCTAGCTTTGACCCTGGGGTGGAATCTAGGTTTCCAGAAACTAAAGAAACATTCCACCAGTGAGCGCCGGCCCAGCCTTCAAGTTGAACATTACGCATTTTCAACGTGATTTACTCTGTGTCCCTGCACTCACTCACGCATTTGTTTGTGCAAGTGTAGGATGGCGTGCATACGGAGGTCAGGGGACAGCTTCAAGGGAGATGGGTCTCCCTTCTACCACAGAGGCTCGGGGGCAAACTCAAGTCTGCAGATTTGTCGCAAGCTTCTTCCCCCACTCATCTCACTGGCTCTTCAACTGCACTTAGTGGTCAACATGAGTTAGCTCAGGAGATATACATCCCGACACATTCTTTCAGCTATACCACAGGTGCACCAAAAAATCTATTTTCAGCCGTCAAGAAAGATGATTAGTACTGACATATCTGGAGACCAAGGTCAGCTATGTTGCTAACAAAGTGAGAACGGATGTAATTTTGTAGACACTGGCTTCAGGAAAAACGTCGTCTGCTTTTCCTCATAATTTAGCAGACTACCCAGTCTGGTGAGCGCAGAGCTCTGTGTCCAACACCTTACGAAACGGTGCTACCATGGGTCTGGATATTCTGTGGATGTTTGTTCCTTGCATCATTCTGCTGTAGATGTTGACATTTCTCCAGAGACGGCGTGGACTGTCTGTGGTAGTTCTTTGGCATGTTGAAGTCAGCAGAGGCACTCTTTCCTGGGCTTTACTGCCTCCTCAGAAGAATGCACAGTATTTGGAACAAAACCACTTTTAACCCCTTCCCAGCCATCCTGAATACAAATCTCTCCTTTTTTAACAAGTTCATATATGTCTCTTGTCAAGATTGTGAAGGACTCCTCAACATTTGTAGCATCTTTTGCTGAGGTTTCTATATATTTCATTCCACAGTCTATTGACAGTTGCTCAGCTTCTTCTCTTGAAACCTGCCGAAGTGAAGCTAAATCACATTTATGTCCCACCAGGAGAAACATAATCTGAAAAGGCTGCACGTGCATTTTTGCTTCTTCTAGCCAATCTTTCACGTGTTCAAAAGACCTCCGGTTAGTGATGTCAAATACTAAAAATCCACCAACTGAGTTGCGGTAATACGATCGAGTTATTGATCTGAAAAATAAGAAAAGTTGCGTGAGGACAATGCCCTTTCCTCCCCCATTGAATAACGAATCACCAAAATAAAATTTGAAGATCCCTTAATGTCATTTAACTAGAATTTATAAATCCAATATGAAGTGTCTTAGGTGAATGAAAATATTCTGAGATTAACACATCACATTTCATATACTGACAGAATATTAAAATTGTGTTTCTTAGATGCCTAAGAACTTATATAGTATATGTCACCTTGCAGTGTCTTATGGACACTTATTTTTAAGCATTTGATAGAAGAGTTCCTCCAAATTGAGTTAAAAGCAGACAGACAAATAGGGGACGAGAGCTGTAACTCGGAAGAGGGGCTTAGCATGCAGGAAGTCCTGAGTTCTGACATATATGGTGGCACATTCCTGTAATCCTTCAGGAGGTGAGGGTAGCAGGATGAGAAATTCAAGGTTGGAACTCAGTTGGTAACGTGCTTGCCATGCAAACATGGATACCTGAGTTTGGTCCCTAGAACTCATGTTAAAAAACAAACAAACAAACAAAAAAGCCAGACATGATGGAGCATGCCTTTTATCCCAGCACTCAGGAGGCAGAGGCAGGCAGATCTCTGTGAGTTTGAGGCCAGCCTCCTCTACACAGTGAGTTCCAGGACAGCCAAGGTTACACAGAGAAGCCCTGTCTTGAGCCCTACCCTCCCCCCCCAACACACACACACAAAAGCTGGTGTGGTGGCTCAAAATTGTAATCCTATCATTTGGGAGGCCTCTGCAAATGGATCTCTGTGAGTTCAAGGTGAGCCTGGTCTACAAAGTGAGTTCCAGAATACCCAGGGCTACACAGAGAAACATTGTCTCAATAAAACAAACAACAACAACAACACAAACAACAGAAATGAAATTTTCCAACACAATTTGGATGCAATACGAACAAATTTGACTTCATTAAATCACCGAGATATTTAGGGTTATGTTATTTTAGTGAATGTTTAAGTTACCAAATTTAAAAAAATGAGTTATAACCCAAAAAAGGAAAATTCAATGCTGAAATGCTTGCATGATATATGTGTGTGTGTGTGTATATATATATATATATATATATATATATATATATATATGATATGTAGATACATATATGTATGTATATACACACACACATACAGAAACATCCCTTACATTGTAGGAAACACCATGTTTTCTAGCAACTTGCGTATTTTTAAAAAAATCCCAATTTTGTATGTTAGAGGGGAATTACTAGCTATGAGACTATCCACTGGCCAGAATGCAAAGGGGAATACAGAACCCTGAAAGAACATTATAATAGGACTGGAATTCAGGGTTCGGTCTCTTAGCAGCGGCCCCCGTCTTTCCCAAAGGGGAGAGCCAGGTTTTCTTTATCTGCAGTTATCTCTCTCTTTAGGGGTTAAGGATTAAACCCAAGTCCTCATTGATAAGCATGTTCTCTACCAGTGAGTTATATCCTCAGCCCCACTGGTTTTGCATGTAGGAGAAGCCTGCGGATCTTTCGCAGTTTGAAGGTGCAATCTCACCCACTTTCAAAGGCATCTTCTCTGACTTGGCCTCAGGAACACCCCACCCTGACCCCAGTTACCCCTTCCAATCCTTGCTGTAAACAAATCCCCTGTTCCTTTGACACAGAAACCATCTGCTGGCATCTGTCAGAGTGGCTCTGGGCCATCCTCCACAGAGGAGAGATTTTAGCACTTGACTTTTTCTCTCTCATGTCTTGTCATTCTGCTAATATCACAGCAGCCACTCTGGCGAGTTGTTCAACAGTGCCTGTCTGTACATTTTCTCATCTCTAATGGCCTAGTATCGGGACCCAGTGAGGTGGTTCAATGGGTGGAGGTGCTTGCTGCCATGCCTCATGACCTGAGTTCAGTCTCAGGGTCCACACTGTGGAAGGAAGGAACTTACTCGGCCAAGCTGTCCTTCAGCATGAACGTGCCCCTCATCCCCAAGTACATAAATGTAAAAAGAAACAGCTGCAGACCTGTGCTGAGGAGGTGGTTCAGCAGTACATCATTTGATGTCCCTGTGAATTCGTTATAACCAACCCCAGGTGGGCACTCAGCAGTGCCAAGGAACACTGCCGGTACTGTAACCCTCCTTTCCACTTTCTGTGTCCCTGCCACTGGCTTGCTAACTGGGAGAGGCATGATAGGCCATGTCTGTTCACGGATGGATACCCACCGCTCTTCAAGTTCGTGGCACAGAATGGTCACCCAGTATCTTTCTTTGCCAGGGTCACCAACATGGGTGATGAGGAAATAAGAGATGTGACCAAATAATGAAACCCAGGGCACGATATAAAAGCAGTACAAAAACGCTAGCATTTTATCAATTAGTCGTTCGGCCTCCTGTTTTGTACAAGAGCATTTGCTATCGGTCTTGGAGCAGCCGATTAATGTACAGGAGTCAGTGGTCTTAGTGAAGTTTCTCAGAGGAAGTGACTCCTTTTTTAATTTTTTATTTTATGCGCATTGGTGTGAGGATTTCAAGTCCCTTAGAATTAGAGTTATAAACAGCTGTGGGCTGCCACGTAGGTGCTGGGAATTGAACCCGGGTCCTTGGGAAGAGCAGACAGTGCTCTTAACCACTGAGCCATCTCTCCAGCCCCCAGAAATGACTCTTAATCTGGAGACATGTTGATGAAACCAAAGAAATTGAGTTGTAGTATCTTCTAAAATCAATCAGTTGGGCGTGGTAGTGAGTGCCTTTAATGATAACACTCAGGAAGCAGAGGCAGGCAGAGCTCAGTGAGTTCGGGGCCAACCAGGGATACATTGTGAGACCATATGTCAAAAATTTAATTAATAATTATCATTATTGTGTATGTATGATGCATGTGAAGGCCGGAACACAGACGTGTGGGTTCAGTTCTCTCCTACCTTTACTTGGGTTCTGGGATTAAATTCAGGCTGCCAGGCCTGTACACCACCTTGTAGTTATAGTTAATGTATCTTATGCCCCTGCCAAGAATAAAGATGGATTTTTTTTAAATCGTCGAGGAAGTTTGTATAGAATAATGTACTTCTGTGACCGTAAGTGTGAGGTGCCAGGTGGTGCTGGTGCATGCCTTTAATCCCAGCGCTTGGGAAGTGGAGGTAGGCAAATCTTTGTGAGTTCAAGTCCAGCCTGGTTTACAGAGTGAGTTCCAGGATAGCTAGAGCTATTACACAGAGAAACCCTGTCTCAAAACAAAACAAAACAAAAACAAAAACAAAAGTATGAGGCCTGCCTCTGCCTCCTGAGTGCTGGAATTAAAGTCATAAGCCATCACCACCTGCCTACAGCTTCCACTTTTTATGAAGAACCTCAAGATGGTTTTATCTAGAACACCCCTGAAATAACTGATAGGGGAATTTGCATAAACTTTGTCTAGGAAAAATGCTAGAAATCAAGGTTACAATATTTCATAACCTTTAACATAATTTTACAAGGTGAAGGCTTATTTAACTATATGGCCACTGATGATAATGTACTGTATTTTTTTAAGCTATAGAAAAGTGTGTGTTTTCACCATAAAAATGCTGTCTGAGATAAATTAATGTGATTAGATTTTTTTTGTTTTTGTTTTTTAAAACAGGGTTTCTCTGTGTAGCCTTGACTTTTCTGGACTTGCTCTGTAGACCAGGCTGGCCTTGAACTCACAGAACTCCACCTGCCCCTGCCTCCCTGAGTGCTGTGACCAAAGGCTTGCGCCTCTGTACCTGGCTATGTAGTCAGATTTAAGCATTAGACAATAGGTATGTCTATCGAAGTGTCATGGCACCCTAACACTTGACCCTTCTGTATCTGTAAGAAATAAAGATAATAAATTATAGAGAGATGGGATCAGCAGGGTATCCCCTTATGTTAGTCACTCAGACTATCTGTCACTCTGACAAATATCTAGAAAAGCAATTCAAGGGGAGAAAAGATTTGTTTTTGCTCATAGTTTCAGAGATTTATGCTCAAAGTCCTTGGTCCCATTGTGTAGGCCTGTGATAAAAGCATCATGGCAGGCAGGGTGTGGAGGGACAGAGCTGCTCATTTCAAGATAGTAGGGATAGAGAGGGAGAGAGGGCTGTAAGGATAGAGAGGGAGGGGAGAGAGGGCTGTAGGGATAGAGAGGGAGGGGAGAGGATTGTAGGGCTAGAGAGGGAGGGGAGAGGACTGTAGGGATAGAGAGGAGGGGAGTGGGCTGTAGGGCTAGAGGGAGGGGAGAGGGCTGTAGGGATGGAGAAGGAAAGTGATAGGCAGAAGGAGATGAAGAGAGGAAAAGAACACACTGACTCAGGGATAAGAAATCTTCAGTGACATTTCTCCCAACCATTGTTCACATTCTTACATTATCATCATATTGTGACACCATTAGGGGAGTAACCTATCATTTAGGTCCTAAACACATCAACTGGCAACCACGTCCCTTTCATATAAGCTTTGGGGGACATCTCAGACTCAAGTTGTCACACCTCTTTAATTTTTAACAGTATTGTTAAGGATGATTTTGCTCAGACTTTCAGGTCTCTAAATCTAGGTCTCTTTTGACAACTGTTCTGTTTCCTGTTTGACAAGCCAAATGCTTCTAGAACATGCATTATATGTCCTATGATGTGTCTCTGTCTCTTCCAAGTCCAGTCTGGCCTCATATTTATAGCTAGCCTTAACTGTGAGTGCTGGCACTATAGGTGTGTGCCAGCATGCCCAGCATGGCTACATATTAGCTATTGAATTATTTTTTTCTCCAGAGATAATATACATGAGCAAGTGCCGCCAGCCTCAGAGACTACTTGGATTTACAAAGACTTAATGTATGATTAATTTAACAAACTGGGCGCAAACTGCTGTGGAGAATTTGGAGTCTTCTGGCACAAAGGACAATTATTGGGGTTCTAAAACAATGTAAATGGTATCTCAGGCAGCTACCTAGTTTTCTGGCAGGCACGGAAAACAAGGTGATGTGTGGAGGACAACACTTCACAGGCCTTGGAGTACTCGGGATTTATAGCAGTGACAAATATAAATATTTAAATGTAAGTGGCAAGGGTATAGAGCCTTTACATGTCATCACGAGCTCTGCTGGGTGGACATCAGACTTAAAAATCCTGGACACCCGCCAACCTGGGCTAAATGAATCATGCTCTGCCTAGAAATGCCCGACTTGTGGCTTTGCCAACTGTAAAATAGGCATTTAGAAGACAGAAGTGCTTTGATGCTGAAGACTGTTGGCGGCTGGTAGCCCACAAATGCATTAGCGTCTTTTCCAGCAGGGCAGTATGTTCTGGCTGCCCTTGTGGGAACAGGCCTTGTGTTGACGCTTCACTCGCCTCCTCCTCCCTTGTGATGCTGGCCCTTAGGACTGACTTCAGGAGCTTACGGCAAGTCTGCCCTCTCATGCTATCAGGACTCAGACCCTGCCCTTGCCTAGGAGTCTGAGACTCAACACTTTGAACTTGGTAGTCTTTCTATTTGCCATTTTTGTTCTCATTCTCCATAGCAATTAATACGGCTGACATTCCATAAAATTGTCAACTTACTTGAGTATAGCTCATCTCCTCCTGTTATAAAATAAGGTCCACAGAGCTAGTTATGGCGGTGAATGCCTATAATCCCAAAACTGAGACACTGAGGAAGGGAGGATCATGAGTTCGAAACCAGCCTTGGCTATGTACTAAGACCCCAAGTAAACAAACAAATACATGCCATTTTACATGTGTGCTGGGGATCTGAACTTGGTCTGCATACTGAAACAGCAAGCTCTTTACTCACTGAGCCATCTCCCTGACTCTACTCTATTGCACAAGAGTAACGCTTCTCAACATCACTCTATCATTTACATAGTGAAATGGATTATCAGAGAGAATTAAATACTACCCAACATAAGCAAAGGATAAATGTTCTTGGTTTATAAGTCTATCATTTCTGCATCCACAGCCTACTCCCACATGGCTTTTTCTGGACTGCTTTGTTTCATATGATTTCATGTCCTGGAATTTACTACACTGATCGTTTATCCTTATATTGTTCAGCCTGTCTCTAAATTTACTGTTCCCCGCAAGATTTCCACGAGTAAGTCACCATTCCTTCTTCAGGGGGAAAATGTAGGATCTAAGGACTGAAAAGGTATTCATAGTACTTCTGAAACATATTTAGGGAGTGTATCCAGCCTGTGCTTTCCAAGATCTCTCCTTATCTAAACAGACGAAATACTTCAGGAGGGCCAGTCATATGGTTCAGCAGGTAAAGGAGCTTGCCGCCAAACTCTGATGACCTGAGTTCAATCCTTGGGACCCATATGGTGAAGGGAGGAAAAGGACTCCTTCTTCATTGTAAGGGCTCACTGCTATTACTGAGTGTAGCAGTACAGTCACCAAAGGTTGCACAGAGGGAGGAGCTGTCATTCCCTGATGCCACAGGTATGTGCAACCACCATGTAAAGCAATTTTCCCTTGTTTCCTATAGTGAGAATTTTTTCGTGTCTTTTTTTTTTAAGCCCAGTTATGTTATGAAAATGTGTTTTTGTTTTAGTCCCAGGTGTGGGATATGGGGCTGCTTCAGACTGTCCACAGCAGCGGACTATTGCCTCATGTGTGCTCTGGCAGGGATGTGATTCTGATAGCTGAAACTAGTTTAATTCTGGGGCCTCTGGAGAGGGTATAATAAAAAGACTACAGTCCCAAGAGAGGAGACAAGGCTGTCCCTCCTGCTGGCTTCTGCTCCTGCTGTTGCTGGTTTGTCAAGTGGTTGGGAGAAAAAGAGACAATAAGAAGAAATTGGAGATAATCCTGACAAGGCGAAGATTGGGCTTGCCCCAAGGAACTCAACGGCCCTATTCAGCAGGAAAAAGATCTCAATGCCCACTCTCCCCACTAACCTTCTGTTTCTCCTACCTAGTGTTGGGGTGTTGGAGGGATTGGGGTGGAGAAGGGTGGTAGATGTAAGAACCCAAATAAAATAGATAAATATGAAAACAGTTTCATGAGTATATCAGTAAATAAAATAATGGTTTGGATGGCTATTAATTTGGGTCCTGTGGAATGGGTGTTGTGTTGTTTGGAAACAGAAATACTTTCCAGGATAGAAACTGTTAATGTCATTACAATTTGCTTCAACCATAACAAGAAGCGTGACATTGAAAGACCACTAAACACAATTGTAAGAGACTCTGTGGGGCTACAGAGGTGGCTCAGAGGTAAAACACACAGACTATTCTTTCCAGAGGACCCAGATTCCATTTCCAGCACCCACAGGTGGCAGCACATATCGGTCTGTAACTCCAGACCCAGGGCATCTGATGCCCTCTTCTGGCTTCCACCGGCACTACACACATGTACATACACATGAAATAAAAATAGAGGGAAGGAGAGAGAACTGAGTTCTTATGCAAACCAACTATAAGCTTCAAGATCTTGGACAAGTCAAAGACTCTCTACACATTCTATTACTTAGAAAATGGCACTTGAGAGTTGGAGGTAGGAGGATCAGGAATTCGAGGTTATACAGGAATTTTAACGGAATGACTACAAAGTGAGTTTGAGCCAGCCTGGGTTTCATGAGTTTGTTTCTCAATAAAAATAAATAAATTTGCTTTAATAAAAAATAAGAACCCTTCCCTCCAGTGACACCCACTAATCATACACTGAAAACTATTTCAAGGAAAGGTGATGGGCAATACTTATAATTTAAGAATATAATCTTTCTTCAAAATGCTTTCTTTTACAGCTAGGGAAGTTCTTGGCAGCCACCTAACTTCCCTTTGCAGCATTCTTAGTCTCACAGAAGAGCTTTCACTGCGGGTCACTTACTACACTTCTGTGTATCTGAGGCGAGCTTCTGCCATTGAGGCTGTACTTCAGCCTTATCTACATGAGTCCACATCACACTAGATCCTGTAAAAAAAGGAATACACTGGAAGGGACTAAGGAATCAGAAGAGGAGGGTGGGGAAAATGCCTGCTTAGCAATAGGAGGATCTGAATCCAGGTCCCCAGCACCCACGTAAAAAAGGCAGGCGCAGCAGCGTGCACCTGTAAGCGGAGCACCGAGGAAAGGGAGACAGGAGAAGCCCTGGCGTTCACTGACTATAGCCCCTACAGCCTACAACCTTTTGCTAAGTTAATTAGCCAGCTAACTCATTTATGTAGGTCTGCTATTGCTCCAAATCTTTGAGGGGAAAAAGCAACTTATCAAAGGAGCTTCTTCTTCTTCATATTCCTTGGACACCAGTTCTCCCTGATTGCATATTTTGGAAACAGCTCAAGTAAATCTGCTAATTTAATCGAAGTTAAACATATTTCTTTGCTGCACTAGTTCTTGCAGCTTTCTTCCTCCAGTGCTCAGATGAAACCTAGGGCCTTGGGAATGGTAACAAAAACTCTGCCACTAGGCCACAGCTTTAGTCCTTGGTATTTTCAGACGAAGTCTTACTGTGTAGCCTATGCTGGCTTCAAACTTACTATCCTGCCTCTGCTTCCCAGGTGTTTAGACCACAGGCGTACACCATAATACCTGGCTTCCTAGATGCTTTGATATGGGATTTTAAGGGAATGTTATATGGATTTCTAAACACATTTGATTATCCAAGTCATCCTTTGAAAAGAATCACAAGAGGTGAGTGTATTACAGAACACATCTTGAGAGGACCAGGGGAAGAAGACATTTTTCTCTGAGTGTTGTAATTAGTGACTATAATTATACTACCCAAAAGTTCAGTCAGGAAAAAAAAAGGCCAAATTTGGCTTGAAACCCGCAAGTTTCATGGTGTATGTGTTCAATATTGCTACTACACTTTTTTTCATTTCATATATTGGACCACTTTCTGCTCCTATGACAAAATATCTGGGGCTGGAGACAGTATAAAGGAAAGCAGTTCATCTAGCAGCATGACACTAGGTTTGGTGAGGTCTCCTTTGCTTTATCACATGGTAGGTGATATCCTGGTGGTAGCATGTTTGAGAGGAAGATGTCACAGAGCAGACAAGGTGCCAGAAAGCTGCAAGGGGTCAGGCTCATTCTTTTATCAGTACTTACTTTCACAGAACTATTTGGGGGTCCACGAGAAATTGCTTTTAAAATTCTCTATCCTAAAGTTTTCTTTTAAAATTTTATTTCATGAAATTATTTATGGTCGGGGGGGCACTTCAGTACACACCTGGAGATCTGAGAACAACTTGTAAGGGCCAATGCTTTCTTCACACCGCGTGGGTCCCAGGAACCAAACTTAGGTTATCAGGTTTGGCAGCAAGTCCCTTTATCCTCAAAGCCATTTTGCAGACCCTCCCATGAGAAAGGACTTGATTCCTTCCAAGGATGATGTATTCAATGACCCAATAATTTTATACCATAGACCCCTCCTTTTAAAAGTCCCAACGCCTCTTGCCAATCACACCGATGGATCTGGTCGAACATATGAAGGACATGATAGTGGTGTCAACATATGAAGGACAAACATTAGCACTTTATATTACATAAATATATTTTACGGAAAAAAATTAAAAAATATTCTTCTACTTAACACTTTTCCATATTTTTAGCCCTTTCTATATAGTCATTAACAGTGTCTTGCCCCTCGTATGATGGTGCACACCTTTAACCCCATCTCTGAGTTCGAGGCCAGCCTGGTCTGTATAGTGGGTTTCCAGAGCTACAGAGAGAGATGAAAACAACAACCAAACAAACAAAAGCCTAGCCAAACAAACGCTGCATAAAACATTGATTTTATTTTTTTAGCTGCTCAACTTTTCCTAATATAATTAAGATTTACAAAAAGTGTGGACTGCTAGTTTCCCTCTAACATTCACAGTTCTAAACTCCCCTTTCCCACTTCCTAGGTATATAGTGGCCCTTAGTGAACTAGGGTTCTTCATGGAATGCTAAATATTTGTGTAAATCAAAGCAATATCAACTGATTTTATTCTTTTATTTTTATTTTTCAGACTTTCTCAATGTGTAGCATTTGGTTGGCCCAGAACTCTTATGTAGACAGGACTGGCCTAGAACTCAGAGACTTGTTCACTTCTGCTTCCAAAATGCTTGGAGTAAAGGCTTGTATCACCATGCCCAGCATTATTCTCTTTTGAGAGAGAGTCTGGTTGTATAGCCTGGGCTGGCCTTGAACTCATGGTCCTCCTGCTTCAATCTTTAAATGATAGTCAAGTGTCACCATGCCCAGGAGGTCTTGTTCCTTTTTGTTATGCTGTTAGTTAAAATCCATTAGAATGTTAATTTAAATACTGTAAAGTAAAACTAATCATGATTACTACCAGCTAGTCATTTCACTGTTCTGCAAAATATTTGTTTGTGCTTCCGAACGACCTCATGAGTTCTCCAAGGTAAGTTCCTTTTTTGCTTTATGTCTAATCACCAATAAACCTTCTAATACAACATTTCCCACAAATTCCTTAGGGTATGATGGTAATGACAGGCATATTATCTTCAAGTACCCTTGACTGTAATAAAACGTGCCAGAAGATCCATGATTCAGAGTAAACAGCTGCATTTTCTACAAGATGTGGGATGGGTTAACAGTAACTTTTTGAATGCAGTTTTATGTTGAAGCATTCTGCTAAATGCTAGAAAGGCAAGTGTTGTAGGTAGCTACTGAAATATGTATTTACGAAGACATCATTGGTAAAGACCAAACAAAACAAAGTATGACCCACTGTAAATGTCCTTGCATTATTATGGGGCAGTTATTCGGTGGCTATAGTAATACTAATAATAAAAATAAACATATATATAATGAATTGCTATTTACATTCTTCTCAAAGGCATTTCAAAACCCTCACTTAGCAAAGGTTTATGTGTTAACAAATTAATTATTCTTTACCTTCCTGTCAATAGGGTCAAGAGGAGTTACTTTTAAGTAAATAGTTAGACACAGGAGGATTTTACTATCTTTAAAGGGCAGAGCAAACACTCTTAGTAAGTGGTTTTTTTTTTTTTTTCTGACCCTGAAATATCTCAAAGTTCATCTCTGACTAAGATCACAAATGGAAGATTCTGTAATGTATCTCAAAAGTGACTGAACTAGAAGGAATCCTAGAAATCACAAGGACGTCTTTATTTTACAGATGAAGCACGAGTTAAAACAAACAACAAAACTGTTTCAATCGAAGGAGGCTGACTGAAAAGGGAACCAAAATATTTTCACGGAATTCTCAACAAGATTGATGGCTGTTAACACTTCTCTGAAACTGGCCTTAATGTTTTTCTACCTCACACACAAAAGTAAGAAAACTAACACACAATCAAGAGAGGCAGTTTCCTTATTATATCTGTGAATCAGTGTCAGATCCAGGAATGGAAGCCAACTTTTTTGTTGTTGTTGTTTTGTTTGTTTTTCAAGATCACAGAGATCTGTCTGCCTCTGCCTCCTGAGTGCTAGGAATAGAGGCCTGCGTTGCCACAGCCTGGCTGGAAGCCAGAGCTTTGAATGTTGGACATTCTACAGATGTAGACGGAACGAATGGATGCTAGCTGAGCTTTATTTGTGAAGTTCCTTAATGGAGCTCTTTATTTCTCAAGCAGAGCACTTGCTGAGAGATATAAAAATGCCTGCCTCAACGAGTTCCAACTGATGGTGTGATTTTTAAGAAACGAAACACCACATTATTGGCTCCCTTACCTTCCTCTAAAATAAAGTACTCGTGGACCCCAGAAACTGGAAATACGCTTTAAATGCGATTTGACCTCAGATGTCCAAGGAATCAAGTTTCATTTACTTTTTATTTCTGTAACGTCAGTGGTTTTTGTACGATCTTTCAGGTTCCTCAGTGAGCATCCAGAGTGAGACTGTTTACTTGAGACCCTCTCCATTTAGAGCAGTGTTTCCTCTCGTCATCGCACCGATTGGTATCCTTACGAACCGATCGGTAGAATAAAGGAAAAGTTGCAGATAACCCTCACAACCCTCTTTTTCACATCAAAACATCAAAGAAGACAAACTTTTAAAGGCAACTTCATCCCCTACACACAAACACCCCCCCCCCTCAGTTGTCTCAGTGACTCCGACGTCGCATTTGGTTGTTTTTCCAGGCCCGACTCCCGAGGGTCGTGGCCCAGAATTTTCTGAGGAGCACACTCGGTGCCGTCAGCGGCTGAAACCCTCACCGCACCTCTCCGCGAACCGTTCCGAGGGGCTCAGGCTGCAACCGCAGCCGAGTTCTGCTTGCCGAGAACCAAGATCACCACAGACCTGGGAACCCCACTAGGCATTTTCCCCCGCGCCGGAAAGAGGCGGTGAAGGCTGGAGAGGGGGTGCTAGGAGGGAGGTGGTTGAGTCAGGGTGTGTGTGCTGAGCGAGCGAAGTCCAGTTTGGGGAAAAGGCAGAGGTGCAGCCAATCGACCCCAAAGCCGGGAGGAGCAGACAGGGCTGGGACTGGGGAGGAGACGGAAACCCGCGCTCAGGAGAGGAGAAACTGCGGAGGAGGAAGTCGCCCCGGAGGGGGAGGGGCGGCGGGGAAGCGAGCGCCGCGCGCCAGCACTTCCGAGAGCCGAAGCCCCCTACCTGAAGCGCTCCTGCCCCGCTGTGTCCCAGAGCTGCAGCTTGATCCTCTTGCCGGGCTCGATCTCCAGCAGGCGCGAGAAGAAGTCCACGCCGACCGTGGGGTCGCAGGCAGGGGAGTGCAGCCCCGGGAAGCGGCCCTGGGTGAAGCGGTGCAGGAGGCACGACTTGCCCACCGTGGAGTCCCCGATCACGATGAGGCGGAACTGGTAGATCCAGATAGTCTCCATCGCTGAAGCGCCCCGCGCGCTCGGGGCCAAGTTCTGCCGAGGAACTGTCCCTTCAGCACCCCGGCGGCCGGCGCGCGCCCGCTTCCAGCATTTTCCTGCGGCTGCGGCCGCCGCCTGGTAGCCGCCCTCTGGGGAGGGAGGGGCGGACCGCGGGCAAGGGGCGTGGACCTGTCCTGTCCGGGGCGGGGCTCGAGGGGGGCGGGGCCGCGCGGTAGGGCGAGACGGCAGGCAGGGGAGTGATTATGCGTTGGGGGCGGGGCCCCAACGCTAAGGGGCGGGAACTGACGCCCTAAGGGCGGGGCATTGGTCACACAGGGGCGAGGTCTCCGACCAGCGGGGCGCGGGGGAGTGGGAGAACCCCAGACCACAGGAGCTCTTGCAGGAAGTGGGTACGGGGAGAGGACGTGACAACAATAGCCACCAATGAAAATGTATTGAAGGGCTAAACTCCAGAAAGGTCAGCCAATGGGAAGTGAGAGCCATTTTCTCTCCCGGGTCTGGGAGGGCCCCTCGGATGAGGGCTCTGATCTCCCAAGTAGGCCCGGTGCTAACGAACTTCTGTGCGTGGATTCGTGGTGCCCAGGTTTTCAGAAGACTCCACGTGGCGGTTTTCTGCTGAAGGGAGCAGATTTGCAGGACTAGTTCTGATAGCTTTCGTTTAGGACTGCCTGTTGCTGTTTGCCACAGCGTTTCCAGGATTAGACAAGTAAGAGAAACGCCCAGTTCTAGCCCTATGCTCCGTGTGGTCTCTAGCCTGGGAAAAACTAAAATGTTGAGAAGCGCATACAAGTCATCACCATTCTCGGTCTACAGCTGCTCTCTGCTTGCGCATGGCCAAAGATCTAATAAGCGTAGCAGAATTTACATTTTGGTGAGATCTTACTCATCTTCCCTCAAATTTGATGAGAGCTAATTCAAATGTTCTCTTCAGGACTGGGATGTAGCTCAGTTGGTAGAGTTGTTTAGCAATATGAAGCTCTGAGTTCAGTCTCAGCTCCACATAAACCAGATATCGTGGCCCACGGTTATCATTCTAACACGTGGGGGCATGAGGATCGAAGCTTAAGGTTATCCTTGGCTACACAGTTATAGGACGATTTTCCTTTAAACGTCAAATCAAAGTTCAACAGCTTTAAGTTGCACATTTATAAAACCAAAGTTTGTGGGCTGGAGAGATGGCTCAGAGGTTAAGAGCACTGGCTGCCCTTCCAAAGGTCCTGAGTTCAATTCCCAGAACCACATGGTGGTTCACGACCATCTATAATGTGATCTGGTGTGCAGGCACACATGCAGGCAGAATACTGTATAAATAATAAATAAATCTTAAAAAGTAATAAAACCAAAGTTTGTGATCAGAGCTGTTAGCATTCTTGCCTAGCATACACGAAACCCTAGGTTTGATCAATATTGAATTTTTTTCCCAACCATTTCATTCTGTTCTTGAAACAGCTAACTATCTCACTCATCCTTACTTCCTTTCTTGTTCTGGAGGGAGGAATGTGACTTACAGAGAAGCATTCTTTTCACTGCCATGCCTCTGTAGGGGGGTCCCCCCACTAACTGATCTTTATGTTATGTGCTATATATCTTGTCTCTCCTTCTACAGTAGTTTTTCTTTTGTTTGTTTGTTTGTTTTTTTGAGACAGGGTTTCTTTGTTGTAGTCTTGGCTGTCCTGGAACTAGCGCTGTAGACCAGGCTGGCCTCAGCCTCAGAGATCTGCCTGCTTCTGCCTCCTGAGTGCTGGGATTAAAGGCCTGTGCCACCATCGCGCGCGCGCGTGCGCACACACACACACACCCCCCATTCTACATCTATTCGGGTACTCACAGAACCCTCTGGACGATGCGCCTTCAGCCTTGTACTCTCCCTCATTCTCCTTTTCACATATCCCAGAGAGTAATCAGTCCTCATTTCTTATGCACACAACCGTCCTTACCAAGCCTCCACACATGTTCAATGCCTCATACACTCATGAAACGATTGCTTCAGAGAATTTTGCATGAGACCCCCTAATTATCAAGTTCAACACTCCCCCTTTCTCACCATCCTCACCTCTGACCCCATCATTCTCCCTGACGTCTCAGGACTCCTCCATTTAAAGGTAACCAAGTGACAGCTAGGACATTGGAGACATAAGGAGGGGCAGGCTTTTTGTCTGTCTTTTTCTCCTCCCAATATGGATGTTTTGATTGTATTACTTCTATGTGCCATTTGGAGGCTTGGTGCAGGCAGAGGCCCAGAAGAGAGCATCATATTTACATCAGGGTGTGAGCTGCCATGTGGGTGCTGGGTATTGAACCCGGTCCTCCGGAAGAGGAGACCAGTGCCCTGAACTACTGAGCCATCTCAGCTGCTTGTCTTTTATTCTTCTTTTTTTTTCTTCCTACATGGAATGTGTTGTAACAACCGTCTTGTGAAGATGAAGGTCTCGATGCTAAGGATGGTTGTGGAAAAGTGAGAAAGATCCTGACACACACACACACACACACACACACACACACACACACTAGACACGATCTCTCTTAACCTCTGAGCCATCTCTCCAGCCCCTTCGACAAGATCTCTCTATTGTGTATTCTTGGCTGGAAAGTTCAGGGTAGAGGTTTGGGTTTGCCAGCCATGCTCAGCAGCAGGTAAGGACCAAAGGATGCTGGGAGAACCTGGAGCTGCTTGTGCTGGGTCTGAGGCACAACATCGCAGCCTTCTGTTGATAATAAACGGATTGGGGCAGAATAATCAATCATCTTTGGCTGCTTCCTGATGATATGGGGACAGAGATAGGGGGTGAAAAGGCTGGAATGTTGACCAAGTCCAGGAAGAGGAGGCTGTCCTATTTGCTGTTCAGGATCTGTGAGATCATCTGTGGCTAGGACGGAAAATGCAGGTCCAGCTGACTGTAGGTCTGCAAGGTTAGACTGGAGCACCCGTAAATAGCTGTTTGGATGTAGAAAATGCCTGGACCTGACCAAAAAATATCACAACATGTGTAAAGGCAGAAGACAAAGTTAAGTAGGTTAGGGAGAAAAAAAATTGGTGCATATTTGAAACTTTTGGATTCATGGTTTTGGTAGTTCGGGGAGGGGAGTCCAAAAACTATGGAAAAAGAGAGGAATCCCGCCCTCCGAGATAGACAACAGGTGGAAACTTAGGCTGTTGGTTGGCAGTACTCATCTGGAGTCCATCTGACCTGAGAGGTGGACTCAGGTAGCTTTCCTGTAGCTTACAAAAATCCTTTTTGAGTTTACAAAGAAGCTACGTTTTAAACATTCTAGCATCACCATGGTTATCTGAAGTGAAATACACATCGAAGAAAAAGGCAGTAAACATGCAAGCTTGTGTCACAGCATAGCTTAGGAAACAATCTTGGGTTAAAAGCATGAACATTCTTTGAGGTGATCTTAGGGAGGACAGAAGCCTTTGTGAAGTAGAGGGAGCAAAAGCTCATTTGAACTTGATTTTTAGCATGATTACACATCATGAAAGGGGCTTTTTCCCTCTATCCAGAAGACTGGATGTATATCAATCTAGCACAATGAGAAACATTTTTTAAAGTCTATACTTAAAAGACAAATCAAAGGAAATTCAAAATCTTGAGCTTGGAATTATGATAGTGGATAGTAGGATAGTATAGTGAAATGGTTTTTTTTTTTTATCAGTGAGATTAATAAATCAGAGCTCCAGTGATTAATGTCAAAGCTCTGAACAGTCTCAATACAACAGTAGCATAGCATCAGGAAGAAATCTGAACCATTTTTATCTATTTATTTATTTTGGATACATTAAATCACCTTTTTAGACCCTAAAATACTTTCTTAGGTACTCATACCTTAGGCTTCTGTATCCTCAGGCCTTTTTTTCCTATTTATCATGAGACACAGTGAGACTTCTGGGAACAGTCACCGTCCTTTTCCTTTAGCTAAAGGAATGGTAAAAGGGTACATCTGAGACCTGCTTTTTGAGTAACAAGGTAGACTGCCTCCGGACCTGACAGTGGCAGCTTTAGGAATGAGGCTTAAGGCCTGGTCCACTGCGTATGAAGAGGACTGAGAAGCTATCTGAAGCCTTCCATGACAGAGTTGACAAAATGTGACCATGGGACCTGAGTGTGAGGTTAAAACAGACCTGCAGTGTTACCCTGGGCTTGGCGAGGGTAGTGCAGGTTGCTCTATCTAGGAGCCTTCAGTCCTCTGCTAGGTCAAGGAACTCAAAGACTGGAAGTGTCTGTGGTGTTGCACTGATTAGTCCTCTGTGTCTGTCCACAGAGGGCTGGCCTGCATGGGAGCCTGTCGACTCCCAGAGGCCGGTCTGCTAGCAGGCAGGGCATGGCTTGTTGAGGCAGCTGCGGGGCCAGAGTAAAGACACTGATTTTTAGCATGGGTACACATCATGAAAGAGAGGCTTTTTCCATCTCTCTAGAAGACTGGATGTATATAAATCTAGCACAGTGAGAAACATTTTTTAAGTCTATACTTAAAAGACAAACCAAATGGCTGCAGCTGAAACAGGTCCCTGGTGGAGTTAACTTACGCTGGACCCCTGTGGGGCATCATAGACCTCTTCTTTCTGTGGGAGTGCTGACAGCCTCAGAGCAGCATCCAAGGCCTGGAGCATGGTTTTCTGCTGGAGCTAAGCCTGCTGGGAAGACTTGGCCACCCCCTTTCAGGCTTAAAGACTCTGAAAGTCATTTTTACCAAGTCCTGTATGAACATTCAGGGACTGTCCTCAGCTGTTTAGTTAAGACGGCAGTGAAACTGTCTCTGCATCTGTAGCACTAAAACTATATTTCTGGACATGCCAAAGAACCTGATCATCTACAAAATGACTGACTTCTAACTTGCATTTCTTAATCATCAAACAAAGATTTTAGGCTTTATCCCTGTTAGGTTGGAGCCTTAGAAATCATAATTCTGAATGAGAACTCTTCCAGCATTGAAATAAAGCTTTTAAATCCATAAACATAGTCCATAAAGAGAATAGGAAATTTTTCATCTTTTTTATGGTGTATCATTATAGAGCATACGTTTCTTGTATGATTTAGTTTATAAAAAGTGCATAGCTTATAAAAGTCTAAAGCAATACTATGGACTAGCAAAAACAAGGCTAAGCATATTCAAGGCAATGATTTTTAACCTTTTTGAGTGACAATAGAGCATAACAACTAAGCTTTAACATTGTAAACAATAGAATGTCTCTAGAATCAATATATCCCAATTTAAAAGTATCTTTGGAATTATGTTACATATTTAAGAGTATTTAAGCACAAGTTCTTAACTATTGATCCTGGACTTTAAAAACATGATTGAGTCTGAGAAAGAGTGAGCAATAACCCGTTTCTAGAGTCAGCAGTACTGTAAAACAGTATAAAACAACTTTAAAATTACATTTGAATTTATTGTACCAAACCATTGGCCAGAAAACTTGGAGATGAACCCAGAGCCCAGGCAGCTGGCAGCAGGAAAAGCAGCATTCATCCCTGCATCCAAGAACAAGCAAAGACATAGGTAGTTAGGCATACATTTTAAACTAGCTTGTTAATCTGGATAGACCTTTACAACCTTGAAAGTTTGTCATCATACAAAAAACATTTCAAACACAAATATATACACTATATTGTAAAAAGTATAACTTTGAATTTTTATAAAAAATTATACCAATTTAAGATGAGACTTGTTGCTTTCTTAGTCTAAAAAGGAGATGAAATAATAAATATCGAAGTTAATTATGACTAAGAACGTCTATAAATGTTGTTTTATACCGAATGGTCATTTTGAAATGGTGGAGTCACATGGCAGCTTTTAGACCATGTGGTCAACAAATTACATAAATCCTTAGATAAGAGTTTACAATATAATCTAAAGATTTTTTTTTTTTTTTTTTGAGAGGAGGAAAAGAAATCAGAGGATTTTTTTATTTTTAAGAGTTAAAAAGTAGAGTCTTAGAGATAAGAGCAGAGCTAGGTATTTGGGAATCATCAGTCTGTGATAAGGCAATTTTTGGCCTGAGAATGTGGCCAGATTTTTGTAACAGAGTCCATTGCAGAGAGGGAGGGAGTGCATGCTTGAGAGTCCTGCGGGGCACAGGCAGGAGGGGGAGGGTGGGCCAAGCCAGTGGGTCCACTTGGAGAGGCTGGAGCCAGAGCCACGTGGGGCGATTGGACTCTCAAGCAGAATTTAGAACCAACTTAACAGGGAAATGATTTCCATCTACCTCCAAAAGGGGTCTAGAGAAAGCTGCTTGTTGAGAGCAGATCAGGAGCTGTGGCCACCTGGTGAGGCAGAGAGGCAGTCCAGGGCAGACTTGGGGCTCTGAAGCAGCCAGTGGCAGGAGCAGGCTTGGCTTGAGCAGCTCTGACCCACCATGGTAGAGCGTGGTAGGGCGTGCAGAGAGAAAGAGACAGGACTTTGAGAAAAGAGAAACAGGGAGGAGTTTTCCATTTCATCGATCGCTCCTGTGGGTCAGATTTTCGGTGTAGTCTCGTTTTTCAAACCGGAGAGAATGTGGAAAGACTGTTCCTGTGGATGTCCTTGCAGCCTGCGGTTATGGGCGTCCCTGGACCAAGGGAGGACAAGTGGAAGACACAAGCTGGTTAGTGGGGGTCAGCCAGCTAACTCAGGGGTCAAGGGCTTGATCTGGCTAAGCCCTGAGAAGAGTCAACATCTGGTACCAGGAATTTTCGTAGAAGCCAGAAGGCAAGGAAGACCGAACTCTGGTAGAGGGACCTCATCTGCCAGAAAAGATTAAAACAAACAGGCAGCTTCAGAGAGTCGCAGGGAAGAGTGCAATGGCCCAGTAGGGCCTACAGGACACTGCACATTTTGCAGTTCCGGAGACGGTGAATGGGATGGAAGCTGGTAGCCCTCAATAAAGATGGTGGCAAAGCCATCACTTTCCCCTAACCAAGATGGCTCCCATCATGTGCCTGCCCTTAGTCAAGATGGTGGTGAGTATCCCAAAAATCAACTCAGCGACAAGCAGAGGCAATGAGGTGGGTGATTCAAAACTGTCGGCTCTGGGGGCCCTGAGGCCACATTGGGCTATTGCTTACCTAACAGTAGATGGGCGGGCTGACAATCATGAGGGGCGAAACAGATGAGAATGGTTGGAAGTAGGGTCCAGGCATGTGTGGCACCAGGAGAGAAAGGCAATTTGTAGAAGAGAAGGAATTTTGTTGAGGGAGGGCGGTAAAGGAGTGAAGACGACGGAAATGTCTGTGAGTTTCACAGCACCAAATGTTATAGTATATGAATTACACGCCCTGCAACAGGTCTGGCACAATAAAGTTTATTGTGGGAAAGGCGAGAGAGGAAGAGAAGACAGTGTGGGAAAGCGTAAGAGAAGAGAGTGCAAGGAGATGGGGAGACTGACAAAGCATCAGGGAGATAGGAAGTGCGAAAAAAGAGAGAGGGGGAGGGTGACAGATGGGTTATGTCCTGAGCACCGGGCGCACGTGATGACATAGTATGCAGGTGGGGACATAGGACGTTGTCAGGACCGGAAAGGCCCCTGAGGACAGGCCTGCACACCAACACAACACCTTTCTCTGGAAAGCCAAAGCCTATAAAACCAAGAAGTAAGATTACTGGTCAGCAGAATGGAGCCTTGGTCATCTCTCTGCTCTGGAAGGAGACACGACATCTGAACTTCTTGAAAGGCAGGTAATAACAGGCAAGTGCAGTTTCAGGATCCCTAAACTTTACAAACTTACCGGATAGCAGAAAACTTTCTACCTTGATCCATACTTGTCGTTCCTATGAAGGAGGCTTTCTGATAGAGAACAAAGACCACGGCCCAACTTACACTCATTTCAGGAGAAGGAGAATGAAAGCGGTCCAGACCAGAAACAGAAAGGCCTTTTTTTATGGCAAATGAGCAAGTGATTAAGAAAGCGGAATTTGGTTGAGGGACATCTAGGTTCTTTCCAGATTCTGGCTATTACGGGCAGCTTGGGCTTCATGTAGGTTCCCTAGTAAGAGGAGTGGGGGTTCTCTCTGACATGGACTCTGTTGCCTGCTTTTTGATCACTTCCCCCTGATGGGGCTGCCTCGCCAGGCCACCGAGCAAGAGGATGCACTCAGTCCTGATGCAACTTTATGTGCTGGGGTGGGTTGGAGGTGGGGGTTCCCCTTTTCTGATGAATAGGGAGGGGGATGGGACCAGGAGGGGAGGAGGGAGGGTCTACAATAAGGATGTAAAATGAATAAATACATTTGTTTAAAAAGGAAGAAAGTAGAATTTTGCAGCTGTTTTTATCATCATGGGAAAGGTACATGTTATGGGTTTATGGCCAGATAGTTAACATACCATGAAACATTTTATGGTCAGTCAGTTCTCAGAGCAATGGAAACAATTTACAATGTGTAATTCACAAGGTTGTTGAAAAAGAATAAATAAACAAGTTGACCTCTAGCTAAGGGCATGATCAAAGTCTAACACTTTTTTTTTTTAACATTGTTTAACTAAACAGAAAAATGGACTCAGCTGTCCCCTAACAACAGTATCTCATGTAGTTGAGGCTGGTTTTGAACTCAGTATGTAGCTAAGGATAGCCCTGAACTCCTTATCTTCCTGTCACTACTTCCCAAGTGCTGAGGTTATGGGCTGCACCATCATGACTGTCTGTAATATTTAACTTTGTTAGTTAACCTAATTGACTTAGAATCGCCTAGGAGACAAGCATGTCTGTGAGGGTGTTTCCACAGAGGTTTAAGCAGGGTGGGCAAATCTACCCTCTTTGGCAGTATTATCCCATGGCCGGGGGTCCCAGATGGAATACAAAGGAGAAAGTGGGGGCTGGAGGGACCGCCCAGTAGTTAGGAACACAAATTATCCTTGCAAGAGGATCAGGGTTTGGTCAACAGCACCCAGGTTGCGGGCTCACAACCACGTGTAACTTTAGCTCCAGGGATGCTTGACAGCCTCTTCTGGACTCTGAGGACACTCCCCTCCCCCACTCCGCACACATAGTACACATAATTGTTTTAAAAAAACTCAAAAGAATAAATCTTTAAAAAAGAGAAGAAAGTGAGTGTGGCAGCAGCATCCATCTTTGACTGCACGGAAGTGTATCACATGCTGGCAGTGTATGTGGAGGCCAAAAGGGGGTGTTGGATGGCTGTGAGCAGCCATGTCGGTGCAGGGAACTGAGCCCAGTCCCCCGGTCCTCTCTAAGAGCAGCCAGAGTTCGCAGCCACTGAGTCATCTCTGCGGTCGCAGATGCTGCCTTGCTGTTGCCGCTGCTGCTTTTGTTATTCTAGGCAGAAGCTTGTAATTAACTTGTCTAAGGCCAGTATTTCGTCACAAAGGCACGGCTTTTAAAAAAAGAGAGACAAAAGTAGGTGTGTCTCCGCCTCACCGGGAGTGTTATATGATCTGTCAACAGACCTGTCCTCGCTGTGAGAGGGTTGTTCCTAAATACAGCAGTACAGCTGCGCATTAAGTGCTGAAAAACTGCCCAACTGCACTGGCGATCCTAGAGATGAAATGTAAACCAATGATGCAGTTTTTACCTATCGTACTGACAGTTTTGCTGAGGGCGGTGAACTTGGCGATTGATCATTCTCATTTTTTTTTTCTTACCTCACTTTTCCCGTCATTGGAAATTAAATAACTCAAAGCTTAAGGTATAAATCATTGCAGTGAACTTCAGGATCATTAAAGGAAGCTGTTTTGTTGGAATTTCTAAACTGTGGAAGTAGAGGTAAATTTTACTCTAGTTCCAAACCTAGGATTTGACTTTACAAAGATGTTAAAAATCACTGTTATTGATGGGAGAGGAATGAGAAAGAATTGGCTTTTTTTTTTTCTCCCAATACTGAGCCTTCTCCCATGTCACTTATTTCACCTGCAAAAATTTCAAGAAATTGTTATAAATGGTAAAATTCAATGTATCGCTGGAAGTCCTTATAACCCAAAGGGTCAGGTATTTGTAAAACATAAACATTTCACCCTTAAAAAACAATTTTTAAAAAGTCAAAGGAAAGGACTACTCCCAGAGATACTCTTGCTATTGCCTTACTTACTTTAAATTTTTAAAATTTGACTCAACAGGGATCTATTCCTTGAGATTCCCAGCATCCTCAGGATGCTCAGTCCTACACTTAGCCATTGCCCCATCCTATGTGGTATGAAGAGCTAGACCTCTGGGCACCAGGATAAAAAAAAATCTAGACTTTTTTTTTTTTTTTTTTTTTTTAACAATTGCCTGGCATCTCAGGACAAGGACTAACAGAAGGAATTGTTGATGCCTCACAAGGCCTAGACCCTCATTCCTGGTGGCAAAATATGCACAGTGCTTTTTCAGCTGGCATTGCACTTATCACGTGCCTTTTCATGCGTTTATTAGGATGTTGACGGCGATAACCAAGAGTGGAAGCCTGAGAACACTTAGCTTTATCTACTGTGCTAACTGTTCTTGCTTTACAAAACAAGAACGGGGGAGACATCGCAACATGGTCAAAAGAATGATGCATGGTTGGGGAACCATGAGAGGGACTCCAAGAGAAAAGGGCAGAAGGCCTTTTTCCTCAGGTGCATTCCCCCCCCCTGGATTGTTCTGAACGTGATTTTGTGCCTACTGTGACAAACATTTACATTTAATTTCTAAGACGTGTTTGTTCTTGTTGGATGTCAGAACCTAGCTCGAGAACAGGAAAGGAGATGCTGAGTGCTGCCGTCCTGGCACCCTGAATCTGGATATGGCCTTCTGCCTTGCTCTAGCACTTTTCCAGACATCATCTACAGCACACGCCCGGCAGTTGTCTCTGCCCTGACAAAATTCTGGGAAAAGGCTGCTCTGTTAATATTTGCTACGTGCTTACTGACGTTTATCTACACGTTTTTACCATCATGATTTTCTGAAGACAAGCAACCTTCCTTGGATCATTGCTTTCTTTGTTTCACTCATATATTACAAGTAAACTGAAATGGAAATAAGGTTGTCGACAGCATTAGACTGTGATCTGCCTCCTCAAATATCCGGTATCACAGACAGATCTGCCTAGGTGGGCAAAAGTCGACAGTCCTCTCCTCTAAATCTTAAGACTATATTGCCCAATGGTACTTTTATTTAATACATGATGGAAATGTAGCTTTTTGTGTTTGTTTGTTGTTTGTTAAGACAGCGTTTTGCTGTATACTGGAACTCACTCTGTAGACGAGGGTGGCCTTGATCTTTGAGATCCACCTACCTCTGCCTCCCAAGTGCTAGTATTAAAGGTGTTTGCCACCACCACTGGGGGGAGATGTAGGTTTCTACTACTTCTAACATATATAGGAAAATAGAAAATTTGCATTTTACTTCTGGCCTTTTTTATTTTATTCTTTAAGAAGATTTGTGTGTGTGTGTGTATGAGAGAGGGGGGGGAGAGGACTGTGTGAGTATATAAATACAGGTGTGTGCACAGGGCACATGTGCTTGTGTATGGAAAGAGGTCAGAAGGTAGGCTACCCGCATTTTGCATTATGTTATGGCCACACGCCTATGGAGGCCAGGGAGTGGAGTGTGGTTTGACTAGGAACGGCCCCCATAGTCACGTGTCTGAATGCTTGGCCATAGGGAGTGGCACTGTTAGGAGGTGTGGCCTTGTTGGAGGAAGTGTGTCAATGTGGGAGTGGGCTTTGATGTGTCTTATGCACCCAGGGTAGGACCCCGTCTCCTCCTGCTGCCTACAGATCAAGATGTGGAACTCTCAGCTCCTTCTCCAGCACCATGTCTGCCTGAATGCCGCCATGTCCCACCATGATGATAAAGAACTGAACTTCTGAGGCTGTAAGCCACCCCCAGTTAAATGTTTCATCTATAAGAGCTGCTATGGACATGATGTCTTTTCACAGCAATGAAACCCTAACTAAGACACAGGTGTTTGTTTATGGGGGTTCCTGGCTTAATACATGGGTGCTGGGATATGAACTCTGGTCCTCATGGCTGTGGAACAAGCACTCTTAATTGTTAAGTCATCTCTTCAGGCCTTACCTCTTATTTCTAACTTGTCTGTTCCTCCTTTATAACCTAAAAAACTGAAACTGAAGTAATTTCAGATTACTTTCTTTTATTTTTACTTTTTAAAGTGTGTATGGACGCTTTGCCTACATATGTGTTTGGATTCCACATGTGTGCCTGGTGCTCATGGAAACCAGAAGAGGACATTGGATCCCCTCAAACTGGAGTAACAAATGGTTGTGAGCTGCCATGTGGTGCTGGGAATTGAACTCAGGTCCTCTGGAAGAACAGCCAGTATTCTTAACCACTGAGCCCTCTCTCCTGCCCAGAATAAGTATCTCTTATGTCATTTAGAAATTAGCAGCTAAGGTTTAAATATGAGAAATATCAAGCTATAAAATAATTTACAGCTGCACAGTGGTGGCACATGCTTTTAATCTCAGCACTTGAAAGTTGGAGACAGACAAATCTCTGAGTTCGAGGCCAGCCTGGTCTATAGAGTTCCAGGACAGCTAAGGCTACACAGAAGAACCCCCTGTGTTGTATGTGGAGATTAATATTTATTATTGATTTATCTTCTGGTAATGCTT